>NC_060149.1:400124619-400452119 GCF_021461385.2 Schistocerca piceifrons
ATGGATTTTTGTACAAATGTGTGAACAGAAAGTCAAGTACTAATGCTGGAGGTCATATCAGTTGTATGTGTCAACTAGATATCTAGCCACACACAAATTCATACTTGTAGAAAATAACTTACTTCAGTAAGAATAACATGTTAGCACAAAGGGCTAAAGTAAGTAAGTAAGTGTGTGTGTGTGTGTGTGTGTGTGTGGGGGGGGGGGGGGGGGCAGCTGTGTAATAAATAGTGTATAAGATATAAGGTATCTGTTAGGCTTCAGCAACTGTTGTAGGGCTAAAGTAAGTAAGTGTGTGTGTGTGTGTGTGTGTGTGTGGGGGGGGGGGGGGCAGCTGTGTAATAAATAGCTGTATAAGATATAAGGTATCTGTTAGGCTTCAGCAACTGTTGTTTGGTACTTTGTAACATTTATTATTTTACAGCTATGTTATAACCCCCTCCATGCCCTTTGTACTTACACGCTATTCTTACTTCAAGGAAGGGGGAACTTCTGTACAGCTCAATCTCTGGATGGCACACACAACTGATATGACCTCCTACATCTGTATTAATGGACATTCTATTCACACAATTATACAGAAGGCTTAAAAATTACCTTGGTATATTGTGCATATAATCACAATCACTCTCAGTATTATTTTTAGTACTGGTTGCCTGTGAACATCTCTCCTCCCTCCCCCCCCCCCCCCTTTGTGTTTTATACATTAGTAATTTAATTGTTATATGATTACATTACGAATATCTTTATGTTGTTTTGTTGTCCGGCAAATGACTGTGATTTTGCATGCACTTCTAACTATTATACTGATTCTTTCTTCAATACAGGAGTCAAGGAGGGCTTATGTACTGAACTACTTCAGGCTTTTGGTTGGTTTTGACTTCTTGTACTTTGTTACAGGAATGAATGAGGACTTATGCACTTTAATTTCATTACATTCATGTATTATTA
Source organism: Schistocerca piceifrons (assembly GCF_021461385.2). Classification (NCBI taxonomy): domain Eukaryota; kingdom Metazoa; phylum Arthropoda; class Insecta; order Orthoptera; family Acrididae; genus Schistocerca; species Schistocerca piceifrons. The sequence continues at coordinate 400,125,571 of NC_060149.1, forward strand.
GATTTTTTGTGACTTAACATGGAATTTTCAAGCCGTTCATTGCACCTATCAGGCATTTGGATTGTAATACATTTCCAAGTAGGTGATACCTTAGTTGTGGTTTGTGCACAGATTTTTTCCTTTTGTGTTTGTATGGCACATATATATGTAAAGAATGTGTGTGCCTTATACATATATTAAAAACGAACACTCAAATCTTTCCACGCGAGCTCTGAATTCTCTTATTTATTTATTTTAAAAAAGAGGCTTTGTTTTAATGACTGCCACCTCAATTCATGTATCATATCTGTGGCACACCCTCCCCTGTTTCGTGATAATACAAAATGAGCCCTTCTTTGAACTTTTTCGATTCCTCCATCAATCCTATCTGACGTGGATCCCACACCACACAACAGTACTCCAGAAGACGGTTGACAAGTGTATTGTAAGCAATCCCTTTAGTAAGATCTGTTACATTCCCTAAGTGTCTGTCAATAAATTGCAGTCTTTGGTTTGCATTCCACACAAAATTATCTATGTGATCATTCCAATTTAAGTTACGAATAACTATAATCCCTAAGTACTTAGTTAACTTTACAACTTCTAGATTTGTGTGATTTATTGTGTAACCGAAACTTAGTGGATTCCTTTAAATACTCATGTAGATGACTTCACCATTTTCATTATTTAGAGACAATTGCTACTTTTTTGCACCACACAGATATCTTCTCTAAACCATTTTGATCATCTGAGGCTTGTCTTTTAACGTTTTGTAAACAATCTAAGAGGGCTGATCAGATTGCCTCCTACATCTTTTATGTTGATCAGTAACAGCAGAGCACCTAAACATTTCATTGGGGAAAACCAGATATTTCTTCTGTTTCACTCAATGACTTTCTGTAAATTACTATGAACTTTGACCTTTCTGACAGTATATCACGAATCCAGTCTCAAAACTGAGTTGATATTCTGTACGCATGCAATTTGGTTAGAAGTTACCTCAGGAATGGTGTCAAAAATCTTCTGGAAATGTAAAAATATGGAGTCAATTGGATGTCAATTGTTGACAGCACTCACGACTTAATGACAATAATGAGCTAGTTGTGTTTCACAAGAACAATATTTTCTGAATCCGTGTTTGCTATTTGTCAATAAGTCCATCATTTAAAACTTCAGGGCTATTAGGCTGTGGCCCATGTATAAAACATTCTCGTAACATTTCCTCTCTGACTGCAGGAGACATCTTTGGACGTAAAATGGCGAACTGCAACTAGAACTCAAGGGAGTGTTGATTATATAGGCAGTGTACAGGGCACCAGAGTCTATCATGTGACATCGGCTATGAGACTGTCGCTGGTATCGCCAACATTCTCAATTGAAGTAATCCATCATCATTCTTATGTTGCAATGTTGACATCCAAATTTTGTCTGCTTCACCACTTTCCTCTTTTCTGTTAAAATTATTATGGTGTTTGTAAGTCTCAATAACCTCTATATAAATACGCACATGATAATGCTATGTTTTCGATATGACATTCGTCTCAGTGAATTTTATTTCATGATCACCCTCTTGGTAAATATGTTCTGTTATGGCACATTTACAGTATGTACTAGGCAGCAATTTCTCATGTGTTCAAGACGGGCGTTAAAAATTCTTTTTGTAGTACTAACTACAAGTAATTTTATATTCCTCAACAGTCCTGATTCTCTCCCTAGGGCAAAGTATTCTATCTATCTCCTTGTTAGAATAACCATTCTTCTTGAATGTCAGCTGTAGATGTTCAAACTCATCTTCTAAGTCAGTCAGTTCACAAATTTTGTGCACCTTATCTACCAAGGTTTTAATCATCCCTCTTTTTTGTCTGGGGTGGTGGTTAGAATCTTTATACAGGTAATGGTCAGTACACGTGGCTTTTCTGTATACTCTATGGCTCAACAGACCATCCCCATGTTGATAACAGACACATCCAAGAAATTCAGATGGCCGTTATTCTCGTTTCCATAGTAAATTGTATTTTTGGACTGATACTGTTGAGATGTACTAGGAAGACAGCAAATTCCTCTGACCCACATGTCCATACTGTGAAAGTATCATCGACATAGCATTACCACCAGGCTGGTCTTTTTCTGGCAGTGTGCAATGCCTGTTGTTCAAAGTTCTCGATAAACAAATTGGCAAAAGCTCGACTAAGAGGACTCCCCACAGCCATCCTATCAATCTGTCTGTAAAATATCATTATTGTATTGAAAATAGGTCATGGTGAGGCAGTGTCTGAATAACTCCACAATATCCCCTGGAAAATCATCATCTATACATAAGATAGCTTTGTTTACTGGAATTGTGCTAAATAATGACACACCATCATAACAAACAAGGCTATCACCTTGTCCCACATGCATTTCCTTCAATTTGTCAATGAAATGATATAAATTTTTAATGTGATTATCTGTTTCACCAACAAAAAGTTGCAGCAATGAGGCAAGGTGTCTAGCTAATTCGTGGGTGGGAGACCCTATAGCATTCACAATATGCAATCTTTGTAGTCAGATCCTTCTGATTTTTTAAAAAAATTGGTGAGATCCAAAACATTATTGATTTTTTCATGATAGTTCTCACATGTCTGCAGAGCGATAATGTTTTTATCTGCAGTGATATCCCCCAGGGCCCCCTTTTGTGCATGTGACAAATTACTGTGAGGTTGGTTACATGAACATAAAATTCTAGCTGTTTTCATCCTAATTATATCAGCTGACTGCTGTGGAAGCTGACAAGAGTAATGCCATGGTCCATGAGAGGATTATCATGAAAAGGTATTGAATTTAATTGATGAAAGGAGAAAATATAAAAATGCAGCAAATGAAGCAGGAATATGAAGTATAGATGTCTAAAAAATGAGTTAGAAAGTTCAAAATGGCTAAGCAGAAATGATTTGATTGCTAATAGTAAACTGCAGGAGCGTCTATAGAAAGGTCCCAGAACTGCTCTCATTAATAAATGGTCACAATGCCCATATAGTACTAGGGACAGAAAGTTGGCTGAAACCAGATGTAAACAGTAATGAAATCCTAAAACTCAGATTGGAATGTATACTGCAGAGACAGGCTGGACAGTGAAGGGGAACGCGTGTTTATAGCAATAAGAAGTGCAATAGTATTGAAGGAAATTGACGGAGATCCGAAATGTGAAATAATTTGGGTGAAGGTCACGGTTAAAGCAGGCTCAGACATGGTAATTGGATGTCTCTATAGGCCCCCTGGCTCAGCAGCTGCTGTGACTGAGCACCTGAGGGCTAATTTTGGAAAATATTTCGAGTAGATTTCCCCACCATAATTATAGTTCTGGGTGGAGATTTTAATTTGCCAGATATAGACTGGGAGACTCAAACGTTCGTAACGGGTGGCAGGGACAAAGAATCCAGTGAAATTTTTTTAAGTGCTTTATCTGAAAACTACCTTGAGCAGTTAAACAGAGAACCGACTCGTGGCGACAACATATTAGACCTTCTGGTGACAAACAGACCCGAACTATTCGAAACAGTTAACGCAGAACAGGGAATCAGCGATTATAAAGCGGTTACTGCATCGATGATTTCAGCCGTAAATAGAGATATTAAAAAAGGTAGGAAGATTTTTCTGTTTAGCAAAAGTGACAAAAAGCAGATTACAGAGTACCTGAGGCTCAACATAAAAGTTTTGTCTCAAGTACAGATAGTGTTGAGGACCAGTGGACATAGTTCAAATCCATCGTACAATATGCGTTAGATGAGTATGTGCCAAGCAAGATCGTAAGAGATGGAAAAGAGCCACCGTGGTACAACAACCGAGTTAGAAAACTGCTGCGGAAGCAAACGGAACTTCACAGCAAACATAAACATAGCCAAAGCGTTGCAGACAAACAAAATTACGCGAAGCGAAATGTAGTGAGAGGAGGGCCTATGCGAGAGGCGTTCAATGAATTCGAAAGTAAAGTTCTATGTACTGATTTGGCAGAAAATCCTAAGAAATTTTGGTCTTATGTCAAAGCGGTAGGTGGATCAAAACAAAATGTCCAGACGCACTGTGACCAAAATGGTACTGAAACAGAGGATGACAGACTAAAGGCCGAAATACTAAATGTCTTTTTCCAAAGCTGTTTCACAGAGGAAGACTGCACTGTAGTTCCTTCTCTAGATTGTCGTACAGATGACAAAATTGTAGCTATCGAAATAGACGACAGGGGGATGGAGAAACAATTAAAATCGCTCAAATAAGGAAAGGCTGCTGGATCTGATGGGATACCAGTTCGATTTTACACAGAGTACGCGAAGGAACTTGCCCCCCTTCTTGCAGCGGTGTACCGTAGGTCTCTAAAACAGCGTAGCATTCCAAAGGATTGGGAAAAGGGCACAGGTCATCCCTGTTTTCAAGAAGGGACGTCGAACAGATGTGCAAAACTATAGACCTATATCTCTAACGTCGATCAGTTGTAGAATTTTGGAACACGTATTATGTTAGAGTATAATGACTTTTCTGGAGACTAGAAATCTACTCTGTAGGAATCAGCATGGGTTTCGAAAAAGACGGTCGTGTGAAGCCCAGCTCGCGCTATTCGTCCACGAGACTCAGAGGGCCATAGACACAGGTTCACAGGTAGATGCCATGTTTCTTGACTTCCACAAGGCGTTCGATACAGTTCCCCACAGTCGTTTAATGAACAAAGTAAGAGCATATGGACTATCAGACCAATTGTGTGATTGGATTGAAGAGTTCCTAGATAACAGAACGCAGCATGTCATTCTCAATGGAGAGAAGTCTTCCGAAGTAAGAATGATTTCAGGTGTGCCGCAGGGGAGTGTCATAGGACCATTGCTACTCACAATATACATAAATGACCTTGTGGATGACATCAGAAGTTCACTGAGGCTTTTGCAGATGATGCTGTGGTGTATCGAGAGGTTGTAACAATGGAAAATTGTACTGAAATGCAGGAGGATCTGCAGCGAATTGACACATGGTGCAGGGAATGGCAATTGAATCTCAATGTAGACAAGTGTAATGTGCTGCGAATACATAGAAAGATAGATGCCTTATCATTTAGCTACAAAATTGCAGGTCAGCAACTGGAAGCAGTTAATTCCATAAATTATCTGGGAGTACGCATTAGGAGTGATTTAAAATGGAATGAACATATAAAGTTGATCGTTGGTAAAGCAGATGCCAGACTGAGATTCATTGGAAGAATCCTAAGCAAATGCAATCCGAAAACAAAGGAAGTAGGTTACAGTACACTTGTTTGCCCACTGCTTGAAATACTGCTCAGCAGTGTGGGATCCATACCAGATAGGGTTGATAGAAGAGATAGAGAAGATCCAACGGAGAGCAGCGCGCTTCGTTACAGGATCATTTAGTAATCGCGAAAGCGTTATGGAGATGATAGATAAACTCCAGTGGAAGGACTCTGCAGGAGAGACGCTCAGTAGCTCGGTACGGGCTTTTGTTGAAGTTTCGAGAACATACCTTCACCGAAGAGTCAAGCAGTATATTGCTCCCTCCTACGTATATCTCGCGAAGAGACCATGAGGATAAAATCAGAGAGATTAGAGACCACACAGAAGCATTACCGACAATCCTTCTTCCCACAAACAATACGAGACTGGAATAGAAGGGAGAACCGATAGAGGTACTCAAGGTACCCTCCGCCACACACCGTCAGGTGGCTTGCGGAGTATGGATGTGGATGTAGATGTAGAAATAAAAGGCTTTAAAAGGCATGGATGACAATAGGAAAGATACAAGAAACTATAAGAGACCTTTCGAGGGAAAGAGAAACAGCTGTATGAATATCAACAGCTCAGATGGCAAACCAATTACTAACCAAAGAAGGGGAAAGCTGAAAGGTCTAAGAAATATGTAGAAAGGCTCTATAAGGGAAATGAACTAAAGGCAATATTATAGAAAGAGAAGAGGAAGTAAATGGAGATGAGATATGAGACATGACACAGTGAGAAGAATGTGACAGAGAACTGAATGATTTAAGTTAAATCAAGGGCCCTGAAGCAGGTGACATTCCTCCATAATTACTGAGATCTTTAGAAGAGCCGGCCATGACAAAACTATTTCATTTGGTGTACAAGATATATGAGACAGCCAAAATAACTCATCCTAAAAGAATAATGTAATACTTCCAATTCCAAAAAAGGCTGGTATTGGCCGTTGTGAATAACAGAGAACAATCATTTTGTTAATTCATGGTTGCAAAATACTGACACGAGTTATTTACAGAAGAATGGAAAAAATGGTATAAGAATACCTTGAGGAAAGCCCAAATTGTATTCCGGATTAATTTCAGACTATGTTAGGCAATACTGGCCCTATGACTTATCTTAGAAGATGGGTTTAAGAGAGGCAAACCTATGTTTATAGCATTTGTAGGTTTAGAGAAAGCTACTAACGATGTCGACTGGAATGCACTCTTTGAAATCCTGAAGGTAGCAGGGATAAAATATAGGGAGCAAACAGTCATCCAAAACTTACAAACTGCACAAACAAGATGGAATTATCAGATTTGAAGGACTTTAAAGTGAAGCAGTAGTTGAGAAGGGTAGTAGCCAGTCCCCGACGTTTTTATAAAGGTTGTTAAGAAATTCCTGTTAGAAAATTCTAGGACTTGTAGAGAGGAATGAGTACATAATATTTTGAATAGGAATCCATGTCCAGAAATGCACCTTTCCTGTTCTGCTACAGTTTAATTCAGATGTTTAACTCATCCACTTCGGCTTGAGAAACTGAATTAGACGTGATGCAGTATAATTATCATGTAACAATTCGAAAAGAAAGATAATAAAACATCCATTTATCACCTAAGCACATTGGCTTGTATTAACTCTTAAACACTGTGTGTTTACATTATTCCTAAAACAAAAAAGAACCTAGCATACTATATGTACAGAATAGTACTGATCCATTACGATAGTGGCTTGATGTGGCGACCACCAACACTGTTGCAGACACTGTAACTAGGAAGCATGTTCTGCTGCACTCTCTCCATCCCACCTGAAGTCTCTTCAGTTTCAATTGCAGTGTCCAGAACTCGTGACAGCAGATCTTCCTGCATCTCTACAGGAGTCTCATAAATTAAACATTGCGTATGACCTCACAAGAAGCAGTCCACAGGAATTAAATTTGGTGATAGCAGCGGCCATGCGCTTGCACCACGTTGGCCTATCCATCTTTCATCTTGTAGTCAGTTGAGATGTCTCTGAAGTGCACATGAGAAGTGAGGTGGAGCACCATCATGCTGAAACAACATTTCCTGATGGACATTCAGCTGCCAAGAATGGGTCCAATATGTTTAGTAGGAAGATCAATTATGCAGCACCGGTTACCTTGAGTGGAAGCAGACGTGGACATGTTACACATCCGAATTGAAACCACCGTAGAACGGTAATCGGAGATTTCCGGACATAAGATCCTATTAAAAAATATTGGGCACTCACTCCTCTCTACACATCATAGAAGTTTGTAATTGGAATTTCCAAACACCCTGTCTACCCACATTCAGCAAGCAGTAAAGATAACCAAGGAGAAGTTTGGAAGGAGCTTAAAATTCAGGAGGAGAAATTAAACCAGTGAGGTTTGGTGATGATATAATAATTCTGTCAGAGACACAGCAGCTGAATAGAATGGATAGTGTCTTGGAAAGAGACACAAGATGAATATCAGTCAAAGCAAAAACAAGGGTAATGGAATGTATACCTGGATCGTTCACTGCTGTCGTATCGCTCTGCTATCTCAAGTGCCAGTTGCCACAGTTACTTACAGACATCACTTTCTGCTGGTAACATGACAACTGATTTGTTTTTATTGTTCACATTCTGTGAATGGCATATTTGTTTTATATGGCATAATGTCCTACATTAGTTGCAAACATGTGCAAAAAAGTAACGAGGGCAATTATCACAGCGCTAAGGAAATCCAATGCCATATGACGATGGGCAGTATGTGATGTATCCAGAATGGAAACATTCAGCTGCTCCTGCTGCAACCAGTTTGTGTGTGCAGATGAGTCTGGACCAGCATCATCACTCCTGTCATGCTCTAGTGTCAGTCACTTTTCTTATGTTGATTAGGTACAGTTGAATTAAATCATATAATACTGAATGAATTAAATTAGGAAATGGAGACAATGAAAAGTAGTAAATGAGATTAGCTATTGGGCAGCAAAATAACAGATGAGAAAAGTAAAGAGGCTATAATACGCAGAGTGCCAATAACAAGAAAAATATTTCTCAAAAAGAGAAATTTGTTGGCATCAAATATAAATTTCTGTGTTAGCAACCAGTTTCTGCAAGCGTTAGTCTGGAGGGTGGTAGCTTTGTACAGAAGTGAAATAGAGATGATAAAAAAGTTCAGGACAACAAGAGAACAAAAAGCTTACAATATGTGGTGCTACAGAAGAATGTTTACAGATTACATGTGTAGATCAAATAACACTGAGGTACTGATTCAATATGGAGAAAAAGAACCTTAATGACACAAACTTAAGGAAGGAATTGTTTGATAAGGCACATCCTGAGGCAATCAGCTGGTCAAGACCGACTTCATCTAGCATTAGTGACATCCGCCACAACTGTTCTAAAATCAAAGCACTAAAAACAATATTGATGCCAGAGCTGAGAAATAATTTAAGGAGAATTAAAAGTATATGGGTCAGAGCAGATAAATGGTCCCCAAAGGCTCACCTGTAGGGAGAGAAACCCCACCTCCAACTGACCCTCTGCCAACCTGATTAAGGATAAACACAGTTACAAACTAAAAAATAACTTCTAGCTGGATGATTTCTAATAGTAAAAGTGAGAGGCTAGAAAGGTAACGAATATCAGTTGGACTGACAATAATAAAACAAGTTGAGAGAAATAATCTGCTCAGTAAGTGGGTGAAGCCAGGGGAGTAGCTCCCTCCCACAACTGCTCCACCCCTGATCTGTTGTAGTCAAAGTTTTACAGAGGGGAACAGCACCCACTATTCATCAGAGTGCTACCCCTAAAACAGAAAATATGGTGCACCAGACAAAGGTGGCAAACTTCATCTAAAAGCAATTAAAACGGAGGAAAAGAGCGATGACAGAGACAGCTGGCAAGAGTGTTAGGGTCAAGGGACCCCAGATCCAGCATGCACAGGGAGACGCCGCAAGGGTGCACATTCTAAGTAAGTTAGACGGAAGTCGCAGCAGAGGCACATTACAACTGGTAGTCCCACCTGAGGGTGAGAGTGTTGATACTTCTAGTATGCTGAAAGAATATGTTACGATAGATGATTAGGAAAATGTCAGATGGCATTTTGGCAAGAAAACTGTCTATGGGACTAGTTCAGAAAGTGTCAGTGGCCAGTCTTACTGTACAATGATAGACTGGAGTCATACATTTTCAAAGCTGGAAGTACTGCTAGTCATTAATCTAGTGAACATCGTCCAATCGGGATGAGACCAGGGCCCAGTAAATATGGAGCAGAGTAGTGCAAGCCCACACCTTGAGATGTGAATAAGGAAGCAATGAGCATTAAGCTTTTACATGCACCTAGTTTTTAGTTAATGAATAGGAGGCAAGCACATCAATTTTTTATCAAGCAGGAATCCCAAAAATCAAGACTGAGCAGCAATGTCCAAGCACTGAGTATTCAAGTAGAGTTCTGGATCAGGATGGACAGTTGTACAACAACAGAAATGCACAACTCACGTTTCCATGGGTGAGAACTGGAGTCCCTGGGGGAGGGTCCAGGTAGAGGAACTTCTGATGACAGCTTGGATCTGGCATTTGGTCAAGGCTTTGAAGGACTTTAAAGGGAAGCAGTAGTTGAGAAGAGTAGTAGCCAGTCCCCGATGTTTTTCTACAGGGTGTTAAGAAATTCCTGTTACAAAGTACAGCTATACTAAATGCAAAAGCCATTGACATAGAGTGCAGGGGAGATGAGTGGTCGGATGGAAGTCACTAGCCCATTGGTGGGGGTGAAGAGTGTACGACTCAGAACAGAGCTCTGTGGGACGATGTGTTCTTGGACCTATGAGGAACTGAGTGATGTACCAATTCCAACCTGACAACAACCAATGAGGTACAAACAGATGATTTAAGATTGCTACAGGAATTGTCGAAAGCTCCAGTAATGGAGGGTAATCAAAATGTAAGGGCACCAAGTAATGTTGTACGACCTACATTAGTAAATATAGAAAACTGTAATGAGGCATTAGCTTTCAAAATCAATCTGATTGCCATTTCCAACCCAACAAGATGTTCACTTGTGGATTGTTAACAGACATTGAGTTTTTGCCTACTTTAACTCTCAAGTGGGTGTGGTGTTTTTTATAACACAAGTACTTTGTACAAATGTAAAGAATAACTTTCTTTATGTTATCAAGCTAAGTACATATGGGCAAAATCACAGTTTAATCTTAATTAATTAAACAATGATAAAATAAACTCACATCATATGAGCTAAATCACTGTTTAATTAAACTATAATAAACTAAACTTTCATTATATCACTCTGTTACCATGTAAAAGTGTTACACCACAGTAGTGACCCATTCGAAGCATTAAACAGAGCAACTGCATCAGATCCCAGCCATTTGCTTTTTTGATTGATAATCATCTTGTAGGCAACTTCGTCATTGTGGGATTGTGGAACTAGCTTGGGATATAGGTCGTTTTCTTACACATATTGTAAATTTTTTCTCACCCGGCTTGTCATTTATTGTATATTACTGCTGCTCCCTTGGATGTATGATAGCACAACTTAGCACTGGGTTAGCTGAAGCAATAATGGCACGCACACACACACACGCACGCGCACACACACACACACACACACACACACACACACACACACACACACACACACACGTATGTGCATTTCAGCCCTGGAGTTTCGCATGCACCTCATCACATGCATCTCATTTAATGCGAATTAAATAATCTACTCCATACCGTAAGTACAGACAAAATTAATCCAGACTCAAAGAATTGTCAATGTATCAGAAAAAGAGCAGACACCACACTTGCTAGGTGGTAGCCTTTAAATCGGCCGCGGTCCGGTAGTATACATCAGACACGCGTGTCGCCACTGTCAGTGATTGCAGACCGAACGCTACCACATGGCAGGTCTAGAAAGACGTACTAGCACTCGCCCCAGTTGTACAGCCGACGTTGCTAGGAATGGTTCACTGACAACTACACTTTCATTTGCCGAGACGATAGTTAGCATAGCCTTCAGCTACGTCATTTGCTACGACCTAGCAAGGCGCCATAGCATTTGATATTATTTTATATGGTGGTTATAACATGTACCGTCAAGAGAGATGTTCTACAATTGTGGATTAAAGTTAAGTATTACATCAACTACGTACTTTATTTGCTACTATTAATTCCTTTAACTGTTCCAGACCTCACGCCAATCTGCGTGAGCTTAACGCGTGCCTTTCGGCTTCCTCTCATTGTGACTTGGCTGTCTTGCCAAGTCACAACAAAGGACCCAACAGCACCAGAAGAATAGGGCTTGTGAAATTGTAGCAAATAGTCTGTTATTCTTATTTCAACACTGTTCTTATCATTGTCTACAGTCCGATTTGATACAACTCTCCATGCTGGTCTGTCCTATACAAGCCTCTCCATCTCTCCATAACTACTCCAACGTACATCCATTTGAATCTACTTACTGTAACTGATAATTGGTTTCCCTCTACTATTTAACCCCCCCCCCCCCCCCCCCCCTGCCTCACAGATGCCTCCCCTTTCTCGCATACCGCCAGAATCGAGTTGAATGCTCAGTTTAATTAACAGCTTTATCATTTGGAGGGGGAAAAAAAAAACTAACTAACTAACTAACGACTGGAAGATAACCTGGTAAAGAAGTCTTAGATAATATACTAATCTGTGCCAGTTTCTCCCCTGTTTATCATGCCATCAGATGCAAAGACTTAGCAAGCAAAACTTTTAATACTGTAGTGATATCTTGCATAAAACAAAATATTGGATAAATGTTAAGTGCTCTAATAATATAAAATTAATGAAGTATGAATAGTGCATTTATTAAATAATTACCTCCGACAATCCTCGTTCTGTTGTATCACGTGGGCCAAACATTGGCATATTTACGTCAGAGGTGAACATTCCTGTGAGGGAGTTATCAGGCCTTGTGTAAGTGGTCTGCTGCTGGCCTGAAGCTGAGTAGGTTGGTTGCTGATGGCCACTGGTAGTGTAGCTGGCTTGTTGCTGCCCAGTGCCACCAACCAGTTTGTGATGCAGATTTACCTCCACAGATGAACTAGGTGAGCTCATACTCCATAAGTGGCTGCCATATCCAGTGTCTGTTTTCCCAGAACCTTCATTTCCAAGATTTAGTGGTAACTGTTGTGATGGTGGCCTTCTGTATCCGAGAGGACTGTACTGTATGGCTGTACTGTCATCTCCAGGAGGATGTGAGACTGATCTGTTTCCCGAGGACGTATCCATCTTCCACCAAGTTGTCAATGGAGAAGCAGGTGTAACATCTTCCTTCCACCAGTTTACAGGTGTCTGTGGAACATGAGCCAGAGTGTAACCTGGAGGTGGCCGTACTTTCCCCAATTGATCAGGAAAATTTCTAGAGCCAGAATGTGGATGTGCAAAATTTACACTTGGAGACTGAAATGCACTATGCTCACTTCCTATGGCTGCGGGAATGTGGAGCTGACTAGAATCGACACTGGAAACATTTGTGAAGTCTGGTTTCGTATTCACATCTGGCCCGGTATACACACTTTTATTAATTTCCATAGAGTACTGTGATTGTGGTATTTTCTGCATTTCTGTTCCGAGAGCATTTCCCGACGAATACAGTTGTGGGCTCGACACATTACTGTCTGATGTATTGCGTAATTCTTGTATGTCGGGCAACTTAAATAATGGAGTTTTCAATATATCTTGTGAAAAGCTCCCGACTCCTCCGAAGACCTGTGTTCCCGGCAATTCTGGTCTGGTTTGGGAGGTCGGTGCCACAGGGCCACGCACATCTCGAAGAGGCGGTGGCTGCATAGCATTTTTGTTATAAATCCATGTAGACGTTTCTGCAATAGGTTGTTTAGCTGTTTCTTGCTGGACTACTGCAGAGTATGTAATAGGCTTCTCTTTTATGTTAGCTACAGGATATGTGCTGCTAGTTTTATTGTCGGTTCCCTGGGTGACATATGGTGATGCCTTCTCCTGAACAGCTGGAGAGGACAATGGACTGTTTTTATCCTGTTGTACCTGAGAAGAAAATGCGCCCTTATACGCCAAACCTCTATTCTGGAACACCTGGGCAGCAAATGACAAAATTTTTTCATCAGTGAACGTTACACTCTTCTTCTGTGAATTTTGGGCAGGCACTGTAAAGCTCTTTTCTTGTGGAGTGGGTGAACCAAATGAGGTTGACCCCAAAAATGCACTCCCAGCGACTGTATCCTGCCCCATTTTGATCAGTGGTGCTGCATTCTTATCCTGAAAGTTGATGGCAGGTGAATGAACTTTATCGGGAACATTTAGTTTCTCCTTCTGTATCTGTGTATTTTCTTGACTACCATGAAGGGTGAATGTAACATTTTTCCCTACAGAATCTGAAGCATTTGCAGATTTATTCTTATCATTACTAGTATGTACTGCAATACTTATGGTTTTGCTTGGTGTCTGCTGTGCAATTTGCTTTTCCTGGGATCCTTTTATCTGTTTATTCTGGGTTTTCTTTTCTGAGTCTGACCCAACTGGTGTAGGTGTTTTAAAAGTGACCTGCAAAGAAAGATATTTATTACATACAGAAAAAAAAAATTGGACATTTTAGTCTGACAATGGAAAATCCTGGAATAAAGACAATATTATGAAAATGACAGATTGCTACTCACCACACAGTGCAGATTTTTGAGCTGCAGGCAGACACAACAAAAAGACTGTCAAAAAAATTACCCTTGTGTTCTGTATGCAAAATTGTAAGACCAGATGTAATACTAGAAACTGAGTGACCCAAGTCAGTTAAATGTGAACTTGAGGCAGAACCAGGACCCGAACCAGAAACATGTTCCTTAAACCAAACCTTGAAGGACCTTCCTGTTTAGTCAATATACTCAAACTGGCAGTGATTATAGGCAGTGATGTAAACCCCTGACAACTTATGGGGCTATCGTTTCATCCTCTCCCCTTGTTTAAACTTCTGCCCATTATCTCTAGGAATAACATATGCCAGGACAATATCTTTGACAATATAATTTAAATTACAAAACTGTTGTGGCTTTAATAAAAGGATTTATAACAGCTGCAGCAGTTTTTATTCAAGTTTAACTTAGTTATGATGAAATAAAGTGTAACTGCAGAAAAGTTATTTACTGAAATGATTATGAGATTCCTTCTCTTTCTGCAGTGTTGCTATGCTACATAATGTTCTGCTGGACATGAAGGCCAAGATATAAATGATGAAAGTGATTCAATAGAAACATGGAAACAACACTGAAACTGTGTGACTTGCAAATTTGTATCATACTCTTCTGTTGACTGCTAGCAAATGATGGACATGACTATAACTAAAAATATATACAGTTTTAACTCTACTATCCTGTTGGAACCTCGAAAGCTTCAATATGCAGATACCCCAGGAAAGAATACATTCACACAGGTTATACACATTTTTTCATTGTAAACCATTTATATTTATATCCTTTACATGGTGTACTATACCTTTACGATGAAAATCATACACACACACAGTGGAGGATTCTAAATCCTGATTGAGAGATGTTCACAGTGTCCCCTCCCCACCCCCATAGTGGTTACATTATTTCTTGTGTGTATAAAATCCTACAAGAAAGAAGGAAGAACTGGTCATGGTTGCCTGTCTCATTGTAAAACAAACAGTAGGGATATTTGAAAAAGTAAGGCAATATTGTACACTAGACGCGTCCAAAAATAACAGTATGTGAAATAATTGTGTGTGCTTTATTCATCCAATTTGTGAGAGTTTGTTGTCATCGTGTTGGTAAACATTTCAAAAGTACCTGTATAGTGTAAACCACATCAGATACTCAGTCTGTTGTTGGCTGTCAAAAAGGTCACATGTGTTTTGATAATATTGGCAACTAATATTTTGTATAAAATGACTCAGAGAATCTGTATCACATTTTGCTATATGAATAGAATGAAGAGCAATAAAATTTTAAAAATGTTAAATATTATTTTTGGTGAGTTTGCTGTAAGAAAAACAAGAGTCTATGAGTTTTGAAGTCAGTAAAAGACTGATGATGTTGGCATATGAACTAGATCACCCCTGGAAACTTTTCACATGTTTTGGTATAAGATGTATGACAGCAAAATGTGTTCCGAAATTGTTGAATTCTGAACAAAACAGCGGTGATTTTAAGTTGTTCAGAAGTAGCTAGATGAAGTCAACAGCTATACAGAACCATTGAAATGGACCTTAATTCTTGATGAAACACGGATTTATGGGTATGACACCTAGAGTAAGTCTCAATCATCCCAATGGAAGCATTCTGGATGGCCAACATTGAAACGAGCTCACTAAGTGCTGTCAAATGTGAAGGTTATGCAATCTGTGTCCTTCGATTTTAAAGGCATAGCACACAGAGTTCTTGCCACAAGGTTGAATGATCAATGAGTACTATTTACAAATTCAATGACATTTGTGTGAAGCAATGCAGAAAAAGGGAGCCTGAATTTGTGACAAAACAATACTGGTCCAGCCTCCATATTCCTCAGACAGCCCATATGACTTTTTTCTGTTCCTAAAAATAAATAAAGCCTTCAAAGGCCATTGCTTGACACATATCTGTTAGACTAAAACAGATTATTAAGAGAGATAAAAGCTAACCCAAAGATTAAGTTCCAGAAGTGTTTGAGGGCTTCCAAAAAGCACTGGTCTAAGTGTTTAATATCTATCAGGGACTATTTTGAACGTATAACATTAATGTAGCCAAACAAATAAAATTCTTTCCAACAAACAAAAATCCCCATTTTTTAAACAAATATTGTATATTGTTATAACACATGCAGTAAGACTGGCAGTATTCACTTTTAATAACAGATACAAGTTAACGTTGCCTCCATATGGTGTAAGTAAGTCAATAAAAAAACTAAAAATTCACTTCCGACAACTGATTTCTTTTCTCAATGCACTCTGTTTAGGATCCTCTCTTGTGTATACGATTTGTACTCAACATGTTTTGGGATAGCCTGTATATTCAGGTGCCTACCTGCTTTGCTTCTGCTGTTTTAACAGATTCTTGGTCCATTTTCTTGAGAATAGCCTGCATTGCAACATTCTGACGATACTTTTTCATAATTCCTGGACCATGAGATGAAGTTTGAACTGATGAGTGTGTGGTAATTGAGGAAGTCTCTTTTACTAGTGTAGATCCTTTATTTTTTGGCAATTCTTCATCTCTCATCACTGGTGGTGGCAAACTGACAGGAAAAAAATCTGGTGGAGTTTGTGTTCCTGTACCCTCACCTAAAACAAACAAAAATCGAAGTTTAGAAAGTGATTAAAAATGATTCGAATGTGTTGTCACACTAGAAGTTAAACTAGAACATTCAGAAGATTTTACAATTTTGCAATAACTAAATGAACAAATTTGTAGTACCTTTATATATATTTGTACACAGTAGGGAGGGGGAGGGGGAGGGGAGACGAAGAAGGGGAGGAGGGTTGAGGTCAGGGTGGTGGTGGTGGCAGGGAGGAAGGGGACGGCAGGGACAGAGTTATGAGAATGGTAAGGGTGGGGAAACGAAAGTAAACCAATACTAAACCTCAGACATTTATTTCAGAAGAATCAGATTAAATGCAAACAGATTCATTAGGGGATTTCATAATTTTCATTTAGTCTCCTTGTAATATACCTGTAAATATGTTCTGTCCACAAACCTATTGGTTGGTTGGTTTGTTTAAAGGGGGAGACCAAACTGCGAGGTCATTGGTTCCTTGTTCCCGGTAAAATAATTACACATGGGAAAGAAGAAAAGAAAGGAGACATACAGCACAATAACAAGAGAATGGAAGAACCAGAAGAACGATGGAAGGACAACCAACACTACTATGGACAATACAGGAAAAGAAAACCACAGAGAGAAGCAAGAAACAGGTAGAAGGGATAAAAACGAGAGCAGATGATCGTGGCTGGCCGACAACGAGAATAAAAAGGAAAAGCCAGCCACTCTGTGACACATTAAAACATCCAGCCTAAATGAATTAAGGTGGAGAACAAAAAGGGGCAAAGGACATGCGCGAAAAGTCATATAGAATGATAAAACCCACCGTCACGTATAAAACGTAAAACTAAATTAGCCGATGAGGTGTTGTCGGCTGAAATTGATGGCAATGAGTCCGGTAACTCAAGAGTCTGTCGCAGGGTAGCCAGAGGAGGACAGCTCACCAAGATATGGGCCACTGTCAGCCGGGCCCTACACCAACACTGACATGGGTCATCACAACACAGGAGATAGCTGTGTCACCCAAGAGTGGCCAATGCGGAGCCGACAGAGAACCACAGAGTCCCTGCGAGAGGCCCGCGTGGAGGTCTTCCACACATTCGTAGTCTCCTTAATGGCACACAGTTTGTTGTGCGTACTGAGGTTATGCCATTCCGTCTCCCAAAGCCGCAAAACCTTGTGGCGTAGTACTGAATGCACGTCAGTTGCAGAGAAGCTGATCTCCATAAGCGGTTTCCGCATAGCCTGTCGGCAAGTTCATTGCCTGGGATTCCGATTTGACCTGGAGTCCAGACAAACATCACTGAACGACTGGACCGTTCCAAGGCATAGATGGACTCCTGGATGGTCGCTACCACAGGATGGCGAGGGTAGCACTGGTCGATAGCTTGTATGTGCTCAAGGTGTCAGTACACAGAAGATGCGACTCCCCAGGGCATGAACGGATGTGTTCAAGAACACGAGATATAGCCACCAGCTCGGCAGTGAAAACACTGCAGCTATCAGGCAAGGAATGCAAGGAAAGCATTAAGCCAAGTGCTCGGCAATCGCAATTGCGTCGGTAGATAACACGCCCTTTATGTTAACACTGGGAACACCTGTTGGGTTCTGGTACCCAAAAACATGTTTGATCCTTGCCCAGACTTGGGAAGGTGACGTATGGCAACCAATGGACTAGACATATCTCTCCCAACACTTCTGCTTCCGTCGTTTGATAAGTTGGCAAACGCGGGCACGGAGCTGTTTAAAGGCAATGAGGTGCACCAGGGAAGGGAGCTGCTTATGCTGCTATAAAGCTCGCCAATGCTCCTGCATTGCTTCAGCGACTTCCGGCGACTACCAAGGAACTGCCTTTCGCCGGGGGCACCCTAAAGAGCGAGGGATCACATTTTCTGCTGCAGAAAGGATTGTTGTAGTCACCTGCTCAACCATCACATTGATGTTCCCGTGTGGGGGAGATACATTGGTGACAGCAGAGCTGAAAAGTTTCCCAGTCCGACTTGTTTAAAGCCCATCCGGGCAGGCGTCCATGGGCCTGATGCCGGAGCAGTGACAGGAAGATGGGGAAGTGTTCACCACCACACAGGTCGTCATATGCTCTGCGGTGGACAAGAAGTGCTGAGCTGCAAATTGATAAATCAATGGCTGAGTAACTACCACGAACCACAATGAAATATGTGGCGGCCCCAGTATTTAAGAGGCGGAGATTGAGTAGAGACAGTAAAGTTTCGACATCTCTGCCTCATCCAGTAAGCACGGTACCACCCCATAAGGGGTTATGGGCATTACAATCTCCCAAAAGTAGGAAAGATTCAGGGAATTGATCACTCAATGCAGTTAATAAAATCAGGGATACTGCACCATCTGGAGGTAGATATACATTGCAGCCAGTTATTTCCTGCGTTGTCCTTATTCTGACAGCCACATCTTCAAGAGGGGTTTGAAGTGGCACAGGTTCATTACAGACTGATTTTAGGACATGAATGCAAACTCCGCCTGTCACTCTATTATAGCTGCTATGGTTCCTGTAATATCCCTTACAGCCATGGAGAGCAGGGGTCCACATTGCCAGGAACCAGGTTTCCTAATGGGCAATGAAGAAAGCAGGTGTAAAGCTTAACAGATGCCGTAGCAGAGAGGTGACGGGGGTTGAGAGAGGTGACGGGGGTTGAGAGAGGTGACGGGGGTTGAGAGAGGTGACGGGGGTTGAGAGAGGTGACGGGGGTTGAGAGAGGTGACGGGGGTTGAGAGAGGTGACGGGGGTTGAGAGAGGTGACGGGGGTTGAGAGAGGTGACGCGGCTCAAACTGATGTAGCGGTGGCGTATGACAATGTCCTACATACAGGATGTAGGCGTTCAAATTTTCTCTAAGCTTCAGTGTAGGTCAGTCAGTCCAGGGTCTTATACTCCATGATTTTCCTTTCTTTATGGAGAATCCAGCAGTCAGGCGAGCAAGGCGAATGGTGCTCTCTTCAGTTGACACAGGTGGGAAACGGGGCACATGGAGTATTGGGATGTGATGGGCGTCTGCAGTCTTTAAGTGTGATGCTGGAAGACGTATGGCCAAACTTCCCGCATTTAAAGCACCGCATTTACATCACAGTGGTAGACCATCACCTTGACCTTCTCAGGTAACGTATCACCCTCGAAGACCAAGATGAAGGCACCGGTGGCAACCTGATTGTCCCTCGGATCCCAGTGTACACACCGAACAAAATGTACACCTCGCCACTCTAAATTGGTGCACAGCTCATTGTCAGACTGCAAAAGAAGGTCCCTGTGAAATATGACACACTGGACCATATTTAAGCTCTTATTGGGTGTGATGGTTACAGAAACATCTCCCACCTTGTCACAAGCAAGTAACACCCATGACTGGGCAGAAGATGCTGTTCTGATCAAGACTGACCCAGATCTCATTTTGGACTAGCGCTCCACCTCCCTGAGCTTGTCCTCTATAAGCTCAACAAAAAACTGAGGCTTCATCATCATGAAAGATTCCCCATCAGCTCTCAAAGAGACAAGGTACCAGGGTGAATAAGAGCTGCTGCCATCCCTAGCCTGACGGTCCTCCCATGGTGTGGCCAGGGAGGGGAACGATATGGGGTCATACTTCTGTGCATTAAATTGAGCCTGTGAACGCTTGGACTGCTAGTGTTTGACCACCAGCAAGAGATGATGTACTATGCTTCATCGCATGTCATCTGCCCTGATGCCACCCACTCCAATCAGGGGCCCTTGCCACGGGCACTATCCAGCAGCAGCAAAGGCCACCTGGCAGGATGGCCATTGCCAGGAGTCCCGATGCCCCAGAGTGACTGGCATCTACTACTTAGCATACATAGGGAGTTAATGGTGCAGGCATCAGCAGAGCGATCCCTCTGCGGTCAAGGGCTACAACCAACAGGGTACATGGTGGCCCTACCACAAAGGACTGGTTACCGTGCTCGATATCAGGTGCAACAAAGCAAACAAATCCATTATCATTGTCAGCGTAGAAACCAATACTGCACAGTTGATGGAAAATATGGACCCAGAAGGGTGACCTCACCCAACAGTTGCAGAATGAGCAGAAGTCCAGATCCACATTGACGAAGGATGCGATAGGTCTCACCGCATGGACACGATGCACCATGTAAGGCACTCTTCTCCAATTGGCTCACTTTTCAGGAAAATTTTGAAGAATGGAGGTCAAACCCTACGGGGGACCATCACATAAAGGCTGAAAAATGAGAGACTCCTTTTAGTCGCCTCTTACGACAGGCAGGAATACCTCGGGCCTATTCTAAACCTCGGACCTGCAGGGGGGACAACCTATTACTAATCTCCCTTTTAACATGCCAAGCAAATATTTCATGATAGTGCACTGTTCCAGACAACTCCTCACACACATTTTGATACTGCCTCTGATGTTGTCTATTATGTTGAATTTTGTTTATTTGTAAAGCTTTACTTACTTACATTGTGTATCTGGATGGACATACAAAATTACATTCTGCTTAATGCACAAGCAATGTACTAGCTACTGAAATGATTCTTAAAAATATTATCAATATATGTGGCAATTCAAACATCAGGACTTGTAACTGAACATCAAAGAAAGAATAGGATAGGATGTAAGTGACAGCAAAGTACAAGTTAGCACCGCCAACATATAATATTTGTCTATTTCCTGTTTTCATTTTGTGCCACATGGCTATTTTGGCAGCATTGTCATTGTCAAGTACACCTGCTAACATTACAGTTAGTAAATTTCATTTATTTTTGCAATATTTGTATGTGGAGTTAACTGTACCTGTACACTTACGTCTAGACTGGTGAGACTTTACATATCGTATCATTGATGAATCTTTTTGTCTTCTATCACACTTTTGATGATGGTAAAATAAAGTCATGTAGTAATTTGACTGCTAGTTGACAGTTCTCAATGATGCTGTATGTTTACAGCTTTGTCAGTGGTATTGTTTGAGCTAAAGATAATTTAGTTGTTTATTTTTTACCCACTCTCATGTTCCAGAATGTCAAAAAATTTTCTACGTAATATTTGTGTTTGAAGTCAGTCTGTTCGTTTAATTGTTGTGTGGATAATTTTGCACGTTTATATAAATTTCCAATTCTTCCATTATGTTCATGGTGCGTCCTTCTGGTATTGTATATAAGATTTGAAGTGCAATTGCAATTTTGTTGGCTTTATGGTTTTGATTTTTTAAATGCATAAAGAGAATCGACTGATTGATATCACTAATATATATATATATATATATATATATATATATATATATATATATATATATATATATATAAAAACAAAGATGAGGTGACTTACCGAACAAAAGCGCTGGCAGGTCGATAGACACACAAACAAACACAAACATACACACAAAATTCAAGCTTTCGCAACAAACTGTTGCCTCATCAGGGGGCAACAGTTTGTTGCGAAAGCTTGAATTTTGTGTGTATGTTTGTGTGTCTATCGACCTGCCAGCGCTTTTGTTCGGTAAGTCACCTCATCTTTGTTTTTATATATAATTTTTCCCACGTGGAATGTTTCCTTCCATTATATTGATATCATTAATTTGAATCCAACAATTACGTTTGTTATTGTCACTGTTGCATTTCGAAATCTTTTCTGTCGTCTTATTTTCCGCTTTCTGTTTTTGAAAATTCCCTCTTTCCTGATGAGGCAACAGTTTGTTGCGAAAGCTTGAATTTTGTGTGTATGTTTGTGTTTGTTTGTGTGTCTATCGACCTGCCAGCGCTTTTGTTCGGTAAGTCACCTCATCTTTGTTTTTATATATAATTTTTCCCACGTGGAATGTTTCCTTCCATTATATATATATATATATATATATAGGGAAACATTCCATGTATTCCTTTCGTCTTTCCCTCTCCTTCCCTCTTTCCTGATGAGGCAACAGTTTGTTGCGAAAGCTTGAATTTTGTGTGTATGTTTGTGTGTCTGTCGACCTGCCAGCACTTTCATTTGGTAAGTCAAATCATCTTTGTATATATATATATATATATATATATATATATATATATATATATATATATATATATATATATATATATATATACATATATATATATATATAAAAGAAAAGAAGAAGAAGAAGAATCTGTAAACATACAGCACCATTGAAAACTGTTAACTACCAGTCAATTTACTACACAGCTATTTTACCATCATAAAAGTGCAACAATTGCCAGAACGATTCATCAACGATGCAAAATATATGTCTTGTCCAGTTACATGTAAGTATAATCTACAATTAAATCCCCACACAAATATCAAAAAAGTAAATGAAATTTACAAAATGTAAAGTTCGTAGTTGCACTTGACAATGGCAACACTGCCAAAATAGGCCTATTGTATGATATGCATGAAAAATTCAAGAAAATAAAAAAGCATGATCCTTTTTATGCCCGAAATTAACCTTGACAAATTCTTATATTCAAATAATTGGACATCGGGGTGCTGCAGCAAATGCCCAAACATTTTGTGCGGAGAAATCCACAAACAAACCAAGAAATTGTTGGAGAACTAAGGAATGATGGAAAAAAAAGAGAAAACAAGTAATAAACAGCATCTGCATATTTGGTATCATATGAAAAAGCTGTATTATACTACGAGTACATAACATATCAGTACGTACCAATTCCTGATGTGCTGTCCGAATCAAGGGAACCAATTTCAGTCAGTGTGGAAGTATCAAGAATGTCATCCTTTGTCTCTTGAACAGTTGCAATTTCTTTATGTGCCATATCTGCTGGCATCATATACGCCAGTTCAAATACCAATTTATCATTTTCTCCTGAATCCTTCCTGTAAATTAACAATTAAGTGCTATTATATCCCTTGAAATAATACTTAATATATCACTGCACTTATGTTTTTGTAGTCACTGTCAGATTTATAGCTACTGGATATTGGCATGCATGTGCACCCTTAATCCCGTGCACACCCGCGCGCGCGCGAGTGTGTGTGTGTGTGTGTGTGTGTGTGTGTGTGTGTGTTTTGTGCTCTAGCTCAACAAAGGATTCACTCTGAAATCCAGCAAGTTTTTCTTCTTCATATGTGTCTGTTGACAATTCAATACTTCTGCTATTTGGTGGGTAGTCTCATTCACTTCTAAATTATTTACTTAACAACTAATCCACCTGTGAATTGGTATTATTTCTGTAAATAAATGTACCAAGAATCCTGACCGATGGGGTGTGAGCGGTGGGGTGCGGGGTGGGCATTTAAAGGTGAAACTTTTTATCTTTTTCTTGAGTAACAAAAATTGTGCCTTCTAATGAAAATATTTTCCTGTATCAAATTAAACTATATTAAATTTTCTACAAAAAAAGGACATATTAATTTTTTTTCTGTAGGAGTACTAATTTCTGTGCTGCAGGGGATGTAAAAATCGCAGATTATTAAAAATAGTGTTTTAATGGTATAAGGTTAACATTTATTTTAAATGAAGTGTGTCAGAAACAAATATGAAATGTTGGTATCACATCTAAATGCAGTAAAGTCATATTAAGGGATAAGTTGTGCTCTGAGGGCATAACAGGGTGAAAAGGGGGGGGGGGGGGGGGAGCAGGAGGGTGGAGGGTATAACTGCGAGGGAAGGTAGGTTGCCAGATTGTGGTCATGCACCTTTCTCCTCCATACATCTGCAAACTGAAGAGTGAGGAGGTGATTCCTCACCAGTACCATACTACACCAAAAGAAGTAATTACAGGGTGTTTCAAAAATTGATACCACCACTCCCCATCACGCCTGTGAATCACCAGCAACATACAGCACAGACATTGCAGGGGATCTTTATTTTTTTACACAATATATTAACACTACTTGGAATGCAGATATGAGTTACAAATAATACTAACACAAGAAATGTGTAAGGACAGAATCTATGTAAATCTCTGCACACTGTTCTACACTGATAAAGAGAAAATTGATTTTTAGTCATCCCATATGACAGATGGAGTGTTCTTTGGGAAAGGCAACTTTCCCACGACAAGCGCTGCTCACTTTTCGGTTTACAGACGGTCTATACCTCTTATTTTGTTTATTAGTAACACAATTAACAATCTGAGAAATGAAATAACTTTCTGGTTATTCATTAATTCATAACCAAGTGACTACAACACAATTATATGGTGTTACAATACAATGATGAGACAGCAGCAAGGGGCCACATTTACTATTCCGATCCCTTTCCCACCAAAACTACATAGGTCTCTGACAACAACACACTTCCAAGTTAAACACTTCTCCACCACTGTTTAGAAGAACGTTTTACATAAAAGATCACTTAACAACTGCAAATAAGCAATCATTTAATAAACTGAAAATAACCTCACTATGTAAACATGTGTTCAGGGAAGATATTATGTGTATTCACATAAGAGAATTGGACTGGAAATGCTGGGAAGGTATAGGCACTCTGTAAACTGCAAAGTGAACAATGCTCCGAGTGGGGGGAGGTTGCCTTTCCTGGAAGAAAACTAAAGCTGCCATACAGGACAACTGAAAATCAATTTCCCCTCTAATAGCGTAGAACAGTGTGCAGAGATTTACGTAGATTATGTCCTTATGCAGTTCTTGCATTAGAATTATTAGTAACTCATGCCAACAGTCATGTAGTGTTAGCACACTTTGTGAAAAGTAAA
This sequence comes from Schistocerca piceifrons, assembly GCF_021461385.2. Lineage (NCBI taxonomy): Eukaryota > Metazoa > Arthropoda > Insecta > Orthoptera > Acrididae > Schistocerca > Schistocerca piceifrons. The sequence goes on from NC_060149.1 coordinate 400,150,692, forward strand.
TACCCCAAGGCACATCTGGGCAATGCATTGCCGATGATTCACAAGGCATGATGTGGAGGGTCGGTGTAACTTTGTTAAACACCCTGTAGTTGCCTCTTTGTGATGTAGACAGAGAGGGGAATCGCTGCTCACTCTTCAGTTTGCAGACATATGAAGGAGGGAAGTGAATGACCACAATCCGGTTACCCACCTTCCCTCACATTTGTACCCTCCAACCCCTGCCCCTCCACCGTGTTACACCACAACACAATATACGTCTGCACTGCACTTACATGTTTCTAACGCCCTTCACTGGTTTTATACTGTTAAAACAATATTTTTAATAATCTGAGATTTTTTTAATCCCCTGCACTGCTGAAACTATTAGTCTTGGGGGAAAAAATCAATATGATATTTTTTGTAGGACATTCAATGTTGCTCAATTTTAAACTGGGAAACCTTTTCCCTAAAGTTTACCCTACTCTAAACCAAATCTTCTTGTTCATCAATATCCTACATATGAGGTGTGATCAAAAAGCAATGGGAATTTAATTTTGTGGGCTTTATACATATCATTTTCAAATTTTTTATCACCTAGTTGGTACAATGCTCATAATGCATCTCTGCATTTTGAGCTGTTTTCAACATTTAGTTTATTGTTGACAGTCGAAAAAATTATACGTGTTTTCAAGTGCTCGGTGAATTTTTACTTACATAAAAGGTGGATCAAAGATTTTTGCATTAAATTTTGCTTGAAAAATGGAATAAAGTGCAGCACCACATTCGAAATGTCGACTGTAGCTTTTGGCAAATGTACTATGAGTAATACAAGAGTTTATGAGTGGTATAAACATTTCAAAGAGGGTGGAGAAGATGACGACTGCCCTGGATGCCTTACCACACCAATTGCTGATGACAATGTGGAAGAAGTAAATAAAGAAAATAGCTCTGGAAAATTGCTGAATCACTATCATATAGTTTCCTGTTGATGTTGGCATATCCTTTGGCTCATGATAAGCAATTTTTAAAAATTGTTTTGGACATGATCCATGTAACATCGAAATTTGTTCTGAAATTGTTCAATTTTGACCAAAAACAAAGTCGAACAGACATAACTCAGGAAGTGCTTAATGACAGCAACAACAATCCAGAACTTCTAAAGAAGGTTATAACAAGTGTCAAAACCTGGGTATATGGGTATGACACAGAAACCAAGGCCCAATGTTCGCAGTGAAAACTGACTGAAGAGACAAGACTGAAGAGACAAGACTGAAGAGACAAGACTGAAGAGACAAGACTGAAGAGACAAGACTGAAGAGACAAGACTGAAGAGACAAGACTGAAGAGACAAGACTGAAGAGACAAGACTGAAGAGACAAGACTGAAGAGACAAGACTGAAGAGACAAGACTGAAGAGACAAGACTGAAGAGACAAGACTGAAGAGACAAGACTGAAGAGACAAGACTGAAGAGACAAGACTGAAGAGACAAGACTGAAGAGACAAGACTGAAGAGACAAGACTGAAGAGACAAGACTGAAGAGACAAGACTGAAGAGACAAGACTGAAGAGACAAGACTGAAGAGACAAGACTGAAAAAAAAAAGCCGATCTGCTCAATTGCAGTGAGATAATGCATGATGAATTCTTACCTTATGGTCGTAGAGTCAATAAGGAATACTACCTGGAAGTTGTGCACTATTTGCATGAAGCAATCCAAAGAAAATGACCAGAATTGTGGCAAACTGCTTCACAATAATGGTCCTGCTCACACATCAAAGCTTGTTCATAATTTTTTGGCAAAAAACAGAACTGTTATGTTGTTTCAGCCACCATGTTCACTGTACATGGCCCCCCTGTGACTTCATTTTATTCCCAAGGCTAAAAAGAACCATGAAAGGATGTCGTTTTGCCACCATTGTGGCATTTTGCCACCACAGTCTCGCTGAAGGAGCTGAACACTATGATGAAAGTGAGTTCCAGAAGTGCTTCAAAACTGGAAAAAGCACTGGCACAAGTGTATTATATCTGAGGGGGATTACTTTGAAGGGGATAAAGTTGATGTTGATGAATAAATAAAGATGGTGTAAGAAAAACCAAAAGTCCCGTTACTTTTTGATCAGACCTCGTCCACACCAATTTGACATATTGACACAAAGACTATACAAAAATAGCTTTACATATACCACTCAGAACTATATTTAAAATACATATTTGAAATAATAAAAGAATGCCACAAAACAGTTGTTGAAATTTTCATTTACAAGTGTTTAATTTTGAAATAAAGAAATGACAAACTTACTGTTCCTTGACAGTAAATGACAACAGAGAAATACATAAAGAAATATATTGTGAAATTGCATTCTGTGCCAAGTTCCTCTTGATTGTGAAAGATGACACAAAGAACATTCTGACTAGACAAAGATGGGGATTTAAATCGGCAGACTTCTTTTCGAATGACTCATCTTGGCACGCACCTTAGTCTGGGGAAAGCACAGATAACCTAAATCTATTTAGTATGCACAAAGCACCAAGGAGATGCTCATTCACCTCATGTGGCCACTACAAGAGAGTCATTATTTATTACAGGATGGTTCACCGTTAAAAGTCTAAGAGCATATGTTCCTAGAAGAGCCAAATCAATATTTTGCCTCCTCCTCACACATATTTGGCCAAAGTACCACAAAAAGGAAAATCAGAGAAATCCTATCTCTCACAGAGATTAACAACAGTCATCTTTCCCATGCAGCATTTACAACTGGAACAGAAAAGGGGATAAAGTGAAATTTGTACATGACATACTGTCCACCACATACCTTTATGTGGTTTGCGGAATATACATGTAGAAGGCAAGATAGGGATTGTAAGCCTGTATATGAGTAAAGTGCATTCAGAACTGCACCATCTCACTTAGATTAGATTTAGTTTCATTCCAATTCATCCGTAGCGAGGAGGTCCTCCTGAATGTAGAACATGTCAGAAAAACAACAATACGTGACAAATATTTACAACTCAAACAAATAAGCTAATGTACCATTCCACGGGTCCCAAGTGGCATGGTCGTCATTTTTTAATGAACGCTATATGAAAGAATCATATTACAAATACTAATGCACTGAATTTAAAATAACAAAGTTTTTTATTTATTTATAAGGTAATAAACGTGTAATACAATAATACAACTACTAAATACTTATTTACAATGAACACATTACTGCACCGAACTGGTGTGTGCGCGCACACGCACAGAAGTTATATTGTACTTACACACACACACACACACACACACACACACACACACATGCACGCACGCGCACAAATCAGTTGGTTCTACTGAGAAATTCATCAATGGAGTAGAAGGAGTTGGCCACCAATAAATCCTTTAGGCTTCTCTTAAACTGAATTTCATTGGTTGTTAAACTTTTTATGGCTGCTGGTGGCAAGTTATTGAAAATATGTGTTCCTGAATAATGCACACCTTTTTGTACAAGACTAAGTGACTTTAAATCTTTTTGAAGATTATTCTTATTTCTAGTATTGATGCCATGAATTGAGCTGTTGGTTTGAAAAAGTGATATATTTTTAATGACAAATTTCATTAGGGAATAAACATATTAGGAAACAGTAGTTAGTATCCCTAGTTCCCTAAACAGGCTTCTGCAGGATGTTCTTGAATTCACACCACATATAACTCTTACTGCACGTTTTTGTGCCCAGAAAACTTTAGCTTGGCTTGATGAATTGCCCCAAAAAATAATCCCATATGACATTATGGAATGAAAGTAAGCATAGTATGCCAGCTTTTTCATTTTTATATCCCCTATGTCTGACACAATTCGCATTGCAAATAGAGATTTGTTAAGACGCTTCAGCAGCTCTGTGGTGTGCTCCTCCCAGTTATTAAAGTACTGCTGAACAGAACATAAAAACTAACAGTGCAAGTAACCTCTTGCTCCATCAGTGCATACAGGTACAGTTAATTGAACAGTGCACACAGCAAGCTTCATGTGAATAGTATGTGCACAAAGCAAAAAGCACTCTGAGTATCACTCACTACTCACTGCTGAAGGAATCATTTGAAATGGGTAGACCAGCATGTGAATGAATGTGCAAACAGTGACAATTTTTTATGTGATGAGAGGCTGGAGTATGCCATCATCCACTGGACACTCATGGAAAGGGTGCTGTCAGGTAAGCCAGTTTGTGGATGTGCACGTGGTACACCTTTAAGTCAGAGCACAGGCTTCTGTGACTCCGTACACACAACTGCAGAGATGACATCGATGACATTTGTGTGCATCCTATGATGGTGCAATAACTGAAAATTTTGGCCTTTGAGGAAACAACACTAAATAACATTAGACTCAGCCAGTAGGCAGGCAGTGCACATGCTGTGTCATGACGGTTGAACATCCCGTGGTCCACCATTCTCAAATGGTATCCGTACAAGATCCATATCATACAGCAGCTTGCACCACAGGATGCATGACAACATGTTGACTTTGCTCTCCACCTTCTTGCAAGGATTGAAGTTGACGAGGGTTGGTCCTGGACCATCCTATGGACAAACGAAGTTCATTTATCTCTGACGGGTGAGATGAACACACAGTATTGCCAAGTGTGGGGATCTTCACCTCCAATCACTGTGCATGAAGTTTCTCTGTATGGTGAATGTGTCACCTTATGGTGTGGCTTCACGGCTACGTTGATCATTGGCTCATTGTTTTTTCAACAGATTGGCACTCAACGACCAAAGATGTGCAGTGTGACTGGCCAGCATTACTGCAATATGCTTCGCCAGCATGTCATACCTACCCTACAGGAGAGAGACGCATTGAAATCAATGGCTTTCATGCAAAATGGGGCCCCACCACACATCACTCGTGAAGTTGGCCTGATTCACTGAAACACATTTGGAAACAATCAAATTATCAGCTGATTGTTTCCAAATGCTTGGCTGGCATGACCACCTGATCTCACTCCCTAGGATTTCTGGTTGTGGGACTACCTGAAGGACAGGGTTTACCATGGGAACATATGTGTTCATCTGAAGCGCAGCATATCAAGAGAGGTAGCCCCCACACCCATGGACATGATTTGTTCTGCTGTGCAGAATGCAACCTGTGCTTTCAGAGTCTTCTGGACACTGATGGGTGTCATACTGAGCTCCTTTTGTAGCAGTAATGGAACCAGTATGCAATGGTATTTTTGTAAACCCTCATCGCCAGTTTTGTAAACATCTTGTCGCTACTGCTGCTGTGGAGGTTGAGTTGTCACTGTTGTTAAGGTTGGTCCAGTTTGTGAATTCATGAAATGACTTCTGGTGCAGTACACCACTAAGACAATTTCTCTCTGCCACTATTATACAGCTATGCCCCAGGGTCATGCAACAGGATAGGAGAACGAAGGTTCTACAACACTCCAACAAATTAGTAATAAAGTTACACAAATGAGTTAAAGAGGTTTACTTATCTTTGTGACTTGTTGAGTGATTAAGTCTACAACACTGCATGTAATATAACACAAAAATGCCCTCAATGGCTAAGTACAAATAATCATATGTAAATTTCACAGTACATAGCAAATGCAATTTACAACAACTCTCTGTTCACTTCTAACACTTCACTAATTGACGTTCCCTGTCCGAGTCAGCCCTCGACGATGATCTCTAACCAAGTGTGCGAGAGCTGCTCTTTATCTTCCAAGTAGGCTTCTGTCCGCTGTCGTCCAGTCATTGGCACATTGTACTTGGTCAGCAATTGGCCAAGGCAAAGTCGTTATCTTCATTATCAGCACTGCCCGTGGCGCTGGTGGAACTTCCACAAGTGGCGAGTCTCTATGGCACTGGCACCAGCTCGCATATTTGCGCCTGTGGTGCTTTTGCCCTGGTCTTGTTCGGATGACACAGCAGGTATGATGTACATTAGCAGCACATTAAAAGTGTTTCAGTTGAATTGATTCTGAATTATTTCTCTTTCCCATGTCCTTGAAATTAATGCTACCACATTTGTTACACGAATGGTAATTAATTTCTGTATTATAATGTGTTGAATTGGAAAGTTTAATTATAACTACCCAGTATTTCATCAAGAACTGCACCCAAGATTCATAAGAATTCTGTGTCTGAAATTACTATGCAGAGATTATGCAAAAGAATTAAACTGAATTCCAAGAACAACTATCATAAAAATTGCAATCCAGGCCCAATATTCTACTTTGTCAGTACCCAGTCCTTCCCTTGGAACTACTAAATAAGAACCGATATATAGCATTTCATTAACAAGATCAGTCAAGAGCTCTCTCGAATGGCAATACACAGCTGAATAAATCCTGTTATGAGTAAGTCCCAAGTTGTCATCCTCATGATCCCCCCCAATTTTTGCACTTCTCCTTACATACTGGAGTATTATTTTTTATTTCTTTCATTGTTATATTCTACTCGAATAACTGAGAATTTACCAAAACATGTGGTACTGGAATTTTGCTCCATTTATTTTCCTTTTTTCAGATGTTTGAATATTATGGCCAAGAAGACAAAGAACAATTTATGACCAAAATTTTACATGCTATTAGCATATTAATCTTGTTAGATTAATTTTTTTTTTGTTTTGTTAATATGTTCAATACCTTGTCTTCAAAAGTTTATGATTCTCTTGTTCTGACAGCCAGATACCAAACTCAATCAAACGGGAAGCACGGAGCTTATTTGTTGTTTCAGCCTCCATCTTTGGCTCATCAAATACAAATCTGTAAACAAAAAAAGAAGAATTATATTAAAACAAGCTAAATAAAAAATTTCATCAACATACTGTTCAAATTTTCTTACAATGATTGAAAGAGTGGGGTGGTGGTGGGTGCTGGGGGTTGCGAGAGGAGGAAATTCTGTCTGACTGAGGTATACAAGAAATAGAAATAGTCCTTCCTATGTAATTTATTCATAGAAAGGCCTCAAACTATAACATGTTAGATGAAGATGTAATGTTTCTAGATAGGTACCTTATGATTTGTTCAGACGGTAAGGTTGCGGAGTTGATGTTATCAATGTGAAGTGTTTGTGGCATGCCTGTACAATATCATCATCTCAGATTACAAACCAAGTCAACTAGCACATGTGCCGGAAGATGGAGCAGAGAATGTGCTTCCTGAAATGTCTGAAATCTTGTCAACTGAAGTGCTTAGTAATCTGAGGAGATTTTACTACTGTATTTGTGTACAACAATGAAAAAACCGCAATAGATAATTAGCTTTACTCCTATACATATACAACAATGTTACTTAACTACAACAAACCAAATGTTTCATTTTTGTATTAGAACTCTCTTTCATTTTACTGTATTAGCAGTAGAAAACACAGTGTACAAAGTTTGTACAACCAAATCATATAGTCGTCAATTACTCTGCTGAGAGTACACAGTATGCCACTGCCCACTTGTGGATCAGTAAGAGAGTTTATGTTACTTCCTGAACTTTGGCTTGCTGCAAATTTAATGCTCGTGAATGATCCTAGTGTATAACTTTCCAGCCGGCCGCTGGTGGCCGAGCGGTTCTAGGCGCTTCAGTCCGGAACCGCACAACTCCTACGGTCGCAGGTTCGAATCCTGCCTTGGGCATGGGTGTGTGTGATGTCCTTAGGTTAGTTAGGTTCAAGTAGTTCTAAGTTCTAGGGGACTGATGACCACAGATGTTAAGTCCCATAGTGCTCAGAGCTATTTGAACTATTTTCTAACTTTCCAAATTGTCTGCCATTATTTTGAGAGTCATAAGCTGAAAATAATAATCTATGCTCACAAAACCCAAACTATGGATTCCTCTGAAATTGAGACAACATACCACATGTAAACTCAATAGAATCCAAGTTATATGACAAATAAATAGGCAGCTTCAATGACCAAAAAATAAATTTTTTACCTGACATTCTATTTTCAGGATTCTTTAAACACTAAAAGAATGTTTTCTGATTATAAATATTTCTACTGATGATTTGACGATGCACATTCCACCTGGGCAGCTGTGGTTAGCACATCAGTGCTGTTGCTGCTGCTGCTGAGCACTCGCTACTGTTGAAAGCTGAGCAGACAGGTGGTTTTATAGATTGCATGCGCCTCGCAAAGTTGTTGTGTTACTGTTCTAAGAGCGATGAAGCAAAATTTCATGCTAGTGTGTGTGTGTGCAACACTATGGACAAAGGCAAACACTGTACAAAAGGGAAGATGTTTTGATAACGAGGTCCCTTGGAAGCTCCGCCTACTGGGGCAACCAAGTGACATAACGATGCGAAGGCCAACAATTGCCCACCAATCAATGAAACTGAAGAAAATCTGAGCAGTCTAGCTGAGGATGGCTTCTTTGAAAAGAATGACATCTCTTGCTACATCTGCACAGAAGACAGACATAACAGCTGATGAATCATCCTGGGATCATTGCACAGAACAAATGTGATCTTGTAGTCCTGACTTCTCCCTTTTACATCCAATACCAGGGTGAGGATTGGAAGGGTTTCCTCGGCATACTTGAGGTCACCGAGGTGTTAGAGACTGGGATAAAGTGTCTGGACAACAACGCACTGCTCGGGGTGCAAGCAGTGTGCAAGAAGTACATGGCCCTAGCACTGGAGAAGACACAACAGAAAGAGAATAAATCAACAGTCAACACATTCTTCAGGGTCCTGCCATGGCTGTGAAGTGAAGAAACAGTCTGCAAAGGGCTGCAAAATGCTAGGTTCAGATATGTAGCTGTAAGGCTACGTAAATGGACAGGGGCTGCCAATACTTATCCTAGCTGTGGAGGTGGCTAAGCTTCAGTGGTGGTTGGCTGCATACACTTTTGGTCTTCTAGGTGACAATGGAGTCTCACCCACTGGAGCTTGATCCCAAGCCTCAGGACTGTAAGTGCCAAGAAGAGAGGCCACGTAGGGAAATATTGCCGCAATCAGGTGATCTGTGTCAAACGTGTCAGTCGAGCCCAGAAGACCTACACTCATGTTCCCGCAGTGGTGGGCCGCAGCAATGCCTGTGATAAGACACAGAATGAGGAGGAGAAGGAGGAGGAGAAACAAGATAGACCAAGCATGCTCAGTAGGTGCTAATGGGAAGAAAACAAACCACACCATACACAAAAAACCCAAACATACTCATAACCAGAAAACCCACTGGCATCAAGCGAAGCCAAAATAAAAAAGCAAAACATAACAAACGGTGTATAAGAAATTGGTAGAAGAAGTGCAATATTCAACTACTGGAACAGCCCATCTTCCTCCATCAGAGGGGAGGACAAGGAGGAGCAGGAGGAATGCTCTCTAATATAGAAATAATTATAATTTAGTTGAACTGAATGGTAAATAAACCAGGTGGAAAGAAAGGACTGACAATATGCTGCTTTATACATTAAGGACCAAATGTGATTCCATGTTCAGACAACCAGCCTATTCTCTTCCTCCTGTGCTGAGCAGAAAACAGGCTCCTAGCAAGGTGGTGTTTACTGTCATCCAGCTATTAAACAACTTGCAGCCCAATTGCAATGGGTGAGCACCACAACAGCCATAGGTTCCCCCCCCCCCCCCTCTCTCTCTCTCTCTCTCTCTCTCTCTCTCTCTCTCTCTCTCTCTCTCTCTCTGTGTGTGTGTGTGTGTGTGTGTGTGTGTGTGTGTGTGTGTGTGTGGAGGGGGGGGGGGGGGGGGGGGGTTTGCACATCCATGCGTTCAAGCACCACCGTCAAGGGTAGTGTCCCCAAAGGCTTTAGTAATACCTTACATCTTACTAGGAGATGGATAAAAACTCATTTCTGGTTTACCACTCATAGATGAGAAAAGAAATTTTTGTCTACTTCTTTCAAAATTAAAATTTGCTTAAAAAATTTAAAAATACAACATCTGTAATTAAAAAAAATATAGCCATGTCTTCTCCCTATGATTTTGGACATACTGACTTCAAGAAGTGAAGTGAACAGTATGGCAATTGACACTGTAGGCCAAGTTGATACGAATTTTGACAGTGTGGTGTCCTATTTTCCTTTATTCACTTATCTCAGACAGTAATGACCAACGACTTCAGAATAAATTTGATCTGACTACATTGAACGTTAAATAAACTAAGTTATTTAAGCAGCATCTTGGACATAACATAGTTACTTAAAAACATGCCTGAAACCATACCCAGACCTTTAATACTGGTATATTGTGTACAATGAAAACTGCAAAATCATCCAGAAATGTGCCTTGTGCTGGAACTACACAACCTATTTTATTAATAAAAATGGTAAAATTTATAGCATCACTCTCCTCCTCTATTCAACATAACAATCTTACAAATAACACATATAAATGAATAATGGGATGCAATGATTAAAAATTTAAGAAGATAACACAAGAAAAAGATTGTACGTACTATGTGTATCATGCCCATTAACTGAACTGAAACAGACTTATATGAAATGTTGCAAGTGTAAGGAAGCTTACTGTGGAGGGTCAAAGTATTCAATATGGACTGCCTTCCCTTAACCCACACTGGATGCTATTAATGAGCTTGCTGGTACCTATACTCCAAGAACAACAGTAGTTCATTACATAATGCAAGATTTTTTCTTACAGAAGTTATTAATGCTATACCATGGTTACTAAAGGAGCAAGTGTCCCTTCTCTAGTTTGAGGAGGACTACCAGAATAGTTGGAAAACATTGGACACCTGAACATCTTACTGCTGTACAAACAGAAGTTTCAACACATCTCTTCTTTGGGTATTTTCTGGCAACAACCTTCCTCAATACAGTGGTTATAATCATATCAAAACAAAATGCTACTGACAAACTGTTGTATTAGCTCAGTGTATGCATGGGCCAGCATCAATGGAACTGTTTATCAAGTTCACTTCTTGTGACTGACACATTATTCACCATTCTGCACAGAACAAGACTGAGTCACTGCATCTGTGAGATCTGACACAATCTGCTTCCCACTAAGATAATACTATGTGTCACTTTTAATGAAACACTTCTTTTACTATTACTGAATTTCTTTAGCTGCAGTCAGAGAGAGTTTTGAATTATGATTTCACTTAAATGATAATTATTAAATACATTCATAGATAACTGGTGTTCAACAAATTCTGGATTGAGGTCACTACATTGAGAAAGATTTGTCATGAGTTTTATAGACGATCATCCCAACACATTAAAGCTATATCATTCGTCAATGATACACACACTAATTTTATTGTGCTCTTTACCATTTGAATACTGTGACCTTACCTATAATTGTTCAGCAGCCGTTCCAGAGGTATGAAACACTGCAAATTTTTATCTTCTGGAAGAGGCACAAATGTCCCTAAAATTAAAAAAGAAACCGTTAGAGAAAATGTGGCACGTGGACGCGCATGCACGCACGCGCACGCACACGCACACGCACACACACACACACACACACACACACACACACACACACACACACACACTGCTATTTATCAAAAATAGGCTGTCCACAGTTCTGTCAACAAATGAAATTAACATATTGTATGGAAAGCAATGTGTTCCAATCACCACACAGAAGTAGGTCAAGTATCTGCAGCAGAAGGCATCAGAGAACTCTTGTGTGCCATGTACGTAAGCATGCACAAAAAAGGACTGTCTCATATTTGTAGAGAAAAGAAATAATACTGAAAGCGTATTGGGAATATACGAAAATCAGAATACAGACCAATTTTTACCATAAGTTTCAATCTTTAAGGGGAGTTGGAACGCCCTATCCTGACAAAGTTAAATTTAGTGACTTGGTTTCCCTGTATTTCAGGAACCACTGTAGCCATTGACTTGAAACTTTTACAGAACATTAAACTGTAAGTTCCAAGTCTACTGAACTACAATAATTGCATTTCAGCCACAGCTTTCAGAAATACAATATTTTAATTACATGGTTAAATTTTCTGTACTTTTTTGTATGTTATCCTAAATAATTTTAATTATACATAACATTATGTTGTTCTTTTAGTTCAGTAAACTCAGGATATGTATGTTATTACTCCCTGAAAATTTGAATACTCTACTCGAAGTAGTTTCTGAGATTTAGGGACAAATCCAACAGAAAATGTAGATTTACAGGAGCGGCTTCTAAAGTTTCAATCATTTAATACATGCTTAATTTTTTATTTTTAGTCATCCGGAAGCACCCTGCACCATACTATATATCATCCTCTTGATTTTAGTGGGCAACTGTGCTGCATACTCTGCTTTATCAATGCGAACCTTGTCCATCCGTTCAAGTTCTCTAATGCAGTTTGCTCCATGATTAATTCCCATATGCTGTAGCACTTTCACCCTACCAATGTTGCCACCCTTACAAGCCATAACAGCATCACTGACCCCCCCCCCCCCCCCCCCACTTTAGTGTCTTCATTCCAACAAAAACATTTTATGGTAAGCGAGTCCATGTAAGATTACTGAACGGCCCATTGGGATTTTGAGTCTGATCATGCAGACACTCCTTCAGTAATTCAGGATTTGCCAGGTATCTGTAAATAGGTTTTATGATATCCATGACTGCTGCTGGGATGGAATTTTTATGGCTGTATGAAGTGTTTGAGTACTGGGCGTTGTGGCAATTGCACTATGAATCAGGTCCAGGAGAGCAAAGGTGTTGTACTGGTTTTTCATCAGTTGACACAGTCTGTGGAAGAAGGTTGCCCATCTGCCTGCTTTATTTTCAACAAATCCTCAGTATTATTTCTAATAGTCATCCCATAATACTGCTGTAGTTCATCAATCATTTTGTCTGTCAGCCTGCGTCTTATGGTTTCACCATCAGAAATTTTCTTGTCTCTCAAACTTTGTTTCAACTTCCTCAACCTGGTGCCCACCCTCTTCTGGACATGACCAGCACATTTCAGTTGTGTGATAATCTTCTCACCATAAGGCTGAGTGGCTACTACACTGTTATATGCTTTTGAGTCTCCACCACCTAAGAACTTAGTGTAACACACTCCCCTTTCATTCACAGATCGACTAAAAATTTCAATAGCTGCAGTGGCCTCCATACCACCACTAGTTCCTTTACAATTTGTTGCAGATATGCCCTTCTTCATTCCCTGATTTACACTTATAATAGTGTTTGGCTAAAATCCTGGAAATCTATTACCTTTCCAGTATCCATACTGGCCACTGTAGCAACAGAATTCTTAGAACTGTAGCTGTGCTTCTGCCAAGTGCCATCAAAAACTACTGGTATGTCAGTCATACCATCATTTATTTCAACAGCTTCATTTGCAGCACCCTTCATCGACTCAAATGCAACAGATTCCACAGCAGCTCCAATAAATCCTGCACACTTGTATATTTTAAAAGGTGGGTGTGGAATATTCATCACGACACACATTGTTTCTGCTGCAGTGTGTCCTTTGCCAATAGCTCTCAATCCATAAAACCACCTAACATTTACTTCTCAATAATTATCTTCACACTTATCAGAATTGCAAAATGAATGAGTATATTTACAACTGACACAATTAATGGTAAGTTTCCTGGCTAGTTCATTTGATACCTCACTGTCTTCATGTTAACTAACTGGCCCTCCAGACATTTTACAACACACACATTCACCTAACATCCTCTTCAGGATGTGTAAATCATCATCAGAATATAACCTAAAACATTTAATTTTTATCTTCAAAGCACTAATGGGTGTTTCTCTAAATACTGACAAGTTGGCCTGTATTTCATTGTCTGTAACTTCATACACCACATGTTGAACACAATGTTTCCCTTTATTCGAAAAACACTTCGTTTTGGCGCCATACTTTACTTTTTGAGAGATTTACCAATCTATTTGTCACTTTTCCTCGGAAAAATGTTAGCACTTCAACATACAATGTGTGTTTATACTATGAAATGATACGATACAGTGTTATCAATACAACCTTTATAACACAGCAATCCACAGCCTTGTATATAAAAAATTACCAATTTTATTAGATCTTGCAGTAATGCACGTAAAAATTTTAACATTTTCAAGCGGTGTAGATTATATATAAAAAAAATAAAATACTTCTCACATGAGTTTGTTACATATATTTTATTTGGAAAATTGCAAATTTTATAATGAGATAATTATCCGAAAATGTGGAAAAATTTTTTTTCCCCGTCTAACTCCCCTTAATATCCTTAAATCCCTTATATGCACCTTAGTTTCACTTGGGGATCAAACTGCACACTTGCCTTTTGGCAACTCATGAATAGGTCATTGGCAGCTCAGCTACTGATTCATATAAAGTCAACTGTGAGAGGGATCAAAAACCTATTTGTTTGCACACATCTGACGTCATGATGACGCTTGATGGCTAGTGGCCGCTCACCAACCTCAGTACTGAGGCTGGGTAAGGGGAGCTTGTACCATGACCAACAGTCACCGAAGTACACTCCTGGAAATGGAAAAAAGAACACATTGACACCGGTGTGTCAGACCCACCATACTTGCTCCGGACACTGTGAGAGGGCTGTACAAGCAATGATCACACGCACGGCACAGCGGACACACCAGGAACCGCGGTGTTGGCTGTCGAATGGCGCTAGCTGCGCAGCATTTGTGCACCGCCGCCGTCAGTGTCAGCCAGTTTGCCGTGGCATACGGAGCTCCATCGCAGTCTTTAACACTGGTAGCATGCCGCGACAGCGTGGACGTGAACCGTATGTGCAGTTGACGGACTTTGAGCGAGGGCGTATAGTGGGCATGCGGGAGGCCGGGTGGACGTACCGCCGAATTGCTCAACACGTGGGGCGTGAGGTCTCCACAGTACATCGATGTTGTCGCCAGTGGTCGGCGGAAGGTGCACGTGCCCATCGACCGGACCGCAGCGATGCACGGATGCACGCCAAGACTGTAGGATCATACGCAGTGCCGTAGGGGACCGCACCGCCACTTTCCAGCAAATTAGGGAACTGTTGCTCCTGGGGTATCGGCGAGGACCATTCGCAACCGTCTCCATGAAGCTGGGCTACGGTCCCGCACACCGTTAGGCCGTCTTCCGCTCACGCCCCAACATCGTGCAGCCCGCCTCCAGTGGTGTCGCGACAGGCGTGAATGGAGGGACGAATGGAGACGTGTCGTCTTCAGCGATGAGAGTTGCTTCTGCCTTGGTGCCAATGAAGGTCGTATGCGTGTTTGGCGCCATGCAGATGAGAGCCACAATCAGGACTGCATACGACCGAGGCACACAGGGCCAACACCCGGCATCATGGTGTGGGGAGCGATCTCCTACACTGGCCGTACACCACTGGTGATCGTCGAGGGGACACTGAATAGTGCACGGTACATCCAAACCGTCATCGAACCCATCGTTCTACCATTCCTAGACCGGCAAGGGAACTTGCTGTTCCAACAGGACAATGCACGTCCGCATGTATCCCGTGCCACCCAACGTGCTCTAGAAGGTGTAAGTCAACTACCCTGGCCAGCAAGATCTCCGGATCTGTCCCCCATTGAGCATGTTTGGGACTGGATGAAGCGTCGTCTAATGCGGTCTGCACGTCCAGCACGAACGCTGGTCCAACTGAGGCGCCAGGTGGAAATGGCATGGCAAGCCGTTCCACAGGACTACATCCAGCATCTCTACGATCGTCTCCATGGGAGAATAGCAGCCTGCATTGCTGCGAAAGGTGGATATACACTGTACTAGTGCCGACATTGTGCATGCTCTGTTGCCAGTGTCTATGTGCCTGTGGTTCTGTCAGTGTGATCATGTGACGTATCTGACCCCAGGAATGTGTCAATAAAGTTTCCCCTTCCTGGGACAATGAATTCACGGTGTTCTTATTTCAATTTCCAGGAGTGTATTACCCTTTCAGTAGGCTGAGTCTAAAATCTGTGGGTGCAAAGATCCTGTTGTACCATACACATTGCAGCCATAGTCAAAACAAAGATTTATAAAATTAGAGCTATAGATGGTGTTTACTCTGAACCCCAGCCCACCAATCTGCACCAACTTTTGAAATTTGGATGCTACTTTCAGAGCTCTTCCTTTAGGATTCTCAAATGTAGCAGCCAAATAAATGTGTAGTCAAATAACCCATACAAAGTTGAATGCTTGATATGCTCCTTAGGTGCAGGTCAATTACAACAGAAAATCTGCATGAGAGATTGAAACTGATACATACATTTTTGTCTGCAGAAAAGTTAATGCGAGTATTCTCAGTCCATCTGTACGCTCTCTCAAGTATTCCTGCAGATGAGATGTGGTTACTGCACACATTTGTCAGCATTCAAGAATGCATTTACTGTATGCAAAATATCATTAAAAGTCACTGAGAGGACACCTTTCTGTAGAATAAAAAGAAGGGTATTGTTCCCAATGTACCTATAAAGCGACGATTGGGATTTAACATCCCAATTGTGATGAGTTAAGTAGAGACGGACAATGAGCTTACGCTGGGAAGATGGTGAAAGAAACTGAACTGTTTTCTGAGCGAAGGAATCAGTCTGGTATTTACCTTGAGAGATTTAAAGACACCACAAAAAACAAACTTGGATGGCCAAACTCAGATGCAACGACTATCTCCTCATATG
This sequence comes from Schistocerca piceifrons, assembly GCF_021461385.2. Classification (NCBI taxonomy): domain Eukaryota; kingdom Metazoa; phylum Arthropoda; class Insecta; order Orthoptera; family Acrididae; genus Schistocerca; species Schistocerca piceifrons. The sequence goes on from NC_060149.1 coordinate 400,167,209, forward strand.
TCAATCCAACATCAATGCACTGTTGTTGTGGTAACAAAGTTATAATTTGTCAAGGAAGAATGTAATGAAATGGAGTGCCATTTCATGGAATCCTGGACGTGGTGCCAATAAAACTGACAGCCCCTCAGAATTCTAAGCCCGACAATTTATATGATCTGACGACATTCCAAGACATGAAAATCTATGCAGGAAGTGCTGTCTTCCCATCAAGTTATTGTAGAGCTGTACCTTCTTGTGGTCTAGTACTAAACTTTCTGCACTGTGAATGTAAGGTCATAAGTTTTGAGTTCATGAGTTTCAGTACCTTTGGGTTAACTTCATAAGAACAAATTAATTGCCAAGCCCTAACAAAGACATCTTCTCAAGCAAAGATGAGTGTGAACAGGTAATACGAGGGTTGGAACTTTAATAGTGGCAACTATTTATTTACAGCTCGTACAAAATAGATATGTGTTTCAAAGTTTAAGTGACTTTCAAAGTAGTAACCAACATTGTGTATAACATGTTGCCAGCGATGTGGAAGTCATAGGATACTCTTAGCAGCGCCAGTTGTGTTGACAGAGCGGCGCGGTCTATTGCTCGAATTTATAGCAGATCTGAAGCGAATGCCGTGCAGTGTTTCCTTGAGTTTAGAAATCGAGGTGAACTCGTGAGGGCTTAAGTCAGGGGAGCGCAGTACGTGGTATAGCACTTAGCAGCCCCACCAGTCAAACAAATCAGTAACAGCTTGCACTGTACGTGCTAGAGCATTGTCCTGCAAAATGATGGTCAGGTCCCGCAGAAAGTGTCATCACTTTTGTTTCTATGCTGTTCATTTTTGGAACACAACCTATGACCAGCTCAGAGACCGAAGCGAGGACACTTTCTGCAAGATCTGACCATCATTTTGCAGGACAATGCTCAAGCACGTACAGTGTAAGCTGTTACTGATTTGTTTGACTGATGGGGCTGCTAAATGCTATACCACCTACTGTACTCCCCTGACCTAAGCCCTTGTAAGTTCAACTCTATTTCTAAACTGAAGGAAACACTTCAGGGCATTTGCTTCAGAACTGCTACAAATTCATTGGGCAATAGACCACGCCGCTCTGTCAATACAACTGGCATTGCTAAGAGTATCCTATGACTTCCACATTGCTGGCAATGGGTTATACACAATGCTGGTGACTATTATGAAGGTCAGTAAAACTTTGAAACGCGTATCTATTTTGTACGATCTGTAAATAAGTAGTTGCCACTACTGAAGTTCCAACCCTCGTACTTTGCACCTGATGGCAGAAAAAGGGTGTTGCATAGCACAAACTGTTCATCAGGGATGTGTCCATTGGAGCGGGCATTTGTTGCCAATAACTGAGGTGCCCTTCAATCACAGTATCAGACAATGACCAGAAAAACAGCATTGTGTGTTACTACTGCATGATAAAGCCCTTCTGCACTTGACTGATTTCACAAAAGAACCTATCAACAAAATTCCTTTCCTGACAAAAGAGTACTTTGAACCTGGCTTGACGACATCGTCAACTCTGAACCATTTCATTTCTAGAAGTGTTGAATCTGCCAACTACCTGAGCACTGTCAGATTGTTTGAAATAATATGGAAAGATTTTTCTTAATGATTAACTTCTCTCGTGTGTAGTGTTGTGCTCAATAAACTAATGAAAAATGCTATAAAAATATGCAATGCATAAACACACGGAGGTTAAACTGATGTTCCTCTAGATTAAAACCAACAAGTGTATCAATGAGGCGAATCATGCGAAACAGAACTTCAACTACGTTTCAGAAAGTAGAAAAAAAGCACTAAAATTTCAGGTATGGCGTTTTCCGTTTTGCTGGATTCTGAGGGGGCTTTTGACGACGTGACTTCCAAATCCATGGTGAAAGCTACAGAAGTGCAAGGTTATCAACGCCACTATACAGGGTGTTAAAATGAAAAGTGTTGAATACTTTAAGAAGTGGTAGTACTCATCGAAACAAGAAAAATAAGTCCAATAAACATGAAATGATAATTAAATAGACACCCTAGCTGCAAGCAGGCGTTGATGCACTTCATTGGGGACATGTTGAAAATGTGTGCCCCGATTGGGACTCGAACCCGGGATCTCCTGCTTACATGGCAGACGCTCTATCCATCTGAGCCACCGCGGGCACAGAGGATAGTGCGTCTGCAGGGACTTATCCCTTGCACGCTCCCCGTGAGATCCACATTCCCAACATGTCCACAACACTACATTCGTAGTGCGCCTAATAGATGTTTGCCCATCGTACTCATTACTCGTGGCAGGTTAATCTACCAAGTCCCGTATGAGTTCGGGCATAGCGTGTGCATTCGCACAAGAAGGTCAAAGGCCGGGAACCCATATTTTTAACTATATATATGACGGTAGTATCTGTTCCCGAAAGAACAGTTACCGTGGATGACCATGCAGCTTTGCTAGAAATGAAATGATAATTAAATAGACACCCAAGCTGCAAGCAGGCGTTGATGCACTTCATTGGGGACATGTTGAAAATGTGTGCCCCGACCGGGACTCGAACCCGGGATCTCCTGCTTACATGGCAGACGCTCTATCCATCTGAGCCACCGCGGGCACAGAGGATAGTGCGTCTGCAGGGACTTATCCCTTGCGCGCTCCCCGTGAGATCCACATTCCCAACATGTCCACAACACTACATTCGTAGTGCGCCTAATAGAAAGCAGCTAGGGTGTCTATTTAATTATCATTTCATTTCTAGCAAAGCTGCATGGTCATCCACGGTAACTGTTCTTTCGGGAACAGATACTACCGTCATATATATAGTTAAAAATATGGGTTCCCGGCCTTTGACCTTCTTGTGCGAACGCACACGCTATGCCCGAACTCGTACGGGACTTGGTAGATTAATCTGCCACGAGTAATGAGTACGATGGGCAAACATCTATTAGGCGCACTACGAGTGTAGTGTTGTGGACATGTTGGGAATGTGGATCTCACGGGGATCGTGCAAGGGATAAGTCCCTGCAGACGCACTATCCTCTGTGACCGCGGTGGCTCAGATGGATAGAGCGTCTGCCATGTAAGCAGGAGATCCCGGGTTCAAGTCCCGGTCGGGGCACACATTTTCAACATGTCCCCAATGAAGTGCATCAACGCCTGCTTGCAGCTAGGATGTCTATTTAATTATCATTTCATTTCTACCACAGGTGCATGGTCATCCACGGTAACTGTTCTTTCGGGAACAGATACTACCGTCATATATATATAGTTACCAATAAACATGTGTCCAGAAACGCATACTTTCCGAGATAAACACGTATTTATAGGAAGGACTGGATAAGGTTTGGCTGTGGATATTAGCATAGTCGTTGCACTGGCGCTCCACCAAACGTGTCAGCAGTACTCCACCTACTATTAAGTGATTTGCAATCAGTTGCACGGTTGGAGTAGTGTTGTAGGCTACATTAGTTTACGTTGTGTTTGTGTGCCTTATTGTACAGTACTATCATCCCTGATTAACTATCATGCCGTTTTACCTTCTTCCAAATGTGAATTCACTTGTGCTTACTGTTATTGAACTGTTTGTACAAATGGTGTAGTACAGTTACACTTTATCTCTTCCACCACTTGTTAGCAATGGAAGCCTACATCTTGACAAGTGAAATGGCAGATATGACATTCTGCTATGGTTTAGGAAATGGATGCAGCCTGCGAGCCCATGCCCCCTATGTTGAAAGATATCCACAAAGCAGAGTGCCCTCTGATAAGCTGTTCAGCTGACTTTTCCAACGTCTGAGAGAGAAAGGCACCCTTGCACCTCTGTCCGCCGCTCGTGGTCTCGCGGTAGCGTTCTCGCTTCCCGAGCACGGGGTCCCGGGTTCGATTCCCGGCGGGGTCAGGGATTTTCACCTGCCTCGAGATGACTGGGTGTTTGTGTTGTCCTCATCATTTCATCAACATCCAGGAAAGTGGCGAAATTGGACTGAGCAAAGATTGGATAATTGTACGGGCGCTGATAACCACGCAGTTGAGCGCCCCACAAACCAAACATCATCATCATCGCACCTCTGAGGGCTGATAGTGGAAGGCCCTGTACAGTCCACATGCCTGACATTGAAGAGCATGTGCAATGTTCCGTGGAAGAAGGCCCTGGGACCACTGTGAGACGATTAGCAGCAGCAGGAGGCGTGTCTCGCACTCTATCTGGAGGGTACTTCGTGAACAATTGCTGTACCCTTATCGTCTGCAGTGCGTTCAGGCTCTAAGGCCACAGGATCATCATGGCAGATGGCAGTTCTGTCAACGGCCGTTGCAGAAGTGTGCCGCAGACCCATTGTTCACATCCAAGATTTTATTTACCAGTGAGACAGGGTTCACAAGAGATGGTGTTGTGAATTTCCATAACTAGCCTGTATGGGCAGATGCAAATCCTCAAGCAATTCAGGAAAAAGGGCACCAACACCAATTCTCAATCAATGTATGGGCAGGCGTGCTTGGCAATAGATTAATAGGGGCATACGTGCTACCATGAAGATTAACTGGGATGCAATATCTGGACTTTCTTATTAATGTATTGCCTACCTTGCTGTTGGTTGGGCTACTGTAGCGACAAATATAAATGTGGTTCATGCATGACGGTGCACCAGCACACTTTCATCACAATGTGCGCGAACATCTGATGCAGACATTACAGGACCGCTGTGGTTTTTTTTTTTTTTTTTTTTTTTTTTTGAAAGCACTCTGTATATGTAGGTTCATTGTGATCATGCTGAGTAGAAGAGAGGTAGACGCCACGGTGACGGATGTGAAAATGGTGATCATAGCAACATCAGAGGACGTCCACATGGTGGGGTTTTGTCCTCACAACTGTGGAGCCAATTGCTGAATGAACTCATTAATCAGTTAAATGCTAGAAGTTACTTTTGCCAAGAGTAAATGCATTCTGAACATTGTGCAAAACTGGTGTAGGAAACAAGATCTAAGGGTTAGAAACAGGAAAATTGTTGTAATGCTGTTCAAATGGAAGCATATCCAGGACATGTACTGGCATCTTAGGCTCTCCGATGAAATTTTACCAGTGGAAGGGGTAGTGAAGTATCCAGGAGTAAGCCTGGATGCAAAACTAATATGGACCTCTCACATAAAGAACAAAATATGACCCAAGGCAAAAAGCACTCATGTGCAATGGAAGGGCCTGTTGATAGAACTAGGGTCTAAGTCCCAGCTTTGTGAAAAATCAATGCACTCCGTGTTTTTTTCCCCTCTTGTTCTTCCCAAAAATAGTTCCTAATTGTTTCTACAGCATGTGTATTAATTCTGTATGGGCTTTGATATCCTTTATTCAGAGCTGTGTACAACAATACAATGAATTCATGCTTAAAACATTGTCTGTATATCCTTTGGGTGGCTTAACTTTTAAAGAGTACACTGTTCTGAAGCAGCTCGTTATCATACTGCATTCGCTTATTATTTCTGACTGGCACTTAACAATCTGTCAACTATTATTACCTGTTATTTACCAAGTTAAAAAGATACAGAACGTCTAACTGAGCCATTTTACCCATTTAGTCTGCATGCTGCCTTCACATCAGATTAATTTCCACACTGGCTGTTCACGAGTTATTTTGTAATTGTAGAATTTCTTGTTTCTTACACTTCAATTTTATTTCTTAATGGAACTACTGCTGTGTCTAGTATCCATTTATTTTGTAGATTTTTGTGGGCAGAAGACATACAGCCAGATATCACAGCTTCTTCTGGTGTATTGTCTACTATGCCACTTTCCTTTTACATGTATTCTTTACTGGTGTTTTGTGTTACTTTGGACAGATATTTCAACAAACTAGGAATTAAACAAAGAATTGCTCCTGCTTTTAGAGATAGTCTCTCTTTTGGAATTTCAACTAGTTTACTGTTGATTATAAACAACTGTGCTCTTATTATCAATCCCTTTGTGAAACGTGAATTACCCACAAAACAATTTAAAGTCAGATCTCTCCTTTCAATTGAATTTCTATTGCCCATTTTAAAATACTTTCTCTGAAGTCACACCTGTATGCTGGAATTTGCAAGACTTTGTCATTCTTCTCCTCTTTTAAGTGTTAATAACTACAATTCTGAACACTTCTACCTCACCATAGCTTTCACCTATTCAATTGTCACACACAATACCGTAAGCAAAAATACAATAATCAACATAGAATTTCAACAGAAACCACAAAAAAGCAGAATTGTACCTACTTGAGTGAGGTGACACTGCTGTTAGTAGTTTACAGGAATCTTGACTTGTTACACTACACTACTTATGTTTATGTACAGCAAGACACCGTATTTACTTTTTTTCTACTTACTACAGTTTCTTTTTAAGATAGAAATATATTTTTCATTGCCCTGCTAGCCTTACCAGCATTCCACAAAGTAAATGTTAAGAGTAGAGGATGAGGACACAGATGATCCCAATTTAAGAATTGAAGAAGAAAGACAATAATTACCTAGTTACTTCTGACAATTTCTGTAATCCAACATACTATGCATTCCTTCTTATAAAATAAAGTTTATTACACTATTCTTCACGCCTCTTATTCCCCTTAATACTGCAAATGAAGTACTTTACAATGACTGCATTTCATTGCCTTACAAAAAATCTAAAGGAACATTACATAGAATTTATTTATCACATAACAACTTACACTTGTCTGCAGAAAAGTCAGCAAGATATGGCTGAATCACATTCAACAACTTGCAAAGGCTTGGCCATATCTGTCTTCTGGTCGCAAATGCTTCTTCCTGTAGCACTTCACTTTCTAAATGAATCCAATCCAATGTGAGTTTGACTGGAACAATGAAACCAGGAAATCAGAAACTGCATTTCTGTCTACTACTGTTTAACATAAAAAAGAAGAAGAATCTCTCTCTCTCTCTCTCTCTCTCTCTCTCTGAGAGAGAAGCCCGTATGTAGAGTAGTGTGAACAAAAATGCATAATAAGGTACTGGTTCAGTTCAAGGTCCTCATGACACACTCTCTCTCTCTCTCTCTCTCTCTCTCTCTCTCTCTCTCTCTCTCTCTCTCTCTCTCTGAGAGAGAGGGGGGGGGGAGAGAGAGAGAGAGGTACTGGTTCAGTTCATGGTCCTCATGACTCTCTCTCTCTCTCTCTCTCTCTCTCTCTCTCTCTCTCTCTCTCTCTCTCTCTGAGAGAGAGGGGGGGGGGGGAGAGAGAGAGAGAGAGAGAGAGAGAGAGAGAGAGAGAGAGAGAGAGTCATGAGGACCATGAACTGAACCAGTACCTTATTATGCATTTTTGTTCACACTACTCTACATACGGGCTTCTCTGTTTCGCCATTCCCTTCCCTATTGCATGTTACAAACACAAAATAATGCCACTGACATTTACATTGAATTGCATTAATGTTAAGATACACACTGTCCCAAACCTTAAGCGTCTGAGCTGTCCACAAGGAACATAAATTGAGTACTTCCTAAAAAGCGACTACTAGTCTGAAATGAATATTTATATTTTTTAACGTAGATAACTTACACCTTGTGGTGACAACTTCATATCATAGAAAGTATTGGAAGTGATGACCACCAGTCTCATTGCATGCATTACACCTGTGCATAAAATTTTGCTGCACACACAAATATCCCTGTTATCTGATGACCAATGAGCTAGGCAGCTAAGACACTACCAAACAGATCCTCTTGTTTCTCCTGGGATTTTATAAAACAACAATTTATGCAACGCCACAGAAAAAAATACCTATGAGTCACATCTGGTAATTGTGCTGGCTGTGGGACAGCTTCCCTTTCCGCTCTATGATAGTAGCTGATATTAACTTCCACTGGAAACTGAACAGCAGACTGGGATGGTGCACCATCATGATGAAACAATACCTTTTTTTAGAAAACAAGATGTACAGTCTCCAACAACTGTGGCAGCCAGTACATCTAGACTGAACACAAGGTAACATCCACCATACACACAGAATACTAGAAAATAAGATCCTATTATTTGATCTTTTACAGTTGGGATCCACAACTTAAAAGAGAATCACACAAGGACTTTCATCACTCCACACATGGCTACTGCAACAGTTGAATTCTCTATTTGAGTTGGAAGACGCCTTGTACAGGAACAAAAGAAACTATGACCTTCGGCATTACAGTACTGAATTCATTAATCCACTGACAGAACTGAACCCTAAGTACAACAGCATTTGGTCTCATTGCTTGTACCTGTTTATCAGAGGGGTTCTTCTCCAGCAGTTCTCTCAGCACTTTATTACTCAAAAGCATGCATTTCACTGGTAAGTTAAGGGATGCTTTATTGATGACTTTTTCCACACAATCCAAGACAGGTGCACGGCATTGTTCCATTGAAACATTTCCGAGATTTCTAGGTTGAAATTTCAAATTTGCCTGAAACAGATCTGGCTGCATATGAGAGCATTTCCTTTACAAGTTTTTATGGCCACAACTGAACTTTTTTGAGTTTCATGTCACTTCTCAGTGATTATTTCAAGTTCAGCTAGGATATACAGTTTTATCAACAATTCTCCGAGTTATAAGCTCCTTTGTTTTCATGTGAATGATACATTCGCAGCTATGTAACGAATTCTCCCATGCATGTCATACACAAAGCCTGATAGTGCAATGGGAAATGAACCCTGACTCCAAGAAGCCACAGGCAGTAGCAAAAGTTTATCAGGTGGTAAGAATCCCTCAGATAGCCGGGATCAAGCATGAAACATTACAATTCAAGTCAGTCAGAACCATTTTCCATAGGGCACAGATAATCACTGCACCTCTGAGTATTTCATAGACTTAGTAGTCCCTCAACTTACAAGCACAAGTGTATCAGGACACAGGTGTAATAAAATATACCCTCTGGATGTCAAAAGAAAGTCCTATTATCCATAATGCAGGGCTACATTGTAAAGCCATACTGTATGCCACTATAGCCACATGACTTGATATAATCCTTCAAGTCTGAGGATTACTACTCTCCATGAGTCTTAATACTGGCTGGACTGAGCTGCTGAACATGAATGAGGTTATCAACGAGTCATGTGGTCCAAGTGAATGAAAGAGACTGATTAATAGCAGAAGACATTTAAGCTAGTAGAACTGTTCTTGCTACTAAGGTGGTATGAGTTTCATATCTTTCATCATAGATAAGAGTTCATCTCCACCTGTTGCTCAATGAAGACAGCAAAACAGACTACAGAAAGCTGGGTTGGACTGTCCATCAAAAGCCGCAACCAGTCAATAAACTAATTTCACTGCAACAGTAATTTCTATTAAAAACATGCACTTGGCCTGTGCCAAAATCAAAATTATAAAAAGCTGAATTTGGAATTACCTGTGTCTGAATGTACTGAAGATAAAAAGATTGAAATTATGAATCATGTACTCTGCTTTTCTACTGCGCACGCTTTCTGTAAAAGTAAAATGTACTCGAATGCAAAATATTACAAGGAAAGGGAGTATGGAGGCCAATACACATTTTATATCAATGGAACATCGTGTTACAAAATATAAATGTCCAGTCAAATGCTGGCGAGTCCCCAGCAGACTGAAATTAGACATTATGTCTTATCAAACTGCCCAATGAAAGTGACATTTTCCGTGTATACTGCTTGAGCATTTAGTGATGGTGTCATTAAGCAGACACCAAAATGCAGAAATACAAAAAATTGTCTCTTGACACTTATCAAAAATCGTGTCAGTTATAAGTAGCCTCTCTTGTTTTTGGAAACTACATGTTTAATGTCACCTCATTTGGGTCAATGTGAGGAATATGCTGACTTGGCACCAAAAGAACCCATGGGCAGTAATGGTAGCTCAGGAAGTGCTCTGGAGGCAACTGTGACTAACCAACAAATACTATATCAACTAAAATCACTCTTTCACCTTACACGAAGACAACACAATTGACTGTTCCCCAAAGGAGCACATTGCAATATAATTTGTAAGAAAATGGCTCAGTACAATCATCTGTATCCGTCAACAAACAGATGAAATTCCCACCTAATCTTTCAGAACTCAAGTCTCTTAGAATTATGTAAGACTTTCCCAGGACACAGACCTGGCTGTACTAAATGCAAGAAGCCTTATTTCCTCCTCAGGAGTTCTAAATCCACTGTAATATTGCATCCATTTACTGATTACGTTTTTATATTCACTTTACCGTGGGACTACAAGGCAGCTGGGAGAGGACTGCATTGATCTGATGGGTCCATTGCACTATTTATATTTTTGCCAATATTAAAGCAGCTCGTGTTTTGTTATCATAATATTAAATATCTCAGATAGTAGATATAATACACAAAATTGCCAAAGATACAAAGCAGAGGATGAAGCAGAGCAGACATGTGAATCAAGAACCCGTTCTCCAAAACACTGAGTCCTCAAAGAGGTTAGTCTGGCTTGCTGCTACATCTGTGGCAAATGTTCAACTGCTTGGTGATGTTATAAGTAATCTAAATCACATCACAAACACTATTTAAATACCAGTGCAGAACGAAGAAAATAGATTGTTTTTTGCTGCATGAATCCATTCAGTTTTGGCGTTTCTTTTTCTAGCATCTAGACTGCAATTCATAGCTGTAAATTAATCTTAGTTGTTACAGATACCTAGCACTATGACATATACAATCACTTCCTGTCAGAGAGATTCTCCAGCTCAATACTATACAGGGTGTTACAAAAAGGTACAGCCAAACTTTCAAGAAACATTCCTCACATACAAATAAAGATAAGATGTTATGTGGACATGTGTCCGAAAACGCTTAATTTCCATGTTAGAGCTCATTTTAGTTTCGTCAGTATGTACTGTACTTCCTCGATTCACCGCCAGTTGGCCCAATTGAAGAAAGGTAATGTTGACTTCGTTGCTTGTGTTGACATGTGACTCATTGCTCTACAGTACTAGCATCAAGCACATCAATACGTAGTATCAACAGGTTAGTGTTCATCACGAACGTGGTTTTGCAGTCAGTGCAATGTTTACAAATGCGGAGTTGGCAGATGCCCATTTGATGTATGGATTAGCACGGGGCAATAGCCGTGGCATCGTATGTTTGTATCGAGACAGATTTCCAGAACGAAGGTGTCCCGACAGGAAGACATTCGAAGCAATTGATCGGCGTCTTAGGGAGCACGGAACATTCCAGCCTATGACTCGCGACTGGGGAAGACCTAGAATGATGAGGACACCTGCAATGGACGAGGCAATTCTTCGTGCAGTTGATGATAACCATAATGTCAGCGTCAGAGAAGTTGCTGCTGTACAAGGTAACGTTGACCACGTCACTGTATGGAGAGTGCTATGGGAGAACCAGTTGTTTCCGTACCATGTACAACGTGTGCAGGCACTATCAGCAGCTGATTGGCCTCCACGGGTACACTTCTGCGAATGGTTCATCCAACAATGTGTCAATCCTCATTTCAGTGCAAATGTTCTCTTTATGGATGAGGCTTCATTCCAACGCGATCAAATTGTAAATTTTCACAATCAACATGTGTGGGCTGATGAGAATCCGCACGCAATTGTGCAATCACATCATCAACACATATTTTCTGTGAACATTTGGGCAGGCATTGTTGGTGATGTCTTGATTGGGCCCCATGTTCTTCCACCTACGCTCAATGGAGCACATTATCATTATTTCATACGGGATAGTCTACCTGTGCTGCTAGAACATGTGCCTTTACAAGTACGACACAACATGTGGTTCATGCATGATGGAGCTCCTGCATATTTCAGTCGAAGTGTTCGTATGCTTCTCAACAACAGATTCGATGACCGATGGATTGGTAGAGGTGGACCAATTCCATTGCCTCCATGCTCTCCTGACCTCAACCCTCTTGACTTTCATTTATGGGGGCATTTGAAAGCTCTCGTCTACGCAACCCCGGTACCAAATGTAGAGACTCCTCGTGCTCGTATTGTGGATGGCTGTGATACAATACGCCATTCTCCAGGGCTGCATCAGCGCATCAGGGATTCCATGCGACGTAGGGTGGATACATGTATCCTCGCTAACGGAGGACATTTTGAACATTTCCTGTAACAAAGTGTTTGAATTCACTCTGGTACATTCTGTTGCTGTGTGTTTCCATTCCATGATTAATGTGATTTGAAGAGAAGTAATAAAATGAGCTCTAACATGGAAAGTAAGTGTTTCTGGACACATGTCCACATAACATATTTTCTTTCTTTGTGTGTGAGGAATGTTTCCTGAAAGTTTGGCCATACCTTTTTGTAACACCCTGTATACTATAACTGTATTTGCATTTGATGCTGCCACTTCTGTAACACACAGGTGTCAACTTGTCAGGTAGGTATTGTATAAGGACTGCCAGTAAACTGAACCTATCTACACAAACTAAGGGGAAACTGACAGACCAATTCTCTCATATACCTCCTATTGTAGAGCCTAGTGAAGTTAAATACACAATATCAGAATGACTGTGTTATTTTTTGGCATGTCAGGTGCAGAAACAGCTCCTGTACAAGTTTGTGCTACCACTACGAATACTTTTGTTAAACTGCATTTGCTTTTTGATCTTTCTATACAAGTGGAGAAGTAGTGCACCATTTATCTCTTTTGACATGCCTGGTCTCAAAGTACTGAATGCAGTAGAGTGGGATGGAAATGTGCCGACAATGACTTGCCATTACATTGTGCTTGCAAACGCAGACTTGGGTGTCTCAGGGGGGTGCGTGGTGCAGAGGAAATGCTTGGCAACACTATACTCTAATATGGGCCTTCAATGCATAAACATACAACTCAAGCTGCCCTGAGAGCCACAGAAACAGTGCTCAAACTATTCCGGAGAGAACCGGAGCTCTCAGCTCTTCAAACAACGTGGGGTTCTTACACCTTCTTCTTACAAGTTCACATGTAGCTGCAAGTAAAGTACTTATTTTCTCTGCATCGTGTACATAAAAAAAAAGAATTTGACAATTTCCTTACTCTCCGAAACCTTAAATTTATGCATGTTTGAAGTAAAATTGCAAATTGAGAGGCTGAATAGGCCAATTTCTACTTTAACAATTTTGCAGACAGTTAAAATGAAAAGTCGCCACTTCAGTTGAAATGTTAACTCAGAACTGTACAGCAAGCACAAATGGCTGCGTTGTCTTGATTTGAAAAGAGTCTTACATTGTTTTCCTTGTTTATTATTTGGAGGAGAACTACTGTGGACTAAACACGGTGTCTGTGTCATTCACTACACCCACGACAAAATTAGAAAACAAACTTTCTTTGGTCCATGTGAGTAATGTTTTGAATCTGTCAAGTGTAGGCAATGTACACAGAGCTACCCAATTTGACAGTGAGTACAGGAGGTCCTTTGCATTACACAACCAATAAGTTACCACTAATAGGTATGTACTAAACCTAATTATTAACTGTATTTGTTTCTGTGTTGCACTGGAACTACTTCTCAGAGGACATTATGCAATTTAATCCTATTCTGATCTGCACTTTTTGTGCCTTGATTAATTTTAGTGCAGAATTAGACTCAGTATTAAAATGGCGTTTAAAAAAAGTAGCAGTTTTCAAAGGCACCTTGAAAACCATCCATATTGTACTCCAATGCATGCGTCAAGTATGCCAAGCGGAAATTAGTGTGTGGAGCTTTTTGCTGTAATAGCTGACAAAACCAGTGATGTAGCATGTGTTTTCCAGACGTGTATAGTTAATAGGTACTTCATTAATGGAAGATCTGTTGAAATATTTTAGGATTTCACAACAAAAGAAAAGTATGATGCCCAGTCTTTGGCAATGCACATAATAGAACAGATAAATCACTACAAACCAATCATGCAAACATATGATGGTGCAGCAGACACGAGTGATTTATCACAATGGGTGAAGGCTCTTGTTAAGTAAAAGTTTTCCAATGCTTCAAACATTCATAGTTACACTCACCAGTTTAATCTAATTATGCTTAAAGCTGCTTCGATTAATAAAAAAACGTGAATATTTATCACCAAATTTCAAGTAATTTCCAGCCTCTCTTCCGCATCTCCACAAAGAACAGCAAGCGTCAACAAAATAGTGTGAAAACAGCTGCCACATTCAGTGTCTACTCATTGGGATTTCCAATCAAGGAATGTCAACACTATTTTCTGATATACGGAAGCAGATATGAAGTGCACAAATAAAATTAGCATTGGCGTAAAACAGTGTAATGAAAATACTATCCTACAAATATGCAGTTTAGAAATGATTTTGAAGGGTGAACAGTTCATTTTCTAGCTCTCTTTTTTTCATAAAATTATGATCCATGAGGATATTTTGTATAATCAGCTACTTACTTACTTACTAGGTTGGCCACACAAACTGTAGTTTGTTTTTGGCCTCGCCAGTCACCTTCCTCCATCTTCCTCTGTCCATGTAGTCGTTTCCAGCTAGTTGCATCTTACACATATCCTCTCTAATCCCATCAATCCATCTCAGGTGTGGTCTTCCCCTCAGTCTGTTGCCTCTGATGTCTTCTTCCACCACATTACATGCCTGTACCACTTCGGCCTCCTCTCTTCAATCACAGCCACTATGTTCAGCACTTGTACAACTCCTGCTATTCGCAGTTTTTCCTTTTTTCCAGTTGTCTCCATCCTTTACTGGCCCAAAAATCTGTCTCATAGCAGCATTCTCAAATGTGAGGCGTTTTTCATCTTCTGTGTCACAGTCCAGATATATGCTCCGTATAGGATGACAGGTTGTATTACTGTCCTGTAGATCCTTGTCTTCGTGGATCCTGATAGAAACCAGGATTGCAGCAGTTTTCAGAGTGCAAACCTTGACCTGTTTCCAGCCTGGGTTCCTGCTATTATTTCCTGGTCCATCTCATTCCTTTCACTGAGGAGTGCCCACAATATCTGAACTCTTTTACACTTTCAAAGATTTCACTACCTAAATCTAAAGGTCTGTCATCATTCTCTCTGCTCACAACAGCTATTAGATCTTCTACACATTCATCTTCAGGCCTGGTCTCACCATCTCTTCCATTAACACACTTGCCATCTGAACCAGATCTTGCTCATTCTGTGCTATTTATACATCATCCACATAAGCCAGAGTGATTATTCTTCTATCCAGCTGTATAGCAGTATCCAGGCTTATAAACTTGGTCAGTGCTCTTTCCAGGACTAGATTAAACAGAATGGGGGAGAAGCAGTTGTCATGTTGCACAACAGCCTTCACCTCTAATTTCTCCAAAATCTTCCCATTCACTTTCACCATCCATGTTCTCTCTTGTATACATGGTTGTGTTATTCATTACTTTTCTGGAACCTGCACTCTTCCCAGTTCCTGCCATATTGCTTGCCTGTTCACATTATCATACACTTTTTGGAAATCCACAAAGGCAGTGGACATCTCTGTGAAATTCCCAGCTCTTTGGTAGCATTTATAGTTAGTCTCCCTCCCCCCCCCCCCCCCCCCCCCCCCCATGAACCACAGACCTTGCCATTGGTGGGGAGGCTTGCGTGCCTCAGTGACACAGATAGCCGTACCGTAGGTGCAACCACAACGGAGGGATATCTGTTGAGAGGCCAGACAAACATATGGTTCCTGAAGAGGGGCAGCAGCCTTTTCAGTAGTTGCAGGGGCAACAGTCTGGACGATTGACTGATCTGGCCTTGTAACATTAACCAAAATGGCCTTGCTGTGCTGGTACTGCGAATGGCTGAAAGCAAGGGGAAACTACGGCCGTAATTTTTCCTGAGGGCATGCAGCTTTACTGCATGGATAAATGATGATGGCGTCCTCTTGGGTAAAATATTCCGGAGGTAAAATAGTCCCAAATTCGGATCTCCGGGCGGGGACTACTCAGGATGACGTCGTTATCAGGAGAAAGAAAACTGGCGTTCTACAGATCGGAGCATGGAATGTCAGATCCCGTAATCAGGCAGGTAGATTAGAAAATTTAAAAAGGGAAATGGATAGGTTAAAGTTAGATTAGCGAAGTTCGGTGGCAGGAGGAACAAGACTTTTGGTCAGGTGAATACAGGGTTATAAGTACAAAATCAAATAGGGGTAATGCAGGAGTAGGATTAATAATGAATAAAAGAATAGGAGTTCGGGTAAGCTACTACAAACAACATAGTGAACGCACTTTGGGGCCAAGATAGACACGAAGCCCACACCTACAACAGTAGTACAAGTCTATATGCCAACTAGCTCTGCAGATGACGAAGAAATTGAAGAAATGTACGATGAGATAAAAGCAATTATTCAGATAGTGAAGGGAGAGGAAAATTTAATAGTCATGGGTGACTGGAATTCGACAGTAGGAAAAGGAAGAGAAGGAAATGTAGCAGGTGAATATGAATTGGGGGGAAGAAATGAAAGAGGAAGCCGCCTGGTAGAATTTTGCACAGAGCACAACTTAAAATCATAGCTAACACTTGGTTCAAGAATCATAAAAGGAGGTTGTATACATGGAAGAAGCCTGGAGATACTGACAGGTTTCAGATAGATTATGTAATGGTAAGACAAAGATTTAGGAACCAGGTTTTAAATTGTAAGACATTTCCAGAGGCAGATGTGGACTCTGACCACAATCTATTGGTTATAAACCGTAGATAAAAACTGAAGAAATTGCAAAAAGGTGGGAATTTGAGGAGATGGGACCTGGATAAACTGAAAGAACCAGAGGTTGTAGAGTGTTTCAGGAAGAGCATAAAGGAACAATTGACAAGAATGGGGGAAAGAAATACAGTAGAAGAAGAATGGATAGCTTTGAGGGATGAAGTGGTGAAGGCAGCAGAGGATCAAGTAGGTAAAAAGACGAGGGCTAGTAGAAATCCTTGTGTGACAGAAGAACTACTGAATTTAATTGATGAAAGGAGAAAATATAAAAATGCAGTAAATGAAGCAGGCAAAAAGGAATACAAACTTCTCAAAAATGAGTGACAGGAAGTGCAAAATGGCTAAGCAGGCATGGCTGGAGGACAAATGTAAGGATGTAGAGGCTTACCCCACTAGGGGTAAGACAGATACAGCCTACAGGAAAATTAAAGAGACCTTTGGAGAAAAGGTTCACCGATGACATTGTAATTCTCTCAGAGACAGCAAAGGACTTGGAAGAGCAGTTGAACGGAATGGATAGTGTCTTGAAGGGAGGATATAAGATGAACATCAACAAAAGCAAAATGAGGATAACGGAATGTAGTCGAATTAAGTCAGGCGATGCTGAGGGAATTAGATTAGGAAATTAGACACTTAAAGTAGTAAAGGAGTTTTGCTATTTGGGGAGCAAAGTAACTGATGATGGTCGAAGTAGAGAGGATATAAAATGTAGACTGGCAATAGCAAGGAAAGCGTTTCTAAAGAAGAAAAATTTGTTAACATCGAATATAGATTTAAATGTCAGGAAGTCGTTTCTGAAAATATTTGTATGGAGTGTAGCCATGTATGGAAGTGAAACATGGACGATAAATAGTTTGGACAAGAAGAGAATAGAAGCCTTTGAAATGTGGTGCTACAGAAGAATGCTGAAGATTAGATGGGTAGATCACATAACTAATGACGAAGTATTGAATAGGATTGGGGAGAAGAGGAGTTTGTGGCACAACTTGACCAGAAGAAGAGATCGGTTGGTAGGACATGTTCTGAGGCATCAAGGGATCACAAATTTAATATTGGAGGGCAGCATGGAGGGTAAAAATCGTAGAGGGAGACCAAGAGATGAACACACTAAACAGATTCAGAAGGATGTAGGCTGCAGTAGGTACTGGGAGATGATGAAGCTTGCACAGGATAGAGTAGCATGGAGAGCTGCATCGAACCAGTCTCAGGACTGAAGACCACAACAACAACATAGTTAGTCTATGGTTCATTTTCCCTTTCTAAACCCTGCTTGTTGGAATCCAAGTACCTCTTCAATGTACAGTGTTAGCCGCTTTAGCAACAACATGCTCAGGATCTAGCAAGTTGTTCATAGTAAGGTAAGCCTTCAACAGTTGCTGCATCTCATTGGGTTTCCTTTCTTTAATACTGGGCAGATGATAGACTGCTCCCATTCTGCCGTGATCCTTCCTTTGCTCCAAATTAAACTGATTAGATGGTTTACTCTTTCTTGTAGGATCTCTCTATCAGCATTCTGCACGTACGTCATCTATTCCTGGTGCCTTTCCTCTCTTTAGCATTTTTATAGATTCTCCTCCTCTTCCGTGCTCAGCAGTTCATTCCCCAGAATTGTTACTGTATCATCATCTTTTTTTTCTTCATCTGGCGCTGTTGATGGTGTTGTCTACATTCATGAGATTTTTGAAATAGTTCTTACATTCCTCCATAACTTTTGTTTGATCAGTTATTAATTGCCTTTGATAACTCCAATCCTCACGTTGTACCCAATCTTGAAGAACATGACTGTCTTGTAAAAGTGTCTTGCATTGCCAACTGTTTGATCCTTTTCAGCCAGTGTTACCTTGCTGTTTATATACATCTCGCTTTTCTGTTCGGAGGGCTTCTCTTGCTTCTCTAGCTGCCTCCACGTATGCCAATCTTAATGTTTCATCTTGCTTGTTTGACAGCCATAACCTTTTAGCCTCTTTCCTCTTGTTGACTGCATGTCTACACTTATTGTAAAACCATCCTTTGCTATGCTCCTCCTGCCTCTCTCAATTGGTTTCAGCACTTCATTTGCTATGTGTTTGACTTTGATCTTGAGCATGGACCATAATCTGTCTACATTATCTTCCTCTTCTTCTCGGGCATAGAACTTGTTTCTAATTTCAATTGCATATCTGTCCTTACTGTTGTCCTTTTTCAACAAATCTGTGTTTATTTTGCAGTCTGCATCTCTTATCCTGCAGTTTCTGCATTCCATCCTTTCACTAATAGTTGTCAGCACAAGACAGTGGTCTGATCCTATTCCTGCACCTCTTCGAGATTTTACATTTTCAATAACATTTCTGCATCTAGTCTCCACTAATATGTGATCCGTTTGTTTCTGTGGGTCTTGGTCAAGGGATTTCCATGTTATCTTACAAATGTTTTTGCTAGGAAAGCAGGTACTCATAATCCTTAGGTTTTTTGAAGTTGCCAGATTGAGTAGTCTCATTCAGTTGCTGTTGGAGGAGTTGTGTAGACTATGGGGGCCAATGTAGGGTCTCAGAAAGGGCCCTTTTTCTACTTTGGCACTGGTATCACCTACAAATGTTTTCACATCGTACGATGGTGCATCTTCATCACCTACAAATGTTTTCACATCGTATGATGGTGCATCTTCATACATTCATTTTAGGTCGTCATAGAAACTGTCTTTTTCATTATCGTCTGTATCTTCTATAGGTACATGATATGAGGCCACTGCTAGGTTGTAATCAGCTATAGAAAAGGGATACTGACCCAACATATGTACGAAATTAGCTGACAGCTTTTGAGTGTGAAGTTACAAACAATGGGAAAAGTGTCAATGAAAATTCAACAGATTTACAAAAGTATCATACATGAGAGAGGAATGAAGATGGAGGAGTGGTGTGTAAACTACTGTGGAAGGCAAAATAAGTATGCGACCTTATGAAGTTACAATGCCAAAGAAAGATTCAAATTCTTTGGACACCCAGTTCCAGCCCCTCTCCTTCTACCAGAGAAATTCACTACTTATTCTTACAGTTTTTCAGAACCTTCTTTTAGAGCTGCTATTGAATAATATTCTTTTTTGGAAACAACGAAACTTCAAACTGAACTCACTCTCTTATTAATGGAAGACAGGAGTTCAAAAGTACGTGTGGAGCTTTGAGTTGCTGGATTACATAACAGATAAATAATCTTTGTGCTACATTGATTGAATCTGTAAAACTCTTGAAACTCATAATTATAATTATGATTACAATGAACATTTCAGAAGCCGAACATTATTTTTCGTCACTGAAAAGACTCAAAACTTTCTTACAGAATATTATGGACCAAGAAAGACTATCAGAATTTGCAATGCTATCTACTGAACAAGACCTCATTTTAAGAGTTCCTGACTTCAATTAAAGAGAGACTGAAAAATTTGCAAATATAAAGGAAAGAAGAATGGAAATCCTGTGCAACTGATCACCATCAGATCAAAAATCAGAGGTACAATTGAACAATGTTAACACTGATCATGCTGAGAAAGTTTAGTAATACAGGCCCACTACTTCTGCAAATTAACACTTTATTCTGTGTGCAGATTTTGATGTTATTACAAGCAAGTGTTGCAGTGACATAAGTGAATGCTCTGTTTATATAATGGATTACAAAAACATACTAAATTGGCCATTTGTTCACTGACAGTAGCTCTTATATGAGTGAAGCAAGCAGTATATGCAGCACACATACAAGGTGAGACAATTTCAACACAATACTAGCCTAAAGGTGGAAGAAATGAGGGATAAGCTAATTTAATATTACAAGAATTTCATGATGAACAACCAAATATGAAGTGAAATGTAATTTTGTATGCTGCTTATAATATACAGCACGTACCATATTTATCCTACTAATATGAGGTTTTCGTCTCAAATTCACCATTCACAAAATATGATCTAGCATTCACAGCTGATATTTTTTGTAGTCAATGTCCAAGTTTTTGTGTTATACGACCTTACTCCATATGTTGTATAATTACTAGTAATTTCTTGCTTGGTTTTTGTTATATTCTCCATTGTTATTAGACTAAAAATGGAATTTTATGACCGTAACATTCTTAGCAGAAACTGCAGTATTCCAGTTTCCTTTCACTGTCAGTAAGGAGAGTAAATTGTAGTGATACGTAAGGGATGTGTATCCTGACAGCAGTGAGGCAGGAAGAAAATCTGGATCACAAAAACAAAGGTTTCTTTATTACTTGAGATGTTATCAGAATAAAGGAGGTGGAAAAACAAATTTCCAACAACTGGCAGAAATGGTTAAAATGGCTCTGAGCACTATGGGACTTAACATCTGAGGTCATCAGTCCCCCAGAACTTAGAACTACTTAAACCTAACTAACCTAAGGACATCACACACATCCATGTCCGAAGCAGGATTCGAACCTGCGACCGCAGCGGTCGCGCGGTCCCAGACTGAAGTGCCTAGAACCGCTCGGCCACACCAGCTGGCACAGGAAGCAGAGACTGGTGCACGAGGGTGATGAAGATGGTGAATTTTACATTTCAGCCATGAAAGATGCTAGATCGGATATACCCAGGGATATCTGATGAAAAGCTAATTTATATTTCGGTATCCTGTAATCAATCAGTGTAAGGAAACAACATGGGAGACAGGGATGCAAAATCTTGTTAAAATAAATGTACACATTATGGTCAACAAAAACGATGTCAGAAGTGTCCACACCACAAGCTATGGCAATGTAAAGGTCAAAAAAGCAGCCTTACTGAGTGCTCTGGTAGATTGTAGGTCATCCTTAATAAAACAAACCATCCTTACCTATCCCGTGTTTTTTTTTTAATAAAATATAAACACTAATCAGCCACTGAAGCGATTCTTTGCAAGAAAACTATGCCAAAATAAAAACTACCTGCAGCAACTGACTTTTCATAGCAAGAAAATGGATAGATTGTGATTACTAATGACTTGATGCTGAGCTATGTTTGCGTAAATGGAGGAGAATGTTTGTGCTACATTCTTTCAGCCAACACATCATCTGCAAATTAAGACTTTGATATAAAAGGGAAATACAGCAATAGTAATAATTCATTATAGAATAACTTCCCAACTTCATGTTATGGGTATTGTGAACTGACTACTCAAGGGTCATAGATGACAGTTTTTACAAAGACCAGCTTCTTCAAGAAGACTGAGTATGTCCTCACTCCAGGATTGAAGTTGAATGGATATATCAGAGGATTACAATAATAACAGTAGTATCAAGAAGAAAGAAATAACAATAGATTCACAAATGAAGATGGAGATTAAAAGGATTAGGTATACCACTGACTATAAGATTAGGTAGTACATATGGATGAAAACAAACAGTGAAAGATTTTATTCCCATAATTAAGTTTACAAAAGTAATTCTTCACACTTATAGAAGGATCTTTAGATGTTTTGCACTAATAAGACAATTTGTAATTTTAATTTATGACAATCTATTGAAAAATGAAAAGAAATAGCTCAGTAAGTCTCTTTAAAATAGTGGGATCAATGTGAGATATTCTATTAAATTAGATTGTAAATGTCATCAACATAGTAAGAGAATTTATACACACAATCCCGACACATGCATTACATGTTAACATTTGCTAGTAGCTGTATGCGGGAAGTAAGGAAGAACGAAAGAAAGAAATACTGTAAGAACTGAAGGCTCCTTGACAATTTAAGCTCTGAAGTTGCCACCAGCACTGGTGGTTTTGTTATACGAGTGAAACATATCAGTGCAAGTTAAGCCATTATAATCGTGTGACGAGATAGCAAAGTCCTAGCAGCAAACATCAGTTGCTTCACTGACTTAAGCAAGTGGACAATGTTGGCAGTCCATGTTTCAGAGTCAGAAACAATTGACTCTGCCTAAAAGCTACTGCTGCTTTTCTTGGTGTGTGGATGTACACAGTTATTGATGATTTTATAAACAGAAGGTGTTATTCCAATACAGACTCACAGGCAAATTAATAGTTGTTTACTGTAAAGCATGTAATGATACAATTAGTGTGTACTGTTTCGGATCAACATACGGAAATTGGGACACTCTAATCAAGTGACTGACAAAGAGCGAGATAAACTTTGCAACAACTGTGAAGCATTTTTGTTTTGCATGTTGGTATTTCAGTTGCTCTGGGTTTATTTACCGATCGTCTTTTTTATTTGTAGTTCACTGTCGCTATTTGAGGTCACATATTGTCATTTGGGGATAGTGAGAGGGGCTATAGACGCTAGAAAATGGAGTGTCAAGTGGAGAAATCTGAATACTTCTGATATATTCTTCTGTTCTGAGATCCACAGAGGGGTGACAGCAGCGAAGACAGCCAGAAACTTTTGTGCTGTGTATAGGGATAATGCCACCGAACAGAGAAAGGCAAGAAAATGGTTTTCTCATTTTTAGGAGAATTGTTGTGACTTTAGTGACTCTCCACATTTAGGAAGACCTTTGGAGTTTGATGAAGATCGTTTAAATGCATTAATCCACAATGATCCATGGTAGTGTACTTGAGAACTGGAGAATGTGGTGAACTGTGATCATTCCACCATCGCGCGACATCTGCATGCAATGAGAAAAGTTCAAAAATTGGGTGTATGGATATCACATGCTCCAAGCCAAAATCACAAAAAAAATCAGCAGGTGGCCATACGTGCATGCTCGCCATCAACTGGCTCGAGAACAACACCAACTATCCCTATCCAGCACGGTTACTTGTGACGAGAAATGGTGTCTTTATGCCAACATTAGGAAAAGAAAGGAATGGTTGAGCCCAAGCAAAGCAGCAACTCCTGTTACAAAGACATGTGTGCACCCACATAAGATAATGTTATGCATTTGGTGGATCAGCCACTATGTGGTGTACTATGAATTGCTTCCCCTGAGGTTCAACCATCACTGCTGACATTTATTGTCAACAATTGAGATGTCTTGCAGGCGCCATCCAAGAACCATGATGAGGAAGACTGTGTGAAGTGATGGTACTCCACAATATCGCCCACCCACATTGTGCTAGATTGACAAAGAACACTATACTGGAGCTGGGTTTGGAAGTCATTCTGCACCCATCTCATTCACCTTATCTTGCGCCCTTTGATTTTCACCTTTTCTGCTCACTGTGGAACAACCTTCAAGGAACTTTTTTCCCCAAGATGAAAGGGCGCTCCGAACACAGCTTGACGAGTTCTTTGCCCCAAAAGCATAAGATTTCTACAGTTGTGGTATCGAGAAGTTACCCCAGAGCTGACAGACTGTTGTGAATAGTGAAGGAGAATATATTGTTGACGTCTGAAGTCTCTGTTATGTGTATCTATTGTCTTTATTAAACTTACGGAAAAATGCTAACAACTTATGTGAAAGTGTTGTGAATACTGGGCTGGTGCATAAGAGAGATGAGCTTGCCATCAAACTATTCATTTACACATATAAAATAATGAACCGTACTTGCTGGTAAGGCGAAGTAATCAAGTAATGCTTCTCCATCTTTCAGAGTGTAAACAGGAAGAAGAAATGCAGAAAGTGAGCCAGCAACTAGGTGCAAAACTAGTCGCTTTGCTTGCAGCTCACTGGCCTCAAGTCCTGAATCACACAGGACTGTGGATTTGTTTAAAAATGCGCAGTCTTTCCTCTGGTGAAGTGCATATAAATTAATAGCAAGCATCTGAAACAGATGAAGTTGTACAATTAGACTTCTGGTAAGTTCAGTTAAACAAATCAATATACTATTATGAAAGCAGTCTTCTGCAGATGAATAATAGCAGGAACAATAATGACTAATAAAATAAATAACAGATCACTTTCACAACTTTTTAAATTTTAAATGCTTGCAAAATACAATCCCCCCTTTTAAATGTGAGGGTGTATTTCCTTCTTTTAAAAGGTACAAGGGCAGAAATTATCAAACCTGTTGTGTTATTCTCACATTACACAAGGAAAAAAAAATTTCTACAATTTTTGTGAACACCTTCAGGACTTAACTATAATACAAGTAATGTTTTGCCAACAGTTTTCAGCTCTCCCTTATTTTTCTGCAGCAGTAAAATAACATTCCAATTAATAGCAATTTTTGTTTCAATTCTACAATCTCTGTGTGTCTTCCTTAAAATAAAAATATGACTGACTCATACAGAATGCATCTATAGTAACACTTAGAAAACAATACAAACAGATTTCATGAAAAATGTTTTGATTATATGCATATGAATGTTTCATTACCTAAATGCTCCTTAGCACAGAGAATGAAACTGTAGGTACTTGGCACATAAAATGTAAGACAGGCAACAGCTTTAAGTATGCAGAAATCCATAGATATTAGTATGAGACACATTGCATCCAAGAGAACAGGATGCTCTCCAGAACACAAGATCAGAAGACTCTACTTAAACATTCTCTTCCACCTCAATAGCCAATAGTGTATAAATGGCAGACATTGTCTGCAGTAAAAGTACTCCATATGATCACATTACACAGTACCCTGCCTGTACAAGAAAAACCTACATTTCAATGACATCCATCATCATTTCATTTCCTTATGTGCCAGTACATCCTGTGGGAGACAGATATCAGCAGGTGCTTCCAATCTTATAATTATAGCATTGAAATAGTGGTATTCTTTATAGCATGAAAAGTTAAAGATGCATATATCTAAGGCTACAGTCACAGGGGCACTGATATCTCGTGATTCTGCTGACAACCGAGGTCGTCAGGAATCATCTCGAGTGTGTAAAGCCAAAGAGCCATTCGTGAAACACTTTCGGATCATGAAAACTAATTTCCAGTATTTGTAAAGATGTGAACCGAGTGCTGTTAAAAAATCTGATAAACTGAGGATGCAGTTCTGGCAATTACATCTTTACAATATTTAAGCTTATACCACATTCTGAAAAGTATGATTTTGAAGTTCTTGTGTGATACATTGGATGCTATTTGTGAGGCCCTAAAAACTAAATTTAAAGCAAATTTTTTCATTCTTGCATCCCAAATACTACAAAATAGAGCATTAAATTAATTAAGTACCAACTTTTGGAGCTGTCACTAAAAGAACTATAGTATAGTTGATTTCCTTCATTAAAAGTTATACTCATCCCAAAATAACATTCCAAGCAGAAATGTTGTTATTTACCTTCTCAAATCCACTGCACAAATGTTTAAAAAGCATTGAAGTTACCAGTACTTTAATCTGATCATCTGAATATACTGCCAGCATTGCATTAATTGTCACCATTTTTAGAATAAAATGAGCTGTTGTGAAATCACATGTTTTAACTTTCTTTAATTAAATAATCCTTACTTGTTCAAACACAAATTTTTTCCTTGCACAATAACACAAACATCATCTACTTTCCCCACGTAAATTAACCATCATGTGCTCATAACCTCATTGGCAAAACCTTTATACGTCAAAGTTGCACATTCTATCACAGTAGCATTACAAACCATACACTGAACAACATGTTCTGGAGAGATCTTTAAAGTGGTGTATCACTGAAACTACACACTTTGCAACACACACATATAAAAATGAAAAACATCAGATACTGCATGTTAGTTTCAAAGCTTCTGATGCTAATTAGCACTTGGAAAAGGAGAGCGGCATCACAATGTTAAAACATTTTTAACTTTTGTGGCATGGTGTTTTCCCCTTCATCTCATATATTCATAAAACTTGGCTGGTAATTCCCACAACTGATCGAATAACGGAGGACAGAGTGTACAGTATCTGCCATGTTGTTTTTGAGACAGATACCTCATAGCTCATTCACATGAATTCACCATCTTTTTAATAGCCAAAATCATATTGCAGCACTTGTCTCCAAGCAAAAAGGTGTCATAGTATCCATCCCACCCTTGGAGGTTAAAATCTTCACACACAGAATAAATTCTAACCTAACCTAACCTCCTTGACGCTACCAAAAACTGACGAAGGAGATCGGATGCACCATGACCAAGCTATTGGCCAATGTCATCAGGTGACCTCTGATGATGGCATATGACAACCGTTATTTGTGCCACAATAAACACAGTCTAAGAGAACTTCCATGTCAATAAGTGGTATGATGGCGATCTGAGTAAGCTCAACCAGACAGGAAGTCTTCTCAGTACAGGAGATGAGCTATGAGAGGTGGTCTGCCTGACCACATGAAATGTGCTCCAGGCCGGACCATCTTGTATGTTAACTCCATTTTACGTGAGCGATTTTCTGGTCAAAATCTACTACTTGGAAGGTGTGCGCCTTTCATGCCTGTGCGTAAATCAGCAACTAACCTTGAGGCGAGTGTGTGTATGATTTTAATGATCTACAGACTGTGCCAAGTGTGGAGAAACAAGGGACTATGGTGGCATCTGCTTACATCTGTTCTAGCTGAGTTCACTTCTATTAAGCTTACTGCTATGAGAAACGGATTTTGTGCTTTTGTCTTCTTAATCTTTAGTGTGTCGTTTGTTTTGTTTTCGTGACACACTGAAAAGTTACATAAGGTCCTTATATTTTTTCCTATTTTTGAATGCCAAATCGCAAAACAAACAGCTCTTAAACACAATTTTGGTGCTGACATGCAAATGAAAATAACCACTCAAAACGGGTGAGACTCAGTACAGGAATAAAATGCCATGGGCGCTGCAGTAGGCTCTCTTGTCTCAACCAGTCATCTTGGACAAGAAAGTCGATCACATAAAAGGGGCTTAAGAGGTGAGCAAGGAACCACTTGTTTTGATAAGCTGATGAAAAAAATCTATCATCAACTACAATCATACTAATACCTGCCTAAGACCAACATCACAGCATTGTTGACTGATATGCTGTTGAAAATATCAAACATTTACTGATGATGCTCCTGCAAAGAAACTGAACTTTACACTGACAAGCACTTTTTTTTTTAATATCAGACAGGCCTGAGGAAGAGAATACACTGATATTCAACTCGGTGTGTAATCTGAAATTTCTGACAACCACCAGTTAAATGTCCTACAGACAGTGACTTCACAGAGCATACGAAAGCACCTACAGTCACAAAAAACCGTGCGAGGTTAGTAGAGAATACTGCAGTGCTGACACCAAAGTTAGGCTCATTTTCAACTCTTCATCACGTACCATCAATCTACTTAATACCCGGTATCTTGAGACTAGCCCTAGCCTTGTGATGGTGGTGGTGGTGGTGGTGGTGGTGGTGGTGGTGGTGACTGGTTTGTGGGGCGCTCAACTGCACTGTCGTCAGCACCCGTACAAAGTCCCAATTTTTTTCACACAGTCCAATTTGTTTTCCCACACAGTCCTCTTTTTTTTACACAATCCAATATAGCCTCTGTCACAATTGATGATGATGAAATGACGAGGACAACAAAAACACCCAATCCAGGGGCAGAGAAAATCCCCAACCCCAGCGGGAATTGAACCTAGGACCCCGTGATTCACAGGCAGACATACTTGCCCCTAGATCATGAGCTGCAGACACACTAGCTTTGTGTGGTGTCCACCCATAATATGGAAAAGCATTATATATACAATGAACCCCAGCGTAACATTTGCCATTCCTTCAGAAGCATGCAAAAGAGGGGACTTGGGCACTTGTGTCAATGATAAAGGATGGCTTGGAGACCCACTGGATCCAAAATTAGCATTTATGAAGCACAAAAGATTAAATGCCCTTGCTGCTACTCTCCATAAAAATAGCTGCTATTCTTAGTGCAGTTTGTGAACCGTAATTTATGCATTCTGTCACACTGAAGGCTGTCAAAAACTGAAGAGTGAGCCAAATTAGCACCAAAGTTCACTAAATAAAATGGTGCTAGCATCCGCTATGCAATGGGAGCCACAAATTACTAATCTGAGTAACATTTTGTAGACAATATAGTATTTATCTCAATAAAAGATTAACATACAACTGTGAAAACCTTTTCTTATGGTATTTGTAAAGTATGATCTCATAATAATTTGTTACACAAGATACCATCTACTTAGTAGATGATTATAGAAAATTTGCATGGGAAAAGAACAAAAGGACTGGTATACATATAAACTTAGTAGGCAACTGAGACATGTTAAGCTCAGTACTTACAATTGTTGATGTAAAGTTAACATGTGCTACTATGAATCTGACAGCATTATTAATTAATATACAGGGGGATTAATAAGCGACTGTCAATGTGTCAAAAATCAATGTCACAGCAAAAGATTTTTTCCCAGATGATGGTGTGGTTCCAATACACAGTACTTTAAAGAGCATTCAGCACACAACACAAAAATACACCCACTACCATCTTTCATAATGAAAGCAGTAGGAGGGATATAAAATGCATCACCGCAGCCTCAGCTTTCCCAACATCTGAGGTGGTGCAGCATCTTAAATTGGTTCCTTCTGCAACATATGTAGATTAGCTAGGTGTTAAGGCATTTTGGGTATTTAAGTATAAGTCAAGCAATGAATTACAGCAGATTACAGTTCTAGATTTGAATGTGGTCACTTGTGGCTCCACTCAGTGCAGCCCATTCTGCAGGTGCAATTCCTGAATGGAAGAGATTTGTGCAGTCTACCAGTAATGTAATTCAAGGTGAGGAAGCTATAGTAACTTTTTGGCCATTCTTTAATTCACCACAAAGTGAGTAAAACATGTTATATGACTTTAAAATATGCTGTAAGAAAAAGAGGCAGTGAGATGCCACATTTACCAATCCAATCCATTTCCCATGAACACTGCATAGGTAACTGACAATATTACAATTAAAAATTAGGCACTTTTGTGCCATTTTTATTGGAATGCATTTTACGTAAGTTCACCTAACAACTGCAAATCAGTTTTTACATAATAAACTGACAAGAACTCTACTATTTAAACTGGAACTCAATGACTTTTTTTTCCTACTTTCATCAGAGAAAAGGACAGGAAATGCAGCAGAGGTATAATCTATCTGTAAACTGAAAAGCAATCAGCACTCATGGTGGAAGAAGTCACTATTACTGGAAGGATGGCCAACAATTTATGTCACCTCTAGCAATGTAGAACACTACACACAGATTTATGTAGAATCTATCAACACCCTTTTCTTGTGTTTGTATTATCAGTATTCAACTCTGTATTCAATGCAGTGTTAACACATTTTGTGGAAGATAAACATCAGCACACCAGAACACGGTAGATTGGCAACATAGTTACGAGGGTTGCCCAGAAAGTAATGCATCCACATTTTTTTTTCTCAGCTGAAAACAAAGCTACGAATGCGAAACGTTACATATGAATTATTTGAAGTCTCCTGAGTGAGCGTGCCCAATTTCTGTCACTTCCGACAGATAGCATAGCTGCAGGACAGTTTCAAAATAACGTCTGTAGGTGATGTACATTACAAGCAACATGCCATCATTAAATTTCTCACTGCAGACAAAGAAACTGTGGGTAATATTCACAAATGCTTGTGCAAAGTCTATGGAGTATTTGCTGTCAACCGAAGTACAATCAGTCGCTGGGCACTGAGGATCAGAATGTGGTGGGGGGAGCTCCACAATTTGCAGCAGTTGGGGAGACCATCCACAGCTGTCATACCTGACATGTTGCAGTGAGATGATGATGTCATTCACGAGGAAAGATGCATTATGACTTGGCAGTTGGCTTTGCATCTGTCAATCAGTAAAGGAAGTGAGCATGCAATTATCCACACACTTGCATATTCAAAAGTGTGTGCAAGATGGATCCCAGTGTCTAACCGTGGACCACAATTGCACAGAAAAAGCATTTGTCTTGATTTGTTGCAACATTTTGCAGCTAAGGGGGAGGCCTTATTGTCCCAGGTAGTGAAATGTGATGAAACCTGGGTTCACCATTTTGAGCCCGAAACAATATGACAGTCAATGGAATGGTACCATTCCCACACCCCACAAAAGAAAAAATTTGAAGCAACTGCTTCCGCTGATAAGGTCATGATCACCATGTTCTGGGACTGAAGGTGTGATTCTCGCTCATGTGCTGCCAAGAGGTGGAAGCATATGTTCACACATTAACAAAACTCAAGAAGCACTTCCGGTGACTTTGGCACCACGGCAACCCAGGAGATATTTTGCTGCAACACGATAAATCTCAGCCCCATACAAGTCTGAGGACTGCTGAGCACATGGCAAAACAGGGTTGGACAGTGTTACCCCATCCACCCTACAGCCCTCACCAAGCCCCCTCGGACTTCCACTTGTTTGGGCTATTAAAGGATCCCATTCGTGGAAGACTGTTTGACGGTGATGAGGTGCGTTACTTTCTGGGCAACCCTTGTAGTACCAGGATCCTGAGCGTACATGCTACACCATACATTTAAAAGAAACATATAAACTTACTACTTTAGGAATTGTGCCAACTTGAACACCATTCTTCCTTCTTTATGATTAGATGTCTGTTAATTACTGGTAATGTATACATGAATTCACAGGTAGAATCCTCAGCATATTCTTTTCCAATTTATTTTTCTTCTTACATGCATGACATTTTCATAAATCTTAAAAAAGAGTAGGCTACTGAATCGAAATCGCTCATCAGACACTATTCAACACTCCGCTAATGAATGTATTTTACTGTTAAATGTTTATTTTTTTGTTTTCATTTCTACAAATACAAAAGTTCATTTTCTGAACCACTCTGGAACAGAAGCCCTTGTTATACCACCTACAATAGTGTCTTGATGCTTTCCCTTGTTTTCAGAAGATTTTGCATCTTCTAGCTAAGCCTGTCTTCTCTGCTGCTATTGGTGGCAGTTTCTCAGGCAAATGACAAGCTGTGAGTCTGGTCATAAATCACACACTGGAGAAGCACATGCAAAGTAAGTGGATTAAGGATGGAAAAGACCTACCGTAGTTTAATAAGAAAATGCTGAGAAAGAGACTGTTTCACCTATAGCACAAAAAGTTACGCCAAATGGTCAACAGGCGGAAGTTAGTAGAAATTTGTGCATCTTTAAAAAGACTGATGCATGAATCGTGCAATTTACACCGTCATGCATTAGTAAATGATCCAGTAGAGATCCTACAAAATTCTGGTCTTACATAAAATCACTTAAGTGGGTTTGAGGCATCTATTCAGTCACTTGTAGATCACTCTGGTGTGGCAGTAGAAGACAGCAAAGGAAAAGCTGAAGTTTTAAATTTTGCATTAAAACAACAGCAACAACAACATCATTCACACACAAGGATTGTACGGACATACCATCATTTGACCGCTGCACAAACTCCTGTACGGAGGACACAGAAATAGGCAACCCTGCCACTGAAAAGCAGCTGAAAGCATTGAAAACAAGTAAGTCTCCAGAGCCATGTAGAATCCCAATTTGGTTTCACAGAGAGTACCCTTTGACATTGGTCCCACCCATAGCTTACATTTATTGTGAGTCTCTCGTCCAGATGAAAGTCTGAAGTGACTGGAAGAAAAGGACAAGTAACTCCCACATATCAGAAGAGTAAAAGAATGGATCCATAAAACTGCAGACCAATATCCTTAGCATCAGCCTGCTGCAAAACTCTTGAGCATATTCTAAGATTGAATATACTAAGCTTCCTTGATAATGAACAAATTCTGTCCACAAACCAGCACAGATTTAGAAGGCATCACTTATTTGGCCTTTGCTCATGATATCCTGTGAAGCATGGATGAAGGACAACAGGCAGATTCATTTTCCTAGCATTTGACAGACTTTTGATAAAAGTTCGAGCATGTGGAACAGATTCTTAGATATGTGAGTGGCTTGAGTTTATTTTAAGTAATGGTCCCAGACGGTGAGTGTTCATCAAAGACAGAGAAAGATGTCATCAGGGATGCCCCCAGAGAAATGTAATCGGACCAGTCTAATTTTCTGCATACATAAATGATCTGACAGATAGGGTGAGCAGCAATCTGTGACTATTTTCTGATAATGCTGTAGTGTATGGGAAAGTGTCATCTATGAGTGAGTGTAGGAGGGTACCAGATGACTTGGATAGAATTTCTATCTGGTGTGATGAATGGCAGCTTCCTCTAAATGTAAGTTAATGAATATGAATAAGAAAAACAACCTATCATGCTTGAATACAGTATTAATAGTGTGCTATCTGTCATAGTTGTGTCAACTAAATCTCATGGTGTACGTTGCAAAGTGACAGGAAGTGGGACGAGTGCCAGATATTGGTTGCAGGAAAGGTGAATGGCCAACTTTGGTTTATTGGAAGAATTGTAGGAAAGTGTTTTTCCACCTATTAATGAAACCACATACACAACACTTGTATGACCCATTCTTGAGCACTGCTTGAGTGTCAGATTAGAGAAAAGCATCACTGCAATTTGAGGTGAACTGCTAGATTTGTTACTGGTAGGGTAGATCAACATGCTAGTTTACAGAAATTTTCCCTGAACTGAAATGAAAATCCCTTGAGAGAAGACGACTTTTTTTTTGAGAAAGTTTAGAAAACCTGCTTTTGTGACTGACAGCAAAATGATTCTACGGCCACTGACATACATTTCTCCTAATTACCACAAAGACGAAATAAAACAAATCACAGTTTGTACAAAAACATATAGCACATATTTTCATTCACTGATGTCTTATGAGATAATATTCTGAGGTAACTCCTCACTTAGGTTAACAGTATTCAACGCACAAAAGAAAATAATTACACATGCATGTCTTGCAGGTCCCTCTTTAAGCAGTTATGAATGCTAATGACAGCCTCACAGTACATTTACTCACGTATGAAATTTGCTATCCAGAATCAAGCTAAGTTTGGGAGTAAAATGCTCTGCTTTGCCGTTTAATGAATCTAACTGTGGTTCAGAAGGGGTGAAACATGTAGCTATAAAATCCTTTGACTATCAACACACAGGAATAAAATGTCTGACAGACAGTGGAGGTCTTTTCAAATGTAGATTAAAGATGTTGCTCGTTAACAACTCCTTCTACACCATGGAGGAATTCTAAAATAAATAATTAATAATAATGATGTAAATGACCAGCATGTAGCTGTGTAAAGCACACCAGTTCAAGAACATTTTTCCACATAAGAAATTTATCATTTAGTGACCCTCTTTGCCTCATACAATTTTACCCATGTCAGTTTTCACTATTAATTATGATAGGTACTGCAAACAAATCTTGCACTTTGGCACCCAACCAGCTTGGCATCCCAGGCAGCTGTTTCTATTTGTTATGTGTCCTCTACAGAAACCTTAACAATTTTGGCATATCTGGTGCTGCTCTCACCTTGGCACCCCAAGTGTGCCACTTTGGACCTAAACTGGCCCTGATAATAATTTCTTTTTTTTTATAGTTGTAGATAAGTGTTCTATGTTTGTTCTGTTGACACATTCCACATCAACATTTACCATGAACCTGATCTACAGAACAAGTAAGTAAGCAAACAACTGACCAACTAACTAACTAGACAGTCATTTTCCCTCATTCCGTTTAAGAGTGAAAGAGATAAGGGAACAACAAAGAGGTACAGGGTCTCCACCACGTACTGTACAGTACATGGAGTACTTACATGGACGTAGATGTTTACCCTTTAAACTCCAGATGCTGGACATGTGTGTGTTTAATGACATTCCTCCTTTTTCAGACAATTTATTTGCCGATATGACAGTATGATCTTCTAATGGAGTTCTTTATTTTGTTTTCCTTTCACTATTCAGCTCAAGCACTTTTTATTTTATTTTATCAATTAGAAACGGATTTGTTATAAAATAACATTTGCTGTTGCCAGTCCTTTATTTTCTACACAAGAGCATTTTTGTGCTCAGCTTTTACACATCAATAACATTACACCTAAAAAGGTCATAATATGTGAAAAACACTCTTGTTAATGGGAATTATTTTCCAAAATTCACCGTGCAAAAAATTAAGGAAATATTTGACTGACAACAGCAAGTGTTGGTTGATAAAAAGAGTCACAAAGGCAGTGTTCAAAACTTTACCTTTTGCTATATTTGTCTGTAAATAAATGGCTTTGTAATTTTCTTACTGTGCTGCAGATGTGCAAACAATTATGTTTTACATGTTATACTGAAACTATCACCCAAAACTTAATAACTTATAAAGTGTGGGCTTATATATACCTCAACAACCATATTTGTTCTATTGTTGCTTTACAGTGTCGTGGGAGAGAAAGGGCACTCAATCTGGCTGAAATGTATCAAAGAAATTCTTTATACGCTCCTTCAGAAAGAGTAGCATTTTAAGTGAAGAGTTTAAGTTACCTTTTTCTGCAGGTCGGTAACAACTATGATCACACAAAATGCAAAAATTAATTTTTGTTTAGATCATGCTTACAGTTAACACCTCTGTTACATTAATTGCAAAATCATAGGGATTAAATCACAAAACCATTCCTCACGTCATATATACCACAATGGTATTATTAATTTTTTTCAGAAGATGAGAAAAATGATAAAATGCAACAAAACATCATTTTAGAAGAGAGGTACCAGGGCAAGGAAACAACTTTCCAGTCTGGCAGTGAAAGGCTGTCCTTTATAGTGAATGCAATGTGGATGTTACAACAGTACCTACACCAAACAATCACATTTCTCATTTGTGAGCAGGTGCATTCTAGTGTAAAATTGTTTCATTACTTCTTTTGCAACTCAAAGCTCTTCAAGTAGTTTTTATCCAGTTACTCCAGTACATCTGCATAAAATTCTCAAGTTGCATTTTATCGTTAACATGTTCCTCAATATGATGAACCTATCTTCATCCCAATAAAACACTTATCGTGTTTATTCCAACATGTTAAGGGGAGACGGAGGTGGTCAAATCCAAACAATTACGATTTTTTTTTTCTACCGAAAATTAATTGGAACATTCCTCTTTAATGTAAACTTTGAATTATTGTTCTTCTCGCCCTAGAAGTGGAGTTATTACCATTTTCCCCCACGCCTGCAGAGGAAACGGGCGGCCGCTGAATGCATCTAACACCTTCTCATGACTTCCTGGCAAACTGCTTGGGATTTTCTCGGCCTGTTACGCATACAGCGCCTTATGTTACGCATACAGCAAGTGTGCAAGGGTTGGCTACATTGTTTTCTGTGACAAATGAAGCGCTAAGAGCACGGAACATGGTCTCTTTGCTGTTTACCGTTTCGAATTAGTTCAGTGTTGCGCCTGTTGTTGGTAGTATTATACTTCTTGTGTAAAGCGTTGTTTTGGTTACGATGCCACGTTTTAGTAACCGTGTATATAAGAAGAGGAAGAACGTAGGGAAAAGAAAATTAACACTAATACCAAGTTGCGATACTACAATTACTGAAACAGTGCGTTCTTCTGCTAAGCAACACATGGCCGGCCATAGCCCTGATCTTCTGGCAAGAAGCTGACTGGTGGAAGTGACAGATTTCGTGAATATGTTAGTGACAGTGATGATATTAATGAAGTACTGAATATTGGATTATTATCTTCTGTGCTGAAAGAAAGTGTTCTGTGCCAAATGTGTTCAAGTGTAGGAGTGGGACTAGAGATAACAAACCACTTTGGTTTAGCTTGTGAGACGAAGATAATCTGTGCATGTTGCAAGTATCAAATGACTCTACAATTCACATGCCAGTCTCTTTGGTGAAAATGGACGATCTAGAGTGTTTGATGTGAATGTTCGACTTGTGTATGGTCTTCGATCCATTGGAAAAGGGTCTGCTGCTGGTAAACTGTTTTGTGGTATTATGAACTTGCCATCGCCTCCAAGCAAATTTGGGTACTACTGTGAACTGGTAGGATCCTCTGTAGAAGATGTGGCTTTGAAAACCATGAAGGAAGCAGTGGAGGAATCTGTGAACGGTGGTTCTAGGGATTTGGTAGTGGCATTAGATGGTTCCTGGCAAAAGAGGGGTCATAAATCCCTGAATGGGGTTGTAACTGCTACTTGTGGTGATAGTGCAAAAGTGATAGATGTTGTAATATTATCAAAACATTGTAGGTGCAAAAATAAAATCAAAGGAGAGCACAGTGGAACCTGTGAGGCAAATTTTAGTGGATCAAGTGGAGCAATGGAAGTGGATGGAGTGAAAGAAATTTTTGAACGTTCAGTTCCCAGATACAACGTTAGGTACAAATACTACCCTGGGGATGGTGAGTCCAAAGGTTTCAAGACTATAGAGGAACTGAAACCATATGGAAATGAACTTGTAGTTGAAAAGTTGGAATGCATTGGGCATGTGCAAAAGCGTATGGGTGCACGGCTTCGAAGGCTCAAACAAACTTTGGGTTCAAGTAAGCTCAGTGATGGAAAGACAATAGGAGGGAGAGGCAGGCTTACTGATGAGGTGATTGAACGTCTACAGAGATACTATGGGTATGCTATAAGGCAAAATACTAGTAATGTTAGTGACATGCGAAAAGCAGTGTGGGCATTGTTCCTTCATACTGCCTCTTTCAATGAATACCCTCAACACAGCCTGTGCCAAAAAGATTCCTGGTGCAAATATAATGCAAAAAAGGACTATGATCACAAACATGGTTTACCAGCAGCTGTGATAAATGCAATAAAACCAATTTTTCACGACTTAGCACAGCCAGAATTGTTACACTAATGTCTACACGGAAAGACGCAGAATCCTAATGAGAGCGTAAACAATTTGATTTGGAAAGTGATTCCTAAAAGGGTGTTTGTAAGCATAAAAACACTGCACTTTGGCATTTATGATGCAATAGCAACCTACAACCAAGGGAACAGTGTGAAGTGTGAAGTTCTGAAGGCATTAGGATTTACAGCTGGGGTGAACACTGTACGAGCACTAAGAAATATTGACAGAGAAACGATAAGAGGAGCAGAAAGAAGAGAAAGGCATACGAAGTATGATGGAACAATAGGCCAGAAAAGAAGACAGAAGAGGAAGCTTTTGGAGGATGAAGAAGAAGACCCTGATAATCCATCCTATAGTGCAAGAATGTATTGAGAAACTTTGATAGCCATTTCCCGTAAATTAGAATTTTTCGAATATAAGGAACATTTTCACAAAATCCACTCAAGCTAGAGAGACGAAATTTTTATACAGCACTCCTAGTGGTCAAACTTACATTGTAACACAGCCATTTGGCAATATGTTCAGTAGTTTCATTTCAGTTTAATTATAAAGCAATTATTTGTAAAAAAATTTGGGTCATTAATAAAAAAAATAATTTGAAGGAAACTAGAAAAGATACTCCAAAATCCCTCTGTCATAACTGCAATACTAAACCACTCTATATGTAAAAAAAATTAAAATTTTTCTATTTGGTAGTTTATTCATAAATGTTCCTCAAACTTAGTGATTTTAACATGGGCAGCATAGGCACCTCCAGCTCCCCTTAAATCACCAGTAATAAGTTTCTTTCACATCTCAACCACAGAAACAAATCATTGCAAAAACCACATGAATGCCTTTTTTAAATTGTCCAAACATTCATGAGAAATCCTTATTCACATCTGCAAATGGTCAACATTCAAAAAATGCAACTCCTAATTTGCACAAAGGTTTCTCATGGTTAAATCTTCATATGAACTGTACAATATTCTTCTTTCTGGTAATCGGCAGCTTTGTGCGCCTACCTCAACCAATCATGTAACAAAATCTTGTAAACATATCTATGGCAATGCCTCGGTGTTGCCGCAACTCTATAGGTGACTTTTGTTTTCACCTACAGCCACTGGTGATTTGTAGTAAACAGTGCTGCTAGCTATCAGGGATTTTCTTACCCCGACTCTACTACAGCCAGCCAATTTAGGCCCGAGCAGCGATGAGTTCGCCCTCATTCTCTGCGAGTCAGTTGATGCCACGCTCTGATCATAGCCTCCCAATAAACCATCAGCAAGTGTGGACAAATTTCCACTGACAATCAACTGTTCACATTGAAGCATTTTTTTCCGTTTATATATTTAAACAAAACATACTCACAAAACAACTACTTTATAAGCCACACAGACAGAACTATTCTGCTGAAGAAGTTACACTAACATGACATGTGGTAACTTCATAAAAACTAAATTT
This sequence comes from Schistocerca piceifrons, assembly GCF_021461385.2. NCBI lineage: Eukaryota > Metazoa > Arthropoda > Insecta > Orthoptera > Acrididae > Schistocerca > Schistocerca piceifrons. The sequence continues at coordinate 400,205,765 of NC_060149.1, forward strand.
CAGCAACATCAATGTCATCTCTAAGGTTTGCAGAGAAATCATTGTCTTGTGCTTTTAAAGGTCAAATTACGATACCATGGCTGAGTCTTTCTTGCACACATTTTGAAACCGAATTTTTTTTAAAAAAAACCTTGAGAACTGTATCTAGGAAGTTCAGATATGTCACCATAAAGTAACCACATAATTACCAACAAATTACATATTTTTGCAGATAAAAACCAGCACATCACTAACCTGAACAAGCTGGGTAGCACTAAAGCTCTCTGTTGCAACAAGAGCTGTCAATGTGTTTGTCAGCAACTTGACGTATTTCTCAGCAACTTCTAAATCAGTCAGTTTGCTCAAAAGACCATGAAACCTCAAAAAAACTGTCACGCACTCTGGTACTGTTAGCTTTGCACGGCCCTCAACATCTATCCTGCAAAAATTCACAAGTTTTAAAGAAAAGGTGCTTACATAAAGAAACACACAATAAAATTTCCTATTCACGTTTTCCATGGTGAACAGAGAACTGTGACAGTATGCAGACATTAACAATGATAACAACAACAGCTGTGTTTTGACAAAAGATGTCAAAGTCGTATTTTACTTAAAAAGGACCTGCACAATCCCTTAAAATGGGAGGGATATATATGGCAATTCAAAATGAATGTAGTGGTTACAAATAGCTACTTATATCTTACATGTGTTCTATATGACACCCCTTTGGTTACCCAGGCACCGTCTGGGGATCATCTGTTTCACACCATATGCCCTGAAACATATATGGAGTCACCTATGCAAGTTTCGTGTACTGGAATCGGAGAGGTCTTTTATATAACCCCATAACAAGAAATCTGTGGGTGCCAGGTTCCGAGATGTCAGTGGCCAAGAGCAGAACATGGAATCGTCATGTCCAGTATGATGAATTCAATGATTTGGAAGTGTGGATTAAAAACGTGTGAAATTCCTGTCTCAATGTGAGGGTGTTTGATCTTGGTGAAAGATGTAATCCATGAAATCTGTATCAAGCTGTGACATCAACCACTGCTCAAGTATGTACAGGTAAATACTTGTTGAAAAATTTAGTTTAATGAGGAAAAATTGCCCATAAAATTTCTGTGCTGACATTGTAAAGAAGACATTAACTTCTGGTATGTCACACTGATTTTCAAGTATATAAAAAAGCTTTTCTGTGCCCAATAATTTAAAGTTGTGCAGGTTACTCTTCACTGTTCTTTTGGAAGTCAAAATTTTGACTTTCTCTTACATTTTCTGTAATTCTTACTGATGTGCTGCTACGTGTTAAATATTCATAGCCATCTGTAACCACTTTATTCATTTTGTCCTGTACTTTCCTTATGTCAGAAAAATCTATCTGCACTGTGGTTGAGTTACCACATTACACTGTGGGTCCCTGTACAACTGACTGGGTGAGCCCGTTCTCACACATTCAAACAAGCAGTTGAGTTTATGACATCTTAGTTTTTCTTTGATGTTCATATTAGCTTTGCAAGTGGTAGCATCCAATGAGAAAATGTGAGTCACTTAGCATCTGCCATAAAGTTTTCCAGTGAAAGTACATACTAGTACAAAGGAAAAACTGTACTAATAATAGTTTGATCACATGCTATAACATCTGTGGTCACTTTTGACACAGTATTTCACAAATATATGTTTATCTCAACACATTTGACTCTGGGCAGATTACTTGTGCAAACCGATGCAGTTACTTACTCTTCATCAACATACTGATTCAAAGTCTTGGCCAGGTTCAGGGCTGCAGCTGGAAAAGGATGTCTAACTGATACACTGCGCACATAATAAAATACCGTGCTCAGTCGGTCACCACGAGCAGCTTCCACTAGAGCTAACTGGTTGTATGGATGACCACTGCATGGTGACAGTTGCACTGCATATCTGGAAAAAAAGTTTTTGGTCACTTGTTGATTTGCAAGTATAGGTATCTTTCCCAAATAGATTATTATAGACCCTAATGACCGACTCATCACACATGAAGGAAGAACTGTAAAACAACTGCCACTACAATTAATCAAACATACACCTTCTCTTGTTGACAGTATGGGTAATGTAACTGATGATGATAAACAGAAGGCCAAAATTCTAAACCTAGTTTTCAAAACCTCGTTTATGATAGAGGTCTGCAGCACCATTCCCCCTTTCAATTATCAAACAAACAAAAGGCTGGCTGACATAGTGTTTGGTATATGTGGGATTGTAAAACAGTTAAGATCCTTAGACGCCAGAAAGGTATCCTGCCCAGACTGTATCCCCGTAAGATTTTATGGTGACTATGCTACAAATATAGCACCATTCTTATCCATCATCTATCAGAGATCATTGGAACGGTGGAAAGTTCCACGGGACTGGAAGAAGGCCCTGGTCATATTTAATCTATAAAAAGGGGGGAAAATCGGATGCACATAATTACCGGCCAATTTCACTGACATCGATTTGTTGTAGAATCATGGAACATATTTTGTGTTCAGACATAATGATCTGTCTAGACTCTCAGAAGCTCATCTGCAGAAACCAACATGGTTTTAGGAAACAGTGGTCATGCGAGACACAGCTGGCCCTCTTTGTGAATAATATACAACAGGCTCTAGATACCGGCTCCCAGGTTGATGCCATATTTCTCAACTTTCGAAAGGCGTTCAACTCAGTTCCACACTGTCGCTTGCTACAAAAAGTGCGCGCTTACGGTCTATCCAATGACATATGCGGTTGGATAGAAACTTTTCTAACAGACAAGGAGCAGTATGTTGTCCTGAATGGGGTAACTTCAACAGAAACAAGAGCAACTTCAAGTGTGCCCCAGGGCAGCGTAATAGGTCCTCTGCTTTTTAAAATGTACATAAATGGTCTGGTTGATGGTATCAACAGCGGCCTGAGACTGTTTGCTGATGATGCTGTAGTCTACAGGAAAGTAGTATCACACGGAAGTTGTGAACAAATCAATGAGGATTTGCAGAAAATAAATGCGTGGTGTAATGACTGGCAGTTATCTCTCAATATTAGTAAGTGTAACCTACTGTGTATAATAAGGCGAAAATCCCCGTTAATGTATGAGTACAAAATAAATGATCAGTCTTTGGAATTGGTAACATCAGTCAAGTATCTGGGTGTGACTATTCGAAATCAAATGGAATGATCAGATTACACAAGTACCAGGTAAGGCGAACTCTAGATTGTGGTTTATTGGTAGAATCCTGAAGCAGTGCAGTCCTTCAACAAAGGAAATAGCTTACAGTATGTTAGTTCGTCCAGTCTTTGAGTATTGTTCGTCTGTATGGGACCCTTACCAGTTGAGTCTGATTCAAGAGATCGAAAAGGTCCAAAGAAGAGTGGCAAGATTCCTGACTGGTACATTTAGCCATCGCGAGAGCATTACAAATCTCATAGAAAGTTTGAAGTGGGACACACTTGCAGATAGGCAACGCGCTAAACAGAAGGGGCTGCTCACTAAATTCCGAAATCCAATCTTCACCGAAGATGTAGAGCATATACTATTACCACCAACTTTCAAATCGCGTAATGATCTTCATTTAAAGATAAGGGAAATAAGAGCTTTTACTGAGGTGTTCAGACAGTCTTTTTCCCTCGCGTAATCCGTGAGTGGAACAGAGGGGGGGAAATATGACTTTGGCGCGAATTGTGCCCTCAGCCACACCCCGCTTGGTGGCTAGTGGAGTATATATGTAGATTAAGATGTAGATGTAGATGCCTCTTGTATGCAAAATGAGTGACATTTTGGATGATCACGAAATTGTCAAATGGCAATTGCATATGGGATCAAGAGTTGGTACTGTCCAAACTGAAGAGGGAAGAACTCCACTTCAGCAACAAGACTGTCTATGGGACTAGCCTCGAATGTACCGAAGTCAAACTCTATGATGACTGACTGGGTCTAACAATGTCAAAGCCAAAGTTGCTGCCAAGCCATAAACCTGGTAACCACAGTCCAAGTGAGATTGGAACAGAGCCTGGTAGACATGAAGGAGTGAGCAGCACGTTCCACAACCCACGATGTGCGGGCAAAGTAGTAGGGAAATGTTAAGCTTTTGTTTGCAGTTGTTCTTTGGTTGAACAATATGGAAAAGCCAAGTTAGTGTTTTACAAAGTGGAAGCTAAAAAACCAGTACTGGGCAACAATGTCCAAGTGCTGGATACAAAGGTAGAGTTTTAGGTCAGCATAGACTATGGCACAATGACAGAAATGCATGACCTGTGTTTTTTCACAAGAGAATTGTAATCCATGGAAAAGTATTCAAGTGGATTCCCTTCTGATGGTGTCCTTGAAGTTGTTGGATTTAGGTGATCAACTCATGTAAGTAAGTGGTTTGCGTCTGCCTGGATGTAAATAAACACTGCAGATGGTGAGTGCTGAAGTCGCACTGCTGTTGCTTCCAACCTGGCACACAGCGGAATCCATTCACTGACCACACCACTGTGGACCTACACAGATCCCTCCAGATGCCCTGGTTCAGACAAAAGGCACAATAATTATGAAGTCTTGGGGAATAGTCCTCAGTGAAATGCATTTTTTGTAGAGAAATAGAAATTGCATAAGAAGAGGAAATAGAGTGTTTTCGTCATCTGAGTAGCCTTGTCCTGATTCTCCTCCTCTTCCTTAACCTCCGCAGTCTTTGGGGGTTAAGATTCTTGCAAGGGGCTTATCGGTGATGAGCGTGGGGATGGAGGATTAGTGGGCAGCCCTGGCACTTACATGCTGCAGTTCCTTCAGTCATTGGTTGGTGTTGGGCCTCTGATCTGTGAGTTTCCGAAAAGAGGGGTAGTTGGAGAGTGCCCTGTCACCAGTAGACACCAGAGCACCTTCTTCACCCGGGTGCCAGAGGTGGTCCCAGAAATAGCGGCAGGAACAATAAGAGAGGAGGGTGGTGGGAGAACTGGTTTCAAAAAAACTGAGGTAGTGGGGTGATGACTGAATTTTGCATAACTGATCATCAAAGGAATGTAGACATTCATATTTTTTTCGTGCCTCAGTATACAACAGGTAGTCAATAATTTTATATCCCTTCATTCGCTTTTCTTTCTTGAAAACTTGGCAAACCAGTGAATATGCAGGATGGTGTTCTATGAAATTGATACACAAAGGTTGTTGTTCACAAGAACTACCTTTGTGGATTGATCACCAGCTGGTGCTGCTTTCTGAGTCGGCCATGCAGCAGGATGGCATATGAATAAAGCATAAGCATCAGAAGCACCTCATGGGTGAAACAACTTATGGTTTCGCATCACACCCGTACACCAAAACTAATTCTGAGATGACATTCCCTTCACTGGCTAAGATGTTCAATAATTCTTTGGCACCTTTTTGGAAACATCGGAAAGAATTTATGTTTCGCGGCTCGAGATTAGCCCGTAACTTCTCATATGTTTGAACATAGAGGTCTCTATGGAAGATGATTCCTCGGACAATACACAAAATTTTGTGTGGAGCAGCTGTCACTGGTACGTCAGTCAGGTGTCAACATGCCTGAAGAGCTGTAGATTGCACAGCAGAGGAGGCTGTATTCAACAGTGTTCCAGTGTGCATTTTTCCTAGTGACTCGACTTCTCCAACTTTATCTTCAATATTTTACGCGAAAAATAATGGCTTTGTAGTAGTAAAAGTATTCCCATCAGTTTCAGTACATACTAAGTATTAGATAAATTGGATGACTGACTTGTCCCTCTTCCCATGGGGTAGCCAGAGTAGATAAAGCAGTAGGGTTTTAAGTATTCATACTGAAACGTCTAGACCCGATTGATAAGCCGGCCAGATCACAACAGCTATTGTTTTTGAGTAATTTGTCATGTTTCATGTGGAAACACCTGCCCTGATGCAACCTACTCTGATCAAGGGCTCTCCCTTCAGGTCCCACCCAACAAAGGCCATATGGCATGATGGCCAATGCCCGAGTCCTGATATCCCAGGAAGTCTGGTATCACCTCCTTAACATGTGTGGGAAGATAGCAGCTCAGGCATCAGCAATGTAATCCCTGTGCCATCAGGGAGCTCAACCGAAAGGGTGTACATAACAACCCCACCATGTCAGAATGGCTATTATGTTGGCTTTCATGTGTATATATGAGCCTACACAGGTATTGCGCACAGATCTGTAACACTGCATGCATTTGGCATTATTTAAGGTATTCTTCCCGTCAGTCCACAATACACAAAAATTTTGCAAAATGAAGGTCAAATCGAGAAGGGAACCAAAAATAACATCAACCAAAAGGTGGTGCAAAGTAAATGAATGAATATGTCAAGCATGGAAAGCAGAACCTAGGGAATAGCCAGGTCAACATCAAAGGCTGCCACCATGAAAAGGAGAGTACAAGAAGGAAGTACAGGCAGGGGCAGAAGACTGTAGCATAGTACAGGAGGTAGGTGCTGCAATAGCCTGGGGCCCACACTCACCATGGATGTACTCACGAAAGTATCATGAGTCCCCTGAGGGGGAGAAGTATTTATATTTTCAGCAGATTAGATAAAGAGGCAGTTGTGTTGTATCACAGTAGGGAACTCTTAAACATGTAGCTCTGAAGGGGATCATGAAGAAGAACTTTTGTTAAGGTTTAGAAGAATAGTTGATGATGCACTTGACAGATGAGTACAAAGTAGAGTAGTTCATGGTGGTAGAGGACCTCCACAGTATTATGTCACAGTGAAGAAACTTCTAAAGAACGAAGAGCCTACTGTTAATAGTTGTAGAACAAAGCAGAGGACTAGAGATATGGAGATGCTGAATACAATGCATTTGGCTGTCACCCTTCAACAATTACCATAGCACAATATCACCTAAGGATCTCTTGTAAAATTCAAAGAAATTCTGGTCATATATAAAGGCTGTTGTGGTACCACAGTTAGTGCCCAGACAGGGACAGAAATTGAGAGTGGCAAAGCCACAGCAGAAATGCCAAACTTGGTTTTCAAAGGATTCTTTACAAATGAAAATTCAAAGGCACTGCCCCAATTTAGTCCTTGCACCACAGCAAATATGAGTGATACAGATCTTCACGTCAGTGGCTCCAATTTAACAAGACTCCCAGAATCCAATGGAATACCTATCAGATTCTATGCCAAATCTGCGGCTGAGTTAGCTCCTCTTAACTATAATCTACTGTAGATCCTTCAAACAACAAACTATGCCCAGTAGTTGTAAAAAAAGCACAGTCTTACTCATCAACAAGAAGGCTAGCAGAAGTGATCTACAGAACTACTGTCCTATATCCTTGAGCTCCAGCTCTTGTACAATGACAGAACTCCTTACGAGATCGAAAATAATGAGTTATCTCAAACAGAAATACTTCCTCCAGGTCAACTAGCATGGATTCTGAAAACACTGATCATGTGGAACACCTTGCACTTTTCTAACATGACATCCTGAAAACTGTGGATCAAGACAGTCGTGTGGATGCAGCATTTTTCCAGTTGTAAGAAGCATTTGATTCAGTACCACTTTTAGTTTTATTATCAAAAGTGTGATTGTGTGGAGCATCAAGTGAAATTTGTAACCAGGTCAAAGACTTTTTGGTGGGGAGGATGAAGCATATTATCTTCAATGGAGAGTCATCGTCAGATGTGGAAGTAACTTTTGGTGTGCTTCAGTGAAATGTGTTAGGACCCTTCCTGTTCCTGATGTTTATAAATGGTAATCTCAAATTTTTTGTAGATGATGCAGATATATATGTTTAAGTACAGTCTGGAAAAAGCTGCACAAATATTCAGCCAGATCCTACGATAAAGTTTCAAAGTGCAAAGATTAGCAACTTGCTTTAAATGTTAAAAAATGTAAAATGGTGCATTTAATAAAAAAAAAAGGTTTTTTACTGTGACTATAATATCAACGAGTCACAACTTCTGTCTGTCAACTAGTACAAATACTCGCATGTAACAATTTGTAGGGATATGAAATGGAAGAATCCTGTAGGCTCACCATGTGGCAAACTTCAGTACGGCACTATGCAAAGGCCAGGTCTGAGTTGGTTGATGGCAGCATATGAACTGATGGGCCCAGCATACTGCTGGTGGTAAGTAAACACCTCGGTCAGTGGTTCTACCCACACTACACTCACTACCGCAGTTCGTGAAAGCTTGCATTAGTACTCTGTCATGAGCCTGACTCTGTACACAGGTCACGCAAGCTGGCACAAGATGTTCACTGGTCAGTAGACAATGCCATGCCAAAACCTTTATATGGGACATACCCCAGTGCAACACCTGCAGCAGCTGCAGTAAGTGAGGATGCAATGCCAGATTGACGACCACTCGACAGCTTTGCTCCTCCTTGGCAAGCCGGAAGACCTCCTGGACAAGGCTGAGCTGGGCATGTAGTAAGAAAAATGTACACTACACCAAATCATGCATGGTGAAGGGAATGGGGCGTGGATGACAAAAATGAGGTACTGCTGATGGCTTAAGGGGCTCCGGAACGCCTTGTACTTGCAATGTTAAAATAACGCTTATAAATTACATCTTTCCTCACAAAGTATTTGAGGTAGGAAGTTGAACTTTTTACAGATTATTTATTGGAATATGGGCTACAACTTAACACAGGGATTTTACAAAATTTTAGTTCAGTTATTAAAGAGGACTTTTTTCAATTGCAATGAAAATTCACAACATTTTTTTGCAATTTTTTATATATATATTCAAAAATATACAGTTTTTTGGAAAAAGGCTGTCTTAAATTATGCAGAAGGTACTGTGTAACATTTACTGAAAGTTTGAAACAAATATGTTTGGAAGATCCTTAGAAAACATGTAATTAGTATGAGAAAATAAAAGTTTTGGGAATCGAGCGACAAAGATTGGATTAACTTTTTAGTGCATTCCAGGTCCATAGGATGGATTATCTTCATCCTCTGCAAACTCCTCCTCCAGCTTCCTCTTGTTCCTCCTCCTGTTTACTCTTGCTTGTATTTCTAGACTCTTTACAGCCCTGTCTGCAGCCCGAAGGCGTTCCTTGTCTAAAGCAAACATCGCTCGTTGTTGTGTTCGTAGATTTTGCTACCATTTTCTTCAGTTGCAGTTACTGCAACACTGTTCCAAAAGGTGGTCATGTATGAACACTTATCACATTTCAGTTGTATTTCACTAGTAAGTCCTACATGCTTTATTATGGAGAGCTCCAGACCAACTTCACTACAATGAATACATCTTACACAGTTTGAAAAAATTGCTTTGAGAACCGACATATCAAATATTTCATTCACATCCGATTCGCCCATAAAACATTCATAGTTTTCACTCATTGAACCAAGCTTCTTCTGTGAAGTATTTTCTTTCCCACTTTGACTGCTATGGGCAGGTGTACTTCAGAGTTTAGGTTCACTCACTTGGTTATCGTCTTTATTGTTTACAGTAATAACACATACCTTTGGCTTTCCAACATTTCTCCTTTTCTTAAAAGCCTTCAGAGGATTTCTAATAACTTTACTTTTACTCATTATTATACTTCAACAAAACAGAGACTCAAGAAACAGAATTAATTACGAATATTTTCGAGATAACGACAGAGTAAATAAACATGAAACAATCGACAATCACACCAGCGATATATATTGAACCATCACAGGTTAGCCACAACACATACTTTATCTCACATCACTAAAATGTACCTGATGAACATGGACGTTAATAATAACACCATTTGACAGCAGTTTAACAGCGCCACAGTGGGTCGCGCCCATGTAGAACACATTTCAAAAAAAATTTAAAAATAGTTGTAGTCTTCGGAATTGAATAAATTATATATCTATTAAAAGGTAATAGTCTGCAGATTCAGAAAACGCAAAAAAGTAAAAATTGAACTTTTCATGATTTTGAGCCTTTCCGGAGCCCCTTAAGGGAGAATGGGCTTCAAAATTTTCAGTTTGACCTGAGGTATTCTCAAACAACCCAGACAGTACGACCGTAACACAGAGTTCGAATCTTTAAAGGGAACTCTATCATGTATTTATGACTTATTGAGCTATCCACTGTTAAGCTTGAGGATATTGGAAGCCAGCTACAGCTGTCCAAGACCGGAAACCAGAGACATAAGGCAGGTGGCAATTGTAGACGGTAACATTTAGGTTACACAAGGTAAACAGCAATGGGAGGAGCTTGCGAATTTCAGACACTCAGGGCAACTGTCCCACGGTGGAAGTTTCAGTTCAGAGAATTAACTGCTAACTCCATACACTATCTAGATATTGTTGTAAGGTGCAACAGTACACATTAGACACAAACAGGTATGTCTTGGCACATGTAGCAAGCATGATTCTTGCTCCAGAGAACATAAATGGCAGCGGATTCACACAGGTTAGTGTGACATGGGAAATGAGTAAAATTGATGGAACAGTGGTCCTCACTCCTGAGGGAGAAGTATTCATCCTTAGGGAGGAGCAAAGTGACATAAAACTAGCCATACTAGGATGGGAAGTGATGTTTAGCTCTACTATTCCTAGAAAAATCTGGAATTGGTTAGTGTCAAGGTCAGGAATAACCCTGCCTACAGAGAAGTAGAAAGGAAAGGACCTAAATGTAGTTGGCTACAGGTGTCATGGAGGTGCAGAACAACACGCCAGATTCACTAGTATCTGTAAAGTGCTAGTGGATTGGCAGGCCAACTACAGACGGAGAAACATTGCACTGCCACAATCCTTTAAAAACCCATGCTTTTTGTATTCAGACACGTTCTCAGTTAGAATGTTTGGGCAACAACTCCATGTCACTTGACGCCAGCCTCGGATAATTTCCAATTTAAGTCTGTTTTCTCACTTTGATTGCCACTTCTAGTAGCTCTCACACCCTTGGACTTAGATACTGACTTCTGTTGGGCCAAAACTGAATCCTTTGTTTCTTCTAATATTTAGTGATTGCCTTCAGTGTAGTAGTTTAGTATGAATGCAATTATTCAGACCCTGAGTTCCTCAGGTCTCCTACAAGTATCCTTATCGAGTCCAAAAATCCGCACCTCTCATAGGTGACCTGTGGCAGTGTTTGGTGCCGATCCGTGCAGTCACCTGCCATCTCTTGACATTTCTCTTTCAGCATTTGCTCCTAACCAATTGGGAACTGCAGACTGACCTCAACCCCCCCATTTAAGTTCTTGTGTGCTTTCTCTATGCTATGCCAGGATAGGACAGCTGATTAGAATATTAAACAAATTTTGTCAACTATCTGGAAGTGAAATAAATAAAAGGCGTAGCCCAAAAATATTTTGCGTCAACAGTGAATTAACCACCAACAACATAAGTTGCCATTTCACATTCTTTTAACATGCTGAGACAGAGAATGGCCCCTGCAATAGGATGAAGCCCAAGAGCCCATATGTGCATAAGTTAACTAGGTTGACCATTGCCCATGTATTTACCTGAAACTCAATCAGTCACCCATCCACAACCATGACCAATGATAGCAGAATGTGCAGGGATAATGTTTGTGGTGTGTTGGAGATCGCCACGAAGTCCAGTGAAAACACTGGTGCCTCCGACAATCGTCCTGTGGCTCACGGATTGCCACAGACTGATGCCCAGTGGCCTACTTTATGCAATACCCCACCCGTGGCATCTACACGCAGGCAATCCTGTCCAATACACCCCAAATGACAATTGTGCCAGGAATGGCAACTTGCCCATTAAGTAGAAACAGATGCACAAGGAGAACAATGCCAAGAACACAAAAAATTTCTCAAGCGGCCATCACAATACTTTCACTTACTTATACCCACCAAATTTGACGTGAGCGAAGATGGGCAGTGACACATCACTGCTGCACTCGAATCTTCAATGTTGTCTTCAAAAGGCTGCTCAGCATCAGACAAGGTCACCTGGCCAACCCCATGGGGCAACTGCAGTTGTTTACCACATGTATCTAGAGTTGCCAACTGTCATAAATTACATCCTTCACTACCACCGGAAGTTCATGCGATTCTGAAATCTGAGAAACTGTGGCTAAGGGTCAAACACGACCAATGCCCCAGTTTGGCTCCTGGGGGCAGGCGCAAATCAGACGATTTGCCTACGAGTTTGCCTACAAAGTAGCACACTGGGGGGACACTTGTGTGAGAGGCCTTTCATGTCAGTGATCCAGGCTGCATATGGCTGCCCACGTCACTTGTGGTAGTGGATAAATTGCAACCGTACTGCCACTGCATGGGTTTGATGTCCAAAATACTGTGTGAATAACTGACAAAGTCTACAAACTTAATGTTCTAAGATTCAATAGAAGGCATCTAATTTTGCACTGCTGGACAATAACAAGTGGCCTTATCAGATGGATTGATGACATGCCTTACCTGGCAGTGCAGCAAGAACTGGCACAGCCTACTCTCCCACCTAGTCACAGACTAATCAAAATCAGAAAAGGGTGTTAGGGTGGTGATGAAGGCTCCTCTGCAGGCATTTGGTGTACCACCAGCGTGATGTGAGAGCAGATCAATTCTGCATTCCATCTGAGCAGTTTTGCATCTGCTCCTGCTGCAGCTTTTGTTGCCGCTCCAAGAGGCACAACTGTTCCCGCCAGCATTGCAAAAATTCCAGGTATATGGTGGCCATGAACCCTAACACTATGGGGATTTAAAAACATATAAAAGCATCATAAGTGCAAAAACATCCTCTGTCTCCACTTTTATATCTGCTCAGTGTGACAATACCGTGATACTATCCTGTCAGCACAAATGTAACGACACTAGCCAGCAGTGGCTCAACTATGGAAGCCAGAAAGCTGGACCGCAGAAAAAGGAAAACAAACTCAACCTGTGGGTCAGTCTACAATGGAACAGAGAGTCCAAACACTACATAGAGGTGGGCAGGGAGAAAGACACAAAACATGGGCAGCATGAATGACTGAATAATTAGCAGATGGTACCAAGAGCAAGGCTTGATGCTAAGGCCAGGTCCAAGTTGGTCGATGTCAGAAAAAGAACTAACGAGCCTGACCTATCGCTGCCAACAAGTGAACAATTGTGTCACCAGTTCTGGCCATACCACACACTGTGCGCACACTGGCTGCTTGGCACACTACTCTGCCATGAGACCTGCATTAGCTCATCTGCATCCATATCATTGTTGCCTGGCAAGGATACTAAGCTATCCATATCATTGTCGCCTGGCAAGGATACTAAGCTAAAGAAACTTAACTAGTAGACACTTTGGACAAACAATCTATCCTAAAAAAGCAAAGTTTTGAGAACCAGCTCCGAATGACTCCCTGTGTATCGTTCTCATATGGATCATGCACACAGGCATTTAAACAGTCACTCTTCCCACACTCCATATGGACATGCAAAGGGAAGAAGCCCTAAGTACTCATATAATGGGAAGTATCCCATGCCATGTGCTTCAGAGTGGTTTGCAGAGTAAGGATGTGGATGTGGATGGAAGGCCAGATCCGAGTTGGTCAATGTCAGCATAAGAACTGACAAAGAGCAGGGTTGACCACTCAGTGCTGAAATATGCTGCTGAGCTATAACCAAATGGCTGCTTCATAAACGGTACCATGTGGACCAGTCAACAACTCAACTACATTGCGACTGGTTACATTAAGATCTTAACTAACTACACATATATATGTATGTATGTATGTATGTGTAAATTTTGCATGGACATGGGAATCTCTGACCATTCTTGCTTTGTTTACTGGACTGGCAAACATAGGTAAGAGCATGCATGTAAGAAATCACATGGAAAAGAAATTTTGATAAAGGAAATCTGTTTAGTAATAAGCTAAAGGAAGTTCAACTAACACCAGTTTTGACAAATTCCTTTAATTAAATTATCCATCTAGGACCTGGTGCAGCAAAGTGTCAAATGAGTTAAAGGGGATCATCAAGGGCATAATAATTTCCAGTGCAAAGGAAAGGCAGCTGCATAAAAAAAATAAAATACAAAATAATCACTGATTTCCCTTAATATTTCAGACTTTATAAACTAATATTTAAAATAATTGTTAAGGAAGTAAAACAAATGGGAAATAGCAAAATAGTTTTAAGGCATAAAAATAAGACAAAGGTTGTGTGGTCATTAGTAAGTCTAAATAACAGGGTAATTTGTTCTTATGTTCACAATGTTAATTCACATTCATTTTCCGTTAACATAATTATAAATTTTCCACTATTTACACTTAAGGAAACAATTTCTGTGGCAGAAAAAACAGTGTAACCGACATAACATACAGCTGGTGCGATGTTGACCTTCAAGTAGAGTTTACAAACATTATGTGGTAAAGAAGTGTTGAGTTCTGATAAGCTTCAGTATTAGTCCAAACAGAAGTAAAGTTGGTGACAATGAACGAGCTATGATAGCACCTTTTTCTGGATAACACACAAACTAATTTCAAACTGTCACAGATGTGGAGACTCTTCCGGAAAACGTACTGATGAGACAGGACCTGACAATATATTATTTCACTTAAAAATACCTAAACACTGATTTGCAGGGAAACCCTATCAAGTGCTGATTTTTGTTTTGAAATAAATAAGTAGCATAGTCCAAGAGAAATATTAATAATCATGATAGTCACACATTTCAGCAGCTTCTTTCAGAATATATATCCCGATTTTTTGCAGTTGGTTAGGATGGAACCTGATAGCACAGCTAAAATTGAATGGCACATTTCATTCTATATCATGTTCTACAAATTTATATTTCATTATGCTGCTACCTATTTTCATACACACAGCAAAATACTCGAAAGCAATTCTTTCATTGGGTCCACCATCTTATGGAGTCACTCTATGACCACGAGACAGAGCATTACGACCAATGCAGATTGTGAGATTGGATACAGCTTGATGGCAATACAACATGTGATACGCTAAAGAAGTATACGTATAAGTTGAGCAGAGAAGAAGAGGAATTCATTGAAGCCAAATTCGAGGCAAAAACAGGGAAATCCACAGACATAAACGACTTTGATAAAAGGCAACTGTTATGGCCCAGCCCCTGGGAATGACCACTTGTGAAATGTGTGAAGCCTGTCAGCTATTCACATGCTATTATCATGAGCATCTGTTGAAAGTGACTGAAGGGCATTGAAACCACAAGTAGGTGACAAAGTGTTCGACGTCAGTGCCGAATGCGGAGGTTGAACATCTCCTCTTCTCTAAAGCAAGATAGGTGGCGAACTGTGGCAACTCTAATGACAAAGTACAATGCTAGTGCACACCCACGTGTTTCAGAGCACACTGTTTAGCATACACTGTTGAACATGGGCCTCCAAAGCAGATGACTAACATTATTTCCTGTTAATCCAATGATGTTGTCAATCACAACTGCTGTGGGCATGAGATCATTGAGATTGTACCATGGTTCAACAAACATTTTGCCTGCTTGGATGAACCACATTTCTTGTTCCAGCAGGTCGATGGTCATGTATGGATACACTACCTTCTACCAGGCGAACAGCTGTTCGAAATGTGCACTGTGACATGGATGGAGGCTGATGGCAGCATATGATGCTATGGAGGGCATTCACCTGGACTCCCATAGAAACTGTGCATGTCACAAGGTCAGAATTATACTACAGTGGTTTGAGGATGTATGATCTACCAATTTCACCTGATGGGAAGCAAATGGAACACAAACTTAAAAATCAATTTCTTGCAATTTACACCACTTTGTAATCTCTTGAGATGTGGTAGTGGGTTTCATTGATAAGTGTTAAGTCTGTTGCCAAAAACTTTCAAAAATTACGATCAAATATCAGAGTAATTCAATGACTCCTTTACAAATGTAGCAAAAATGGTTCTGAGCACTATGGGACTAAACTTCTGAGGTCATCAGTCCCCTAGAACTTAGAACTACTTAAACCTAACTAACCTAAGGACACCACACACAAATGTAGCAAAATCTGATAATTTAACAGATCATCATAATAAAGAGAAGCCCTTGGGCTTGATGAACATCCTACAAAATTTATGAAGCTTTTATGCAGGACACAGAAAATAAAATATCAGCATTTAAAAAAATCTGCTACTTGGGTTCGAATAACCATTTATGTTTTTGAAACAGTAGAAAACTTCATTAAACACCCACTATCTCAAACAACTGAACAATATTTTAAAGGTCTCCATCCAAGGGGTACTGCAGTGTGCTGAAGTTAAACCACTTTTCAAGAAGGGTTTGACAGAGGAGATGGAAAACTATAGCTCTATCCCAATTCTCCAGTCATATGAAAAATATTTGAGACAGCTGCTGTTACCAAAATACAAAATTTTATTGTAAAATGTTCCCATTAGCTAAACACTATGTTTTAAGCAAGCAGAAATTATCATAGATGCAGTAAACTTTTTTTCAGAATTACACAACAGCAATAAGGTTGCAGATATCTTCTCTATAACGAAGGATTTTGATTCTGTAAATCATTGCTTATTTACAAACTTGGCAAGTATGATACTTGGGACAGTGCTCTACAACTGTTTAAATCCTACTTATGGAACAGAAAACAATGAGCAATCATCACATTAAAGGGGGTAAATTATTATTCTGACTGGAAAGCAATATCTCAGGGTGTCCCACAAGGCTCCATACAAGGCACAGTCCTGTTTATTTTATGTGAATGATCTACAGGTAAATGTTCCTGCAACCAGTTATGTTTGCAGAGGATACTTCTGTGTTAGGAATTTTTCTTCCTGTATCACTACTGAGAAATGAAATGATCAAAAACAGAATGTTAGATCGCTACCAAAACTGTTGACGCATGTTCTTGAACTGTATTACCATGACTTGTCCTAGATACATGTAAAGGTGATAAGTGGATCATAAACAACAACAGTTTTGTGTGAATTTTGTAAAGTTCATGGTACTGGAAATATCCACAGCATCTGTGGTCTACTGCCAAACACTTTTGGAAGTGAAACACATTTCCAAATGACTATGTGGAAATAGGAGATCTGGAATTGTGCTAATTCTCTCTCTCTCTCTCTCTCTCTCTCTCTCTCTCTCTCTCTGTCTCACACACACACACACACACACACACACACACACACACACACACACACACACAAAAATAGAGGCAATATGAAATTTTGTGTGGGAATTTTCAACAACCACCTTACTGCTCTGATCTCGCACTCAGTGACAACAATACCTTGTGACACCTCAAGGTATAGCATGCTTCCCCCAACGATTTTGTGTACATTGAAGTGTTCAAAATTTCAGTGTTGTACTGGCTGAAATACTAGGTGACAGATGATTAGCACCATTTTACCAAAAATGTTTTGTGAATAAAGGCTACACAGAAAACTCACTGAGTGTGGATACAGTGTCTTTAGGTTTGTGTTGATAAATGAAGAACGGTTTTGGAGCTGTCTATCAGGAGAAGACATACACCGAGGATTTAGACAGATTCTTGTATCCTTTTAAGGGGCATGGAAAATGAAGCACTTACCTCTACAAAGAATAAGATGTAAATTTAACACCAAGACCTAAAGCTGACTGGGAAGAGAGAGAGAGAGAGAGAGAGAGAGAGAGAGAGAGAGAGAGAGAGAGGATAAAATAATTTTACTCACTATTTATTGTTCCTTCATTAAAATCACATCAGTCTGATCATCTTAACCATCAAGAATGGGACATTGAGTGGGTGGAAATAGGTAAATCAATTTACTATTTGAGAAGATTTGATAATGTTACTCTTGGCATGACAAAGGATTTAAGATTCTAACACACACCATCAGCTTTCTTTCATAAAGTATATAAATTAGATAAAGTTTAAAAAGACAAGACTGAGCCTAATATTCAGTAATAATTTAAAAAAAAAAACCATGCAATGAAGTTTAATGTTACTCACCTGTAGAAAAGCTCAGCTTGGCGACCAAGATGACGGTAACGAGCCAGGTCTCCCAGGTGAACTAAACAGTACTGGCACATGTAATAACATGAATTCTTGTTGGGTTTCGCAACTGATTTAGGAGGAAGAATTTTCTTCGGACAAGCATAGCTCCTGCCATTCCTAAACAACAGGAAAGCCAAAAACAAATATTGTAGTCTTGTAATATCTATTTCTCTCTCTCTCTCTCTCTCTCTCTCTCTCTCTCTCTCTCTCTCTCTGTGTGTGTGTGTGTGTGTGTGTGTGTGTGTGTGTGTGTGTGTGTGTGTGTGTGTGTGTGTGTGTGTAGGGGGTGGAGGGAGTACACTCAGGTGGGGTGGCGTGTGGATGGAGGGGGTGGATCGTGGAGGTGCATGCATACGTGTTTGCATGTAAATTTTGCTTGACTATGCTGCACCTTAGGTTTAAAGCCACTTAAACTATGTTTAGATTTAAAGCCACTTAAACTATGTTTACTATAGATGAGATTTAGAAGTAAAAACAATACAATACCCCCGCACACTTAAAAGAAATCAACAGTCTACTACACCAATTTGGAAATATGCAAACTATCCAAAGGTATGGGAACAATTTCGAATTTTGTGTTCCTCCACTAAAATAAGACCCAGTTAAACAGTAGGAAGGATAACAAGTGGGAAAGTACAGGTCCACCTACTGTAGCCATACAGGCCTATGTCCCCTCTTCTAGCCTACCCACCCAAAACTATGCTCTGCAGTAATATTTCACTTTCTGGGACATGAAAAATTGACAAAGTGTGACTTGATGTAGTAACAGCCCTCTAATTACAAACATCAGAATATGGATGTGATCCCACTAAACTGAAACTTTTAAGATGTGGAGACGTGTGTGTTTAAACGACTTTTAGGCAGTGATAGGGAAAGAGGTCAAAACTGTATTAGCAAGCTGTGAAACTGCATAAATCTACTGACAGCAAAGGTCACAAAAGTAAGCATTTGTGCCAGGCAGACAAAATGAAGTGGTGCCTCACTCTTTACTAGAGGACGAGCTGCAGCTGTATACTGCCATGTGGAAGAAAGATGACCACATATAAGTTGGGCCAGCACATGGCCCACAGACATACCATTTTTCCCTAGCCAAGGAAAAAGTCATTTGAGAACATCCCATGGAGCAAATCCATCTCCAGGAACTGAGATGTGTTGACAACTGTGGCTGTGCCACCACCACATTGTTCACCTAATGCAGCCAAAAGGGAGCTGCCTGTCACTAACTCTGCCTGTTGACACTTGTATGTGTATTGATAAACGCGTAAGTTGGGTCTCTCTCTGGAGTTCAATTGTCAGGCTGCATTTTATTTCCCTTGGTCCTTTGCTACAGTGAAAACAATTACAGTATCAAACCAGGTAGGCATTGCAGCAAAGAAGGTTAGCATCTAGGATGTGTTCCTGCACTGGCTCAATGAAGTAGCAGGGTTGCTTAATGATAAGTTAATATTACAAAATGAACCAGTAAAGTTGGAACAGTGAGAGAAGGTTGAAGTTCACCCGAGAGCTGTTACACAAGCCTTACCCCAACATGTAATAATATACAAGGCAACACAAAATGAATATAGTGATTACGATTGATATTTATACTTTATAGGTGTCCTATGTGTGTCTCCTCAATCACATGGATATCTAAATGATAATTTTGTGCCACAAATTCTGAAGCAAGTGAAGACACATTGACATTATCACTTTATAAATGTGTATTTTGAGTTATGTAATTGTTTTCGGCAAAAGAGGCACATACAGATGGTCTTTCACATAACCCCATGAAAGAGAGATCCATGGGAGTCACGTCAACAGAACTAGGTTGCCAAGAGCAGAATACAGCATCATTATGTCCAATACATCCGCAGCTCGTGCTCTAGTGGGTAGCATTGCTGCCTTTGAATCACGAGGTCCCGGGTTTGATTCTCTGTCGGGTTGGGGATTTTCTCTGCATGGGGACTGGGTGCCTGTGTTGTTGTTGTCGTCGTCGTCGTCGTCGACGTCTTCTTTCATGACAGTGGCTAGATTGGACTGTGTAAAAATTGGGACTTTGTACGGGCACTGATGACCGCACAGTTGACCGCCCCACAAACCGAACATCATTATGTCCATTACAACTTATCCTTTGGAAGACCCGGTAACTTGAAAGATAATGATTAAAAAATATGGGAACCCCCAAATGTGAATGTCAAGATGACCCACCTTGCTGAAAGATGCAAGCCATGGAGTCCATATCAAGTTACAGCATCATCCATTGCTCAAGAAAGTCCAGAAAAATGTTTGCTGAAACTCTTCAATCAATAAAGAAAAATGGACCATACAATGTTTGTGCAGACACCACATGGAACACATTTAACTTTCAGTGAGTCACACTAATGTTCAGTTACACATGAAGGCTTCCATGTACTCCATATTTGAATGTCTACTGGCCAATCTTGCTACTTTGTGGAAGGTTGCCTCATCACTAAAAAATGACACACAACTTTTCACCAATTCCTCACCACACAGTCATTGGCTTCCAATTCACTCTGCTTACTCAACAACCTGATTTTTAACTTTCTTTTCCAGTCTCTGAAATCCTTATCAATGCAGGGCTATGCATCAAATAATTAAAGCTATTTGTAATCCTTAGATTCATTTTGGATTGCTCAGTATTAATTTTTTCTGACTTATAAGGCAGCAGTCGATTAATATACAGTTTGCATCAGAAATACGTACACACACTTTGAACTGTCATAGAAAATTTGCTTTGATACCTACAATGTTAAATTTCCACGAAAACTAATGTAATGTTTCTCCAACAGGTGGTAGCAGAGTCATCGATCTAGCTACGCAACCCAGAGTAACACTGACATGGGGAACATACGTTTGAGCTTTCAAGAGTGGAAGCAGGCTATTTAAATGGTACTGGTAGTTTGAGAATGTTGCTGCAGTTCAGACACAGTGGAGACATGAATATTGGACTGATCCACCATCAAGATTAATTATTACACATTTACGAGACAAATTTGAGGTTCATGGAACAGTGTGGGACGTGCATAAAGGCTGAAAGGGTGACAATGCACGGCTACAAGTGATGAATCCACAGTTAAGGTGCTGGTACTTTCAGTGTTCATCAAACAAATCTTTAAGGCCAGGGTCATGGGAGGGTGGGGTAACTACAAGTAGTGTGCTACATATTCTGAAGAAATTTACAGGGTGGATAAAAATAAGGAATCACTGGTAGAAAAACTGTTGGCATTCAAAGCAGCTTACAGCCATCTCAGAATGGATAAATACAGGTGCTGTATGGTTTTCAAGGGAATCTTTTACCATCCTTGCTTCAAAATAGTGATAATTCTGAATCAATGATGATGGAGGTGGATAGCAATCTCACACCATTCTCTACAAAATAGACCATAAATGCTCAATAATACTGAGATCTGGTGACTGTGTTGGCCAGGGGAAATGCGACAATTCATCCTCGTGCTCACAAAGCTAGCCTTGGACGATGTGAGCTGTGTGAAGATGGGGCCAGCCATCTTTGAACACAGCATCACCATTGGGGAACAAACACTGTACCATGGGATGGGCCTAATCAGCAAAAATGGTCATCGGCCAGAAGTTGGAAACGGTGTGAAACAAGACTCATCCCGCCAAACGACAGTCTTCCATTGCTCCATATTCCAGGTCCTGTGGCTTTGACACCATGTTTTTCTGTTAGGGGTATTTGCATCACTGATGAGTGGTTTCAGAATTCCAAGCTGGCCCTGCAATTCCCTGCTTATGGAGCTCTCTTTGTGCTGTTTCGGTGCTAACAGGGTTTGTGGGTGTGACATTCAGTTCTGCAGTGACTTTTACAGCTGTCATCCTCTTATTTCTCACCACAATCTTATTCAATGACCATCTGTCACGATCACTTAACACACCCTTTTGTCTGCATTATTACTTTGTGGATGATCTTTTTCAACTTTCCCTGTATGCAGTATAAACCTTGATACAATGTCTCTTGAAACATCAAACACTTGGGCTGTCTTCGTTATGGAAGTATCTGCCACATGAGCACCAACTGTTTGCCCATATTCAAATTCACTTAGCTCCAATATACTGCACTCACAACTACACAGAATTCTGTTCTGACCACAACTGTATGTATTGAGGACATTGCACAGATGCCGTTTGTCGTCAAACACAACAGTACAACCTGCAGGCTTATCTAGCATCTACATTTATGTTCAACCCTTGCAAAATTCAAATGTACATTCCAAGGGTAAGCAACGACAATGCAGACTGCCAGGTACAATTTTGTGAATGTGTCCAGGAGATGGTTACATGTGAACAGGGATTTGGGGCAGCATTGTTTTCTTGAACGAAGCACAATTTAAACTTAACAGGACTGTCAACAGCCATAAAGGTGGGTACTGGGCTTAACATGACACCCACAATACTGTTAAAAAGGCTGCAAATTTATCTGGTGTACATATGTAGTGCAGTTTGTCTCCTAACGGGCTCACTGGGCCATTTCAGTTTGAAGGGACAACAACTGCAGAAAAGTATGTATCAATGCTTGATGACATTTTCCCTTCCATTCATGCAATGTAAGGTAATGACAGATTTTATTAACAAGATGGCGCCTCTCCACAGTATTGTAGGGATTTGTGAGCATACCTACATCAAAATGTACCAGGGCAAAGGACAGAAACCAAGGGATCAATGTGGCTTCCTGCCTGCTCTCCAGGCCTTAATATGCTCAATTTTTGACTATAGGATACTTTAAAAGGTGTGGTGTACCATCATAAACCACATAACCTGGACACACTTTGGGATGAACTTCAAGAGGTGTATGCATAAATCCTATTGGACACTTTGAGGTGAAGTACGGAATCATCGTGACTTTTATACAGAAATGTATTGATGTTGAAGGCCACCATTTTGAACACTTGCTTTAATCATCATTTGGAACATTCACTTTGGCCAAAAATTACACTAATTTTTCAAATTTGAATGTAGTCTTACTTTTTGCAAGAAATTTAACCTTGTACATTAAGAAATAAATTCTCTATGACAGTTCAAAGTGTGTGTACATTTTTCTAACACACCCTGTATATGCAATTTCTATTTATGGAAAGAGAAGGGTGGGTGTAATGGGGAAGGAACAGGGAAGCCTGTACAAGGTGCATTCAAGTTCTAAGGCCTCCGATTTTTTTTCTAATTAACTGCTCACCCGAAATCGATGAAACTGGCGTTACTGCTCGACATAATCGCCCTGCAGACGTACAAATTTTTCACAACGCTGACGCCATGATTCCATGGCAGCGGCGATGGCTTCTTTAGGAGTGTTTTGACCACTGGAAAATCGCTGAGGCAATAGCAACTCGGCTGGTGAATTTGTGGCCACAGAGAGTGTCTTTCATTGTTGGAAAAAGCCAAAAGTCACTAGGAGCCAGGTCAGGTGAGTAGGGAGCATGAGGAATCACTTCAAAGTTGTTATCACGAAGAAACTGTTGCGTAACGTTAGCTCGATGTGCAGGTGCGTTGTCTTAGTGAAACAGCACACGCGCAGCCCTTCCCGGACGTTTTTGTTGCAGTGCAGGAAGGAATTTGTTCTTCAAAACATTTTCGTAGGATGCACCTGTTACCGTAGTGCCCTTTGGAACGCAATGGGTAAGGATTACGCCCTCGCTGTCCCAGAACATGGACACCATCATTTTTTCAGCACTGGCAGTTACCCGAAATTTTTTTGGTGGCGGCGAATCTGTGTACTTCCATTGAGCTGACTGGCGCTTTGTTTCTGGATTGAAATATGGCATCCACATCTCATCCATCGTCACAACCGACGAAAACAAAGTCCCATTCATGCTGTCGTTGCTCATCAACATTGCTTGGCAACATGCCACATGGGCAGCCATGTGGTCGTCCGTCAGCATTCGTGGCACCCACCTGGATGACACTTTTTGCATTTTCAGGTTGTCATGCAGGATTGTGTGCACAGAACCCACAGAAACGCCAACTCTGGAGGCGATCTGTTCAACATTCATTCGGCGATCCCCCAAAACAATTCTCTCCACTTTCTCGATCATGTCGTCAGACCGGCTTGTGCGAGCCCGAGGTTGTTTCGGTTTGTTGTCACACGATGTTCTGCCTTCATTAAACTGTCGCACCCACGAACGCACTTTCAACACATCCATAACTCCATCACCACGTGTCTCCTTCAACTGTTGATGAATTTCAATTGGTTTCACACCACGCAAATTCAGAAAACGAATGATTGCACACTGTTCAAGTAAGGAAAACATCGCCATTTTAAGTATTTAAAACAGTTCCCATTCTCGCCGCTGGCGGTAAAATTCCATCTGCCATACGGTGCTGCCATCTCTGGGACGTATTGACAATGAACGCGGCCTCATTTTAAAACAATGCGCATGTTTCTATCTCTTTCCAGTCTGGAGAAAAACAAATCGGAGGCCTTAGAACTTGAATGTACCTTGTATGTTTAAAGGTATATATTTTTGCAGAGACAAAATATAATAGATCAATTGAACAGTAACAATAATTTCTGTTAACCCTTCAAGATAATTTTTTCTCTCTTCCCCCTCTGAGGGCCATGATATTTAATTTCTAAAGATTTTTGTCACATTTTCACATGTTTTGCTCTGTGGTAACATTTTATTCTTGGAAATCATAAACCTTATTACGGTGGTAAATGACCATTACATAAGAGCTTTTGTGTGTTTCAGTCCAACCAAGTGCAGGGACACCACTGGTGGTACAACAGCAGGCAGCAAACTAACCACCAATTACGTGACTCATTACTTCAGAGAGAGAGAATTTTTCCTGTTACACTTAGGAAAAGCTGGCTATAAAACACAATGGCTCCACCCGTCTCCTGTTTACAGTTGCTGCAGAAGGCATTGAAAGGACTAGTTAGTTTCATGCTGTCTAATAATAAGGATGAGGCAAAAGAACACACAATTATTCTATTGGGTATGGTCAGGCATTGTGCAACAAAGCCCTCAGTTAGCAGCTATACTAATCTTCTCAAATTTGTGCAGACAGTCAAGTGGTAAGAGACAACTTAGTCTTACCAAGTTACATTTGGTAGTTACTATTTTCATTCGTAAACAGTATCGTGTATTTTAGGACTGCTGGTTATGTTGTCCTTTGACACCGGTACTGCAAGAGTTCTCCAGCAAATAGCTAGATAATATTTCTGAAAGTGTCTCATGTCTACCAGGGCAGCCCAAGCTCACTCCCACTTAAAATAATTCTTCCCCCTTTCAATAATTGTCTATTGTGCAAATTTCATATATTTAAATTGCTCTAGCCCAAATACCACATGTCAAGGAAAACTGATAGAAGTCTCCTATACACCACCACAGGTGAGACTGCAATAAATAATCAGCGATAGCATTTCAGTCCACCTGTGTTCTACCATGTTTCTGATCAATGTTAGTTTAGAAAATGTTCTCTGTTATGCCAGTTAACCTCAATCTCTATACTGTTTGTACTCTTTGCTGCCATTTCTGTGAATAACTCACATGCGTCTGCTTCTGTGCTAATAACATTAGCCCTCATCAAGCCTAAAGAGCGCTCTAAAATGTATCCATTGTTCCTGATACAAACAACCCTATTCCCAAATGGCCATATCTGTATTGTATTGACAATTAATACCCAACTGTTATTGGGGAGAATCAAGCCTGTTATTAGATGAAAATTCTGATTGCAACAATCAAACAGATGGCCTGACAATGTCCAGTACTTCTTTCCCAGACCTACAGTATAGTACCTACAGTGCCTGACTGGCAGGCAGGCTACATTCCCACAAACTGGCAAATATGACATGGGGGACTATCTTGATATTTGCTCATGTGATTTAAGGAATCCACGCCAAACTGAAATCTGGATGGCTAGAAGGGGGATTAGATCTGGTTTCCTCCTGACTGTTTGTCTAGTGTCTTGCCACTGCACCAAATCATTCGGTATTACCTTTTGAGTTATATTATCACTTTTTTTAGTACACATATGCTCCCCAACCACACAGCTCTTCAAAATAATTTAGAACTATTATTCCCATTGAATTCTGATAAATGGTTCTTGTGGTTCTTTCCTGTAATCCACTACACCAAAAATCACGACAACACACTGAGAACAACAGTATGTTCCTTTGTTAGTGGTAACCTGTGCAAAAGATAGTGAACCTGTTGTTTGGTCCATGTGTGTCACAGACAGATGGGGGCAGAAAACAACATACTCTTGTACAGAGCCCAAAAGCAAAAGACAAAGATCCCATGGCTCTCCATACCCCATAGTGTTCAGTAAGATGAGCAATCCTTGAAGTGGATTGTCTAGGAAAATGAAAGTTCATGTGTGTGTGTGTGTGCATGTTAGTATAAATCAATTAGTTAAATTGTGTAACATTTGTGTGCCTTATATGCTCATCTCTCTATAAGCAATTTTGCAAGCCTAGTGATCTATCATCAGGTGTAGTAAAGTTCTAATCTGTGAATGCTCAGGTTAATTATTCCCATGTTCCACAGATCACAGCTGTTACTTCTCATTATGACATAGGACACCCCAGTTTTACAATTAAAATGCACTTTCTCAGTAAAAATTACAAATAATATTAAATTAACTAAATTTTATCTTATTTTTACTCAGTTACAAAAATCTGTGTGAATTAAATTAGTCTACAATATTACCGAGTATTATACAAACAACAGTAACATTCAGCAGGTTAGAGTCTCAAAATTTACAACAAATTTATTAATTTAACAATTAGTATATGCTCAACAACACAGTTATTTCTGCATGTGAAAGACAATTATTTTACTTTACCTTCTAAACGGTAGCTCTAGATCGAAAGCAGAACAGACATCATGAAGAAGTGCAGAGTAAAATGCAGTGGCCGACTCTAGAAATCGTGTGAGCTTATTTTCAGATTCATCACGCCTGGGATTCTGTAAATTATAGAAATGCTCCACTTGAATGAAAATACTACTAGCTTGTCCTTCGATAAGCAAGCAATTTTATATCACTTTAATATCATCCACCTCACAAATGAGAAGTAGGAATCGGTAAGTCAATCATAATATTTATTTAGTACACGACCACATAAAGATAATGAACACAGAGAGCAATGTGTTTGAAGAGTCATAGACTCATAATCTGGTTGTCAATTTTTAAATTATTAAACAGTGTCATCCTAACGTGTGAAATAGCAATCATTAAATACAACCATTTTACAAAAAGTTTTTCATCTCACACAGTAGCTACGAAGAAAAATGATTAGGACAAAAAGTTCTCATCTTACATTTACTTTCAGCCACTTGGGTCCTTTCAGGTACATTGGATTAGCATTTGATTACCACAGTGCCCACCAGTATTCAGTAATGCTTTCAGTTACATATGATTGTCCTTCCTGTTGACTTAGCCCAACAGTTTGTACAGTGACACTAGTGCACACTGCCAGGAGAATGCACCAAATAACTGAC
Source organism: Schistocerca piceifrons (assembly GCF_021461385.2). Classification (NCBI taxonomy): domain Eukaryota; kingdom Metazoa; phylum Arthropoda; class Insecta; order Orthoptera; family Acrididae; genus Schistocerca; species Schistocerca piceifrons. The sequence goes on from NC_060149.1 coordinate 400,233,050, forward strand.
ATCCCTTCAATTTCAAAACTTATTTAATAGTTATCTCTGGAAAATGTATGACTATCATGTTTACACTGAAACAAAAAAAAGATCGATTAAACAGTTGAGGAATCCGTTTAGGCTGTCTCCCATTTGTACATCAAGCACATTTAAATAATGTCCTGACGGGTTGGTATTTCCAGACCTTCAACTAACAATGTCAGCATGACATGTGCCATAAACCCAATTTCCCTGAAACGTCACTCCATGGAAGAGGAGTCAAAATAAGTGAACACATGTCCCAGATTATCCACAGATACTAGACTGCTTCTGAGAAAACAGCAATCAAAGTTTTCAATTTAATTTAGGTGACATGTAGTGTGCAAGTATCTTAGCCAGAATAGTGACACAGTTGCTACTGTTGTGGCCTCTCCCTTTTGCGCCCCATGTTCGAAATCCAATTATTGTTTTATTTTATTTTATTTTCTTTCTTTCTTTCTTTCTTTCTTTCATATATCTACCCATGTCTGTAGAAGATTACTACAGGAATGTTTCTTATCAAGTTACGGGGAACAAGGGTGTTATATTCATTGTAAAATTACAACTGGGTTTCAGAATAAATGTCATACATTTATTATATAATATGTGTATCTATGGTATTTTCAGGGGTTACAATCTTTTAAAATTCTCATATTATATTTCATTCCTATATCAACTCTTATCAATATAATAATTCCAATCCCAAAGAAAGCAGGTGTTGACAGATGTGAAAATTACCGAACTATCAGCTTAATAAGTCACAGCTGCAAAATACTAACACGAATTCTTTACAGACGAATGGAAAACCTAGTAGAAGCCAACCTCGGGGAAGATCAGTTTGGATTCCGTAGAAACACTGGAACACGTGAGGCAATACTGACCTTACGACTTATCTTAGAAGAAAGATTAAGGAAAGGCAAACCTACGTTTCTAGCATTTGTAGACTTAGAGAAAGCTTTTGACAATGTTGACTGGAATACTCTCTTTCAAATTCTAAAGGTGGCAGGGGTAAAATACAGGGAGCGAAAGGCTATTTACAATTTGTACAGAAACCAGATGGCAGTTATAAGAGTCGCGGGACATGAAAGGGAAGCAGTGGTTGGGAAGGGAGTAAGACAGGGTTGTAGCCTCTCTCCGATGTTGTTCAATCTGTATATTGAGCAAGCAGTAAAGGAAACAAAAGAAAAATTCGGAGTAGGTATTAAAATTCATGGAGAAGAAATAAAAACTTTGAGGTTCACCGATGACATTGTAATTCTGTCAGAGACAGCAAAGGACTTGCAAGAGCAGTTGAATGGAATGGACAGTGTCTTTAAAGGAGGATATAAGATGAACATCAACAAAAGCAAAACAAGGATAATGGAATGTAGTCTAATTAAGTCAGGTGATGCTGAGGGAATTAGATTAGGAAATGAGGCACTTAAAGTAGTAAAGGAGTTTTGCTATTTGGGGAGCAAAATAACTGATGATGGTCGAAGTAGAGAGGATATAAAATGTAGGCTGGCAATGGCAAGGAAAGCATTTTGGAAGAAGAGAAATTTGTTAACAACCAGTATTGATTTAAGTGTCAGGAAGACATTTCAGAAAGTATTCGTATGGAGTGTAGCCATGTATGGGAGTGAAACATGGACGATAAATAGTTTGGACAAGAAGAGAATAGAAGCTTTCGAAATGTGGTGCTACAGAAGAATGCTGAAGATTAGATGGGTAGATCACATAACTAATGAGGAAGTACTGAATAGGATTGGGGAGAAGAGAAGTTTGTGGCACAACCTGACCAGAAGAAGGGATCGGTTGGTAGGACATGTTCTGAGGCATCAAGGGATCACCAATTTAGTATTGGAGGGCAGCGTGGAGGGTAAAAATCGTAGAGGGAGACCAAGAGACGAATACACTAAGCAGATTCAGAAGGATGTAGGTTGCAGTAGGTACTGGGAGATGAAAAAGCTTGCACAGGATAGAGTAGCATGGAGAGCTGCATCAAACCAGTCTCAGGACTGAAGACCACAACAACAACAACAACAACATCAACTCTTATAGTAAGTCTTATATTTTATTCTTATGTTTATTCTTCAGGAAGATAAGGTGCATTCCTTTGCATAATACCGATCATAGAAATCTTCAAAACAGATAAATTCGGAAAAACCACAAGCATCGCACAAAGGGAGATTTTCTACAATATGAATGTCACTTGGGAAAGAAACGTCGTTAACATTGCTGAAGATTTCACATGCTGGCAATACTTTTGTAGAAAATCACACATAACAGATCACTTTACTGAAAACAGGCACTTTTAGTTGGTTGTGAATCAAGATACACTATCGGAATTTCATCAAAAACCATTTGAAATAATTTTCTTATTCATTTTTAAATTCATTCACCAGGCATAGACTTATGACTAAAGACAACTTTACTTCAATACACAATGGAAAACACTGTGTCGTAATCTTCTACGGATAGGGCAGGTACATGAAAAACAAAAATAAAAAATAATAAATGGGTTTTGAACACAGGGTGCAAAAGTGCGAAACTGCAACAGTAGCCACTGTGCTGCCTCTCCAGTTGAACAATTTACTCGCTAAAAGGCACATAAAGTACCTCAAGAACTTTGACCATTGCTTTCTCAAAAATAGACGAGTATCTACAGATAAGCCAAGACATGTGTTTGCTTATTTTGACCCTCTTCCACGAGCCACATTTCTGGAAAATCAGGTAATATTACTTGATTTTCAACAGAATAATTTTGGAAAGCTTAAATGCAGCCGAACAAAGAAAACAAAGGCCATTTCATAAGAAAAAAGTTCTGAAGTTTTTGCAAAAACAAACATTCCAATCAAAAATCAGCACTTTAACGGTCAATTTCAAAGAACTAAAAATTCCTTTGTCTTCACTCATGTAGCGTGACAACCTCTTAAATTTGTATGTCCAGGGTGTATACGCAGACAAAGAAAAAAAATCCCAGATTTTTCCCAGATATCCTGGTTAAAAATACACTTTTTCCGTGTTAAGTGACAGTATACTTTCCCTCGGAACTGTAATACTTATCAATCCTTTGAATGGCTATGGTTTTGTACAACGGCATAGAATTTTCTGGCACTTTAGAAAATGAAATTCTGGGAGGGAAAAACACGTTCTGGAAAGATCCTTGATGTGCAGCAACACGTACGCTGCATATTTTCGTGTTATGAAAGTATAAATGTGAATTCCACCAAACACCGCATGTTACTTTCTGAAGTATTGAAATCGAGAATGTGATGCATTTTTTATTAGCCAGTCACAGCTCATGTCACGTGATCTCGCAAGCCCATGACAGCGGATATTCAGATTATAGGACGGGTGATTTAGTCAGCAACATCATTGTTGAGTAGCGCGAACATACAAATAAGAAAAGTTAATGGTTTAAATTAATACACACAGTGTTGCTAGAAGGAAAGCAAAGCTTTCACTAATAATATTTGTCTCTAAGCTTAATAAGCTACAAGCTTTCACACAGAAGGTTTATCTTTTTTGCACGTGTTACACTGTAAGATACATCACACAAATTGTGCCAGTAAAATTTTTGACACCGACATAAATCTCTGGCCTTCTGGGCGCAAAATTTTTCTGAAGAGTTGATTTTTAAATGAGAGTCACACACTCTACAATTTAAGAAATTCATTGTACATTCTTGCACATAGTTAATCCTGCTTAAAAGGAAATTTACTTTGAAAATAACACTTTTCAAAACACAATTCGATGAGGCGTCACAGCACTTGTGCAGCTACGATGACATAGGAAGTTCGTATGTGTGAAACATTAAAAGATCTTACATTATATCATAAAAGAAACAAGATATAAGAGGATACTCCAAGAGCATCAGAATTTCTTGTACCATACTAAAATGTGTAATTCGCCTTTAAGTGTACATTCTTATGTCCAGATTCCCAATTACGTAGGCCTCAACCTGATATTAAGCTTTTCAGTGTGATTTTCGGGATGCAAATTTTCTTGGAGTACCAGTACTGTATTATCTCATGTTGGGTTCTTTATTATGGCATAATGCCATACATGCTAGAAGATGAAAATGCACACTTGAAACGCAGCCAATAGTGTACAATTAAACACTTCATTTCAAATAAATTGACTGCCTAAGCAGAAAATCTCAATAAAAGCCAAATTTCTTTAGCAAACCAACAAAAAAAAAAAAACTTCATTGTTCTGTAAGGCAATTAATGCTTGACAGTCAGAAAGGTGGAAATAAAATAAAATATGAAACTAATAACATATTTTCGCGTTCCGTAATTATGTGAACGTGTTTTAATTCACTTGATAGCTCCCAGCCACAGAAATCAGTTTTGTTTTCATTTGACGAGAGAGTAGTAAACAAAGAGGAAACCGCAAAATCACTACATGTAGGCACGGGTCACATGGAGACTACTAACCCCCCCCCCCCCCCTCCCACTCTAACAGACTGCTCTGCACATCAGCCCCGGATCTACGATATTTCGAACTGGGGCAATACTAGACAGTGGCGCCCCCACCCCCCTCCCACAAGCGTTTGAGACTACTTTTCGAAAATGTGTTCATTTTGTAGTGCACATCTTTCTGAAGAGTCCGATACATGAAACATATATCTTCGAGGAACTGTAAATTTTGTTACTTGGTCTTAAGTGTGCCAAAGTGCAGTGCCATGCCTCTTCACACAGCATTTGTCTCCCGCATGTCACTGTGGAATTCAAATGCATAATATTTTGTAATGGATGCCATCAAATTATATTCAGGACAGTGGAAACTGCAATGTCCTGTAGTGCTTCTCCTGCTCCCAGGTGGCCAGTTTGACACCCTGCCCCTCTTCTTCTTCTTCTTCTTCTTTTTTTTTTTTTTTAAAAAAAAAAAAAAAGAAGAAGACGAAAATTTGCATCTTTTTTGCCTATTAGCTAATAACTTGCTGTTCTGTGTGACATAAAACTAAATATAGGCTACATAAAACCAGTAAAGACAAGAGACAAGCAAGACAGTACACATTTCTTCAATCCTTGGGACCTAGGGTTTTTTCCTCTCTTATCTTGCTACAGCTTCACATTTTTTACTTTCCTTTCTTGGCAAAAATCTATTACCTCATCAAAGTTCGTCAAAAATTTTGCTACATGAGGAAGTCGAAATGTCATCGTGCAATACTGAAAAAAGCTGTTAATACAAATTGTACCCAAGACTGGTGTGGTTTCTCAATCTGATTACACCTATTTTGTCACTGTCTGCTAGATAAAACAAAATAGGCCTTTCTAATATTGCAGCAATTTTAACCCACACCAAATAAGTGAGACTGTTTTGGGAATAATGGTCATTTTTATAATACGACAGAATATAATTCACGAAGTACCAATGCGAAATGCCTATTTGGCTGACTACAAGCAAAAAGCTTTACATTAAAAAATAGTTTCACATTTCATTCATACGTTCCAGTTTCTCAAGCATGTGATCGAAAAGTAGTAGTATGAAATTTTTGTATAAATTTGGAATCGTCATAGTCTCCCGTAATGTGTGTGATGTCGCCGTTTCTTCTCCTTCCTTGTTCTAACAAACAATCTTGTCATCACTAATTCTGTAACTATTCCTACCATTGTCAAAACTCATTCTCTGGTTAACTTTACTAAACCTGAGAGAACCACCGGTTTAGTTATCCACCAATTATTCTCCGGTTAGGCATTATTACGTATTAGTACAATGCGTTTTCCATGCTACTCCCAGAATAGAACTTACACAGGTGCTAGCCGACAACTGTACAACCGGCCCTTTCTAGTGCAGCGATCTGGCCAAAAATTTTCTGTCAAAATGACACTTTCTTGGATACACCGAGACGTTAATATGTAATCTTTCTTACCTGTTGTTCCTGTCAGTCGTTTGTTTCCACTCTGGTAGCCTGAATCTATGGATTTCGCTTGTAATTATAACAACACTAATCATTCACATAACCAAGCAACCACATAAACAGCAGTTGTTTCTCCCATTTAGCTTTATTCCGCTCAGCTCATATAGTCCCGTCCCTTTTGTCTACAGGAAAGTTTATTTCTCGATATGATGAGGAGTCCCCTGGTGAAACAAGGTTTTTTCCCCTCAAGAACTTGATTGTATCAATGCTGTACAAATATTTTTGGATGTAAACATTGATGCATTTAAATATATGTGAGCTGTGAGCTGTGAGCTATGGTATCTTTGTTGATTTTTGTGTATCTGTACAATACAGTCTATTATGGAGTATCCAGTGGCAGTAATTGTGTATTAGCCAGATGTGGAGTATCAGAAGTAGTAGTGGTTAGGTTAGTTATGGAGGAATACTGTGAAGTACATGTCATGAAATTGCTATGTTAAAGCATGGAAACCAGAGTTGTGAAATTATTCTGAAATCTGACATGAAGAAAATAAAAAAGATCAATAAAAATATACTCTGTAGCAGAGACCTTATTTGTCAAGAACCTGGCATGCCAACTATTACTGAACGAGCCATAATTTCAACGAGGAACTACAAGAAACAGATGAGTACACATTTTTTACTTTTCATGTTATTCTAACTTCTTTCTCGCTTAAAATGAACGCACACAATGAGTGATAGAATTCATAAAAGTGTGCATGAGAACAAGTGATGATTATTATTGGTAACAGAGGGGAGATTCAGGATAAGGTCCACTGAAACATTTGCTGAGGAACTGTATGATAAGTATGAAGCTGCACAGATCTTTTACTTTACTGCATAAATACAATACTTTATGTAAGCACAAGAAAATTTATTCCCTCCCTGTGGGATCAGACTACAAAAAGAATTTTCACAAACAAATCTGTTACTAAGCTGCTGTGTCAGAATTTACACAAAGGAGAGTAAATTACATTTATTTTGTATGCAACACAATGGAGGGGAAACTATGTAAATGGAATACATCATTTCATAGCTATACAGCTCTCAACTTAAACAAAACAAAAATCATTCTCCTCCCTATGGTAGAGGCCAAAGCATTAGGAAGCTTACAGGTTTGTGAAACCTCTCTTGTACAAGGTGAGGAGCCATGGTACCACGTGTAAAAGGTGAGAAAAGTGGCAAAATACTTGAAAAACGTGAAATTATTTAAATAAACAGATATGTCGCAAATGAATTGTTTTCATTTTTCATATTCTCCTGCCAAACAGGCCAGTTAAGACCATAATCAATTTCTCTACTGTGATTCTCGATAGTGTGTGGTCATTCTTTTCTTGCAATACAACTTTATTAATATATGCAGATACATTGGTAATTCGGTACTGGTAATTCGATATTGGTAATCTTAATTCACACACAAAATTTACATCAAAGTTCTACAGCTAATGATATCCTACAATTTAATACTGGAAAAAGATCAACAAAATATTTTTGGATTACTGTTTCTTAGGAATCTTAGCAAAAAATGAAGTAATCATACTAGACTTTCTTTTCCTAAGATTTTTCTGGACTGTTTCAAGCTCCCTTTCTTTCACTCCCTCTCCTGCTTTCATGTTTTGTGTCCTCTCAAGCATACCTTGGGTCAGTTTAGTTGCCTTTAAATATTTTTACCAGTGCTTTATTCAGTTTAACCATAACCTGAGAGAAAAGTTCTCTCATGCCTCCTCTAGTTGGTGTCCTATTTTCCCACCTTTTAGAGCAGCTGTCTCATAATCGATTGATTTTCACATGTTTTTCATCTTTTTAATCTCCTCTTCAAGGTGCCTCTGGTTTTGTTCGTCTTTTTGCTTTTCCCCTGGCTGAAATTTTCTTTCCCTTTCACATTCTTCCTTACAAGCAGTATAATTTGCATGTGCTTGCTGTCAATATCTAGTGAGCTGCGAGTCAATGTGCACAGGAAATAAATGGGATATTGTCACAAAGCAACCCTCATAGTCTAAACAATGTACAAAAATTGCTGTCTAGTTCACTCCTAATGTGTGCTTTGAAATGGAATATCTTCTTTCTATGTCTGCATTTCAATGGGATAGTATAAGAGGAGCCTTAATAAATTTTGAAACATTTGGATTCTTCAACTTTATGGATGATGTGTCATTTTTGCATGACGAGTCTCTTTTAGATATGTGCCACTACCAGTAACTGTCAATATCTTCAATATCTAAAGCTGGGCCATCCTAGGCATTCTTTAGAAATCACAACTTGTCACATTATTCCACTTCCCTACATTCTTCAGTTACTTCCCCTTTAACAACTAGCTGTACAAGATGAAACATATTATCCAGTGTAAAGCATTCATAACGAAGAAGTTTCAAAATACTCTCAATTTTTCTCAAAGTAGAAGCCTTCAAAACACAAGCCAAACAGGTTTGAAATATGTTTTCTATTTCTGTATGCAACTCGTGAATCAAAGGTGTTTGGCTTTGAAAATGTTGGGTGAACTTACTGAATAGTTCGACAGATGAAGTTATGAACTGAAGTTCCAGTTTCATTAAAGGTTTTTTTTCATTTTTTTCAAAGCAATGGCATTATATGATTTCGACTCAATAGTATCAGAACTCTCTTTTGGAGGTAAAAACTTAAAAAAGTAATATTGAATACCACCCCACTGTTCCAAAATCCTGTTGGCTGAAGGTCCTGAAGTACGTCACCTTGTGGCTGTATGCCTCAAAAACTTGTTACGTGGAATGTTACAGTTAGACTGAATTCCTTCAGATTCTTTCCAGCAAACAGGTCAACCATCATAATAATGGTAAATACTGACCAGAAATTTGGGTGCTTCTGCATCTAAATGCTCCAAAGCATTACACATTGAACGAATATTGCAAGTTCCGATGTTTATAAACTGTCTGACCCAGGTATATTGGACATCACTAACTGTCTGACCCAGGTCTATTGGACATCACTATCTAAAAGATGAAAACCCCTTTTTACAGACATTATGTCCATTGGATCCCCGCATAAGGCATTTATTTAGGATCAAGTAAGCTTCAGGAAGTACTTCACATAATTTCTGATGCACTGTTTCACAATCTGCTTTACTAGTAAAGAAAGTTCTTAAGTGACACTTTGTTAAGCAACACTTACTCTCTGATCACAATGTTATGATTGTCTGTAATATCTGCCATCTTTTTTTATCTTTAACATAGGTAGTTTTACCGAAACTCAATGTGTAATATGAAGAATGTGGTTCTTCTAGAATTTGCTCTTGGAAATATGGTGCCTGTCCATCAGTTGTTCGGTACCTCATTTCCTTAGACAAAAGTGAAAAACATTCAGCAACACTATAAGGAAACATCATCTTCAAAACGTTACAAATATCATTCATGTATCCATATAGTAATTGGATATCATTCATTTCATTGTCCAAACCAGTTCAGCGGTGGTGGAACTATCCCTGGAACATAACATCTGTATTCTTGGCACATATACCGAAATTGAAGGTTGTGTCTGATCTGAAAGTTCTAAATGTAAGTGATGTGATCCACATTTAATTTCCAAGTTATAGTTACATTTTGTTGGAAGTGAATGTTTAAAAATTGCCTGAAAACCTTTCCCATATGCATTTCATTCCAATTTATGTGCCACTGATACGGCAGGACCCATGAAGTTATTTCTCATTGTTGCCTTGCTGTAGAGTTCGGCAGTCCAGAAAGAGTTGGTGGTTTCAAGGGCTACTGAATCTCACTGATTGCCCAAGGGGTATCATTTGACACATATGACAGAACAAATGTGACACATCTGAGACGCCTTTGTCCCCCTTTTTCTTTCTTTCATTTTTCACTTTCAATTTTTTCGCCAATGACTGGTGTTTCAGGGACATCTGTGCTAACTGCATAGCTTGGGGCACGAATTTTTCAAATCTGCCTGTAGTTTTTGCGAGGTATCTTCCACTTGTCTTATGTCACTCTTACAACCAGTGAATAAGGTGCGAGCACAGCTGTGAAACAAGACTGCTGGTTGAATCTTATGAAAGATCCTCAGTTTCTGGAAATCCCTGAACATGCTCAAGGAAATATACAGTACTTGCATGGCCTGGGAGAAAATAAAGATGACAACAGTAGCTTTGAAATGGAAAAAAATGATGACACCCACTGCTGAAAGCAGCTTTTAAGGTCAATAATAATATGGAATACGATACTGATACTCGTTTGACTGACTTTTTTTAGACAAATTTCCGATTGTGAAGATATAGATACCAATAACACAGTGAACTCAGTGGAGGACATGAGCAGAGATGACACAATTAAGGGAACACTGTCACACACACCAAGGCACTGAAATGCACTGATCGGTTATCAGAGGATGTAGCAAAAAATTTGTTTACCTATAGCAATGTTAGGTGGGTAAGTAATGCAGTGGCTTTCAAATATCACATGTAGAATGTTTTGCAAATACAGCAAGTAGCTGTTCCTGGTAAAAACACATTTATTTTGAATTATCCATGTTTTACAGTTTTCTCTGCAGCCTCGGGTCTACATTAACTCATTGAAAGCTGATTGGTCGTGTTCAATTATATTATTTCCAGGACAATTTGAGGAAACATGCGGCAATTCAGACTGTCTTCCTGTTTCACGTCCATCATTAATGTACTGTCAGAATAAAATTATGTAGCCTTTTCAGAGTACCAAAAAACCTTTTATTGTGACATATTAGGGTGCAAATTATTATTTTCAACTGGGGTCTTACACTCAGATTGTGATCATCAGACAGTACATCCATTCCATTTGGGGTGTTATCAGCAGATAGCAGAATTCATCTGGACTCAAGTAAAATCCTACACACCCAAGCAAAGTTATCATAGCTGGTGTGCTGTAGATGTCCCAGAAGTCAACTGCCCCTTTGATACAAAGGTTTACCAAAGACTGCAGTTATTGAAAGCATACCACATTCCACATCTGCAAGCAACATAAGCTCCAGAGCTGACAACAGAGGAATGATGGCACTGACTAGCCTGCAGGTCATGCTCTACATCATCATCAGTTATCTGCTATATTAGCAGGTCCTTTGCCTCTCCATTTTCTGCGATCCATTGCTTCCTTCTTAAGGCTGCTGTATGTTGTACCGTCCATCATGTCATCCAGTATCTGGAATCTCTTCCTTCCTCGCTTTCTTTTCCTTCTACATAACCTTCTAAAACTGTTTTTATCAGTCCGTCATTCTTTCTTAATATATGCCCAATCCAATTTCTTTTTCTTCTCTTTATTACATCTAGTAACTGCCTTTTCTCTCCCACTCTTCTCAATACCTCTTCATTTTTTACTCTGTCCATCCAACTTATTCCTTCCATCTTCCGCCATGTCCAGATCTCAAAAGCCTCCAGCCTTTCTCTGTCTCTTTTCCTCATAGTCCATGTTTCAGCGCCATATAGAAGAACACTCCATACAAGACATTTTATGAGTCTCTTTCTGAGTTCTCTGTCCATACCGCTGCAGAAGATTCTCCTTTTCTTATAAAACGCCTCTTTTGCCATTGCTATCCTTGTTTTAATTTCTGTGGTGCACTTCCAGTCGGTGTCTATCTTGCTTCCAAGATACTTAAAATTTTGTACCTGTTCTAGTTTTTCTCCATTCAGCACAATTTTTAGTTCCTTATTTCCTCCTATTGCCAATACTTTTGTTTTATTTGTGTTAATTTTCATTCCATATTTCTTTCCGTTAGTTGCAATGGTGTCCACCAAATCCTGTAATTCTTTTTCCCCTGTGGCTAGAAGGACCATGTCATCAGCAAATCTCAAGCACCCTACTCTTCTTCCTCCAATTTCTACTCCTTTGTCATCTAATGAGCATTGGTCAATCATATTTTCCAAGTACAGGTTGAAAAGAGTAGGTGATAAACAGCATCCTTGTCTTACTCCTTTCCCTAGTCTGATCCAGTTCGTACTTTCTCCTCTCACTTTAACTGAAACTTTTTGATTAAGGTACAGTGAGTTTATAAGTCTTCTGGTTTTCCAGTCCACTCTCTTTTCCCTCATAATAGTCGCCAGCTTGTCCCAAACCACATTGTCAAATGCCTTTTCTAAATCGATGAAGCACATATATAGGTCTCTTCCTTTTTCAATAAACCTCTACAAGGTTTTGCCAAATCTAACCCCAAGTGTTATGGGTTCATTTCCTGAGTTGTTCTCCAATTAGGCCCAACCAATATGCATTAGGCTTTCATCTGCAGTATTTTTCCTTTAAAGCCAATGATGTCAAACTTAACAAATATGTACCACATACTTATTTTAACATATAATGATAGTGACAGTCACTCCACATTACCTTTCCACATTTATATACATCACAAAATTGACACATTGTCAATTATGTGCAACAAAATGCATATGTTGGTTCGCTCTTTGCCAAACACAAACAAGAGCTGTCACCTGACCCACATTTTACAGTTTAACAGGCATGCAGGTGCAGAGGGTAAACATTTTTCTTTGCTGAGAAAGAGAGAGAGAGAGAGAGAGAGAGAGAGAGAGAGAGAGAGAGAGAGAAGATTCTAAAGATATTGGTATTGTTTGTCTTGTCTTTTTTATAATAAACATTATCCTCACCTTTTTATCTCTTGCAAGGCTCTGCAGAGTAACAATACTGTTTCGAAAACCATGATTCCATAGGTCAACTTCAGCCTTATGATCTAATGAATACTCCAAATCGCGGATAAGGGCATCATGATATATTCTCTGAAAATGAAGAATAACCCAAACTTTAAAAATACACTAATGTATGTCTACTTCATTTTTGAAAGAAGTGTGTGACACTTTCTGTAATTCAACATGAAGAGGTTTGTTGGTTGGGTTGTTTGGGGGAAGAGACCATACAGCGAGGTCATCAGTCTCACTGGATTGGGGGAAGGATGGGGAAGGAAGTCGGTCGTGCCCTTAGCCCTTTCAGAGGAACCATCCCAGCATTTGCCCGGAGCGATTTAGGGAAATCACGGAAAACCTATATCAGGATGGCCGGATGCGGGATTGAACCGTCCTCCTCGAGAATGCGAGTCTAGTGTGCTAACCACTGCGCCATCTCGCTTGGTGTCGACATGAAGAAATTTGAACATAAAGCTGAAACTTCATTATGACAGTAATAAATCAACATTTTAAACTCTTTTGGCAACTTAAAAATACGGATTACATTGTAGCAATTTTTTTGTTAAAATATTACAATAAAAAGCAATACATTTCATAATTTGGATACAATTTTATTCGAAATGGCATTTTCAATTAAAACTATCAGTTACGCAAATGGAGAATAATCACAGGAAATAAACAAACATACCTGGAGCTTTTGCTGACAAACCATACCATCTTTATCACACGCAATATTTTCTATGTTCATTAGCTGGTCCTTTAATGTTTCAGCTTTTCTGTCGACATAAAAAGAAGCAATGTAAAATAAACAATCATTTCACAAACAGAAAATTATGAAATTGAAACATAATGGCTTCTTGATATAACTGATATGAGAGAAAAGCAGATACTCACTTTAGAACATTTTCAACAGACTGCAGCACCATGCTGAGTAAAGATTCACACACGGACATCGGGGCACCTGTAATTACCACAGCAATACTATATAAAATTATTACTAACAGATTATTTACGTCTGGAGAGATGTGAGAACAATTAGGGTTCAGCCATCAATTAATAATTAAGTCATTAGACACAGAACCCATACACTGAATAGTGCCACATAGCATAACAAGATCATAAAAACTAGAAAGTGTCTCTGGCAAGAAGTACGATAAATATTTATGTAAGGAATAAAAATAATATAATGATGACACACACTTCCATCTAATAGGGAATCTGAAGATTGGAGGACTTCCAAGAAAATGGGCCTTGATTTGACACTGTTCCAAAAGAATAATACAATTACTTCCACTATCCCATGGTATACCCATAGCAACTACTGACTTCAATACTGCTATTACTGTCAAAATTAGACATTCTAGCAAAATGTCATCATCAAGAATTTTGACAACAAAATTATCATTTACAGACAAAGTAAAATATTTCATTTGTTATGCACTGTTCTATTCAATAACCACAGTTTAAGAAATCCAATTTAATATTACAAGAAAATACTTACATAGTATATTGAATAAGAAGACAAATCAGAGAGAGAGAGAGAGAGAGAGAGAGAGAGAGAGAGAGAGAGAGAGAGAGACTGTAGGTCATTACATAAGATGCAGCACATTTGCCTAGACTCATGAACTGTAGATGAATCACGATGTCAAGTCATTTGATTTTCTAGTGGCATTCCTGCATTGTGCAATTCTCATTAAGTAACAGAGGAAATGCAGGTCAGTAGTGCTTATCCAAGTGTAAGAGGTCCTACGATTTTCTTATACACAACAGTTTATGGTCATTGTGAAAGACTGCTCAGAAACTATCTGCACCCTCTTGTGACTTAGACAAACCTTCCAATCAAAGGGTGATATCAATTCTCTAATTATTCATTTGATTCATTCTACATAACTTTGAACTGTGACCTAGCAATCATTGCCATCCAATACGAACGCAATCAAGCAGTCATGCAATAACAGTCAACAAAGCTGAATGTGACACAGAAAGATAAGTCTTAAACAGCCCATTAATGAGATCACTGGAGGTGGAGCACAACCTCAGCCTGGGTAGAGAATGGGAAAGGAAATCAATTGCGTCCTTCTCAAGGCAACTATCTAAGCATTTGCGATACACAATTTAGGGGAGACTACAGAAAACCTAAACCTGGATGGTCAGACAGGGATTTGAACTGCCCCGTGGTGACTTGTAGATATACATTCTGGGTGTTCACAAATTTTTAAATTCAGATAAATGTGAGTGTGAAATTGATAGCACCTGCTGTATAAAACTTATGCTCATCAACATATTTATAAAACTTCTGCTGCTGTCAATAATAATAATAATAATAATAATAATAATAATAATAATAATAATAATAATAATAATGATGATGCTAATGAAATAATATGCATAACTTGTTTGAAAAAAGGAAGAATTGTTTTTGTGGAACTTTGTTGTTTTATACATAATCGGGTACAGTTTATGGCAAGAACGAAATAATGTTCAAGCTTTCACTATTCTCTTTTTCGCATTGTGCAAGTGGGAGTTTTCGTGCTTTTTAATTTTTTGGAAAATTGCATAAGATTGCTGGTTCATGTATTAGTTAACGAATTAACTTTTGGGCTGAAAATCGGGCATTCTCATGTTGCACTCACATAACAACTTACACTTATTATGCACTTATTTGCTAAATATTTAATTGTAGTCACCCTTATTTGATTTTGTCACTTTCTCAAACAATGAATCTGGTCTGGAATGCCCTAGTTTCTTTGTGGCTAACTTTTACTGGTAATTTTCTTTTCAGTTAGCACTTAATACAGATTCAACAGAGTGCATGTTCACACTTCACAGGAAAGCCGATTCCTGCATAGTAGACAACCAACTCCAAACACAAATTGCCATTTGTGAAAATTATTAAATTCAAGGAGTACTATCTACTAGCAAGGTCACTTCACTAGAATACAAATGAGACACTAAGAGCAACAAGAGCTAAAAGCACACCGTCTTTGACCCCCTATTTAAGTGAATATTAGAAAAACCAGTGAGACAGCTTTTTGTGAATGTTCAAATATACATACAATATGGGCCTACAGTACAGATAAAGCTCAACAGATGTAAGAAGCACGAATAAATGCTACAGTCTCACAATCAACGATGATGTGCTTTATGGTTCCCAACACCTCAAATGGATTACTCTATGATAAAATCCAAAACTTTATATACCATATCTCATTCAGAATGCCACAAAATGGGTTTTTCTCTCAGTATAACTATAACACATACCGATGTCCGATCTAATTTTAGTATATAGTGTGTGAATTCGCATATCTGTGGAGTGTGCTACCACCTAGCAGGATTTATGATGAACGTAGATAAGTCTGCTGCAGTGTGCTACCACCTGGTGGTAAAATAGTAGTTGAGTGGTAAGGACTAGCAGTGCATGTTACGAACCGTGCACACTGTTTATCAAATCTGTATGTATTTGACTTATAACACAATTACGTTACACCAGTTGAACATGCGTAGAAGCTCCTTAAAACCTACAAAAGTGAAGGTGTGCTCATAACCCTAATGCCAAGTTTCACCGTGTCTGGTGGTGGTGCAATATGTAGCACCCCCCCCCCCCCCCCCTCGTCCGAACAGGCCTTGGAAGCCCCAACGGTACCAACTGGCCACTGTGTCATTCTCAGCCCATGGGCATCACTGGATGCGGATATGGAGGGGCATGTGGTCAGCGCACACCGCTCTACCGGCCGTATATCAGTTTACGAGACCAGAGCCACTGCTTCTCAATCAAGTAGCTCCTCAGCTTGCCTCAGAAGGGCTGAGAGCACCCCACTTGCCAACATCGCTCGGCAGACTGGACGGTCACCCATACAAGTGCTAGCCCAGTCCGACAGCACTTAACTTCGGTGATCTGACAGGAACTGGTGTAACCACTGCGGCAAGGCCATTGACAATATTCACAGAAAATACTGTTCATTTTTGGAATACAACCTACGACCAGCTTAGAGACAGAAGTGATGACACTTTCTGCAGGATCTGACCATCATTTTGCAAGCATGTACAGTGAAAGCTGTTACTGATTTGTTTGACTGATGAGGCTGCTAAGTGCTATACCACCTACTGCACTCCCCTGACTTAAGTCCTCGTGAGTTCAACTGTTTCTAAACTGAAGGAAACACTTCACAGCATTTGCTTCACAACTGCTACAAATTCGTCGGGCAACAGATCGCACCGCTCGAACTGTCAACACAACTGGCACTGCTAAGAGTATCCAACGACTTCCACATCGCTGGCAACGGGTTATACACAATGCTGGTGACTAGTTTGAAGGCCAGTAAAACTTTGAAACACATATCTATTTTGTATGAGCTGTAAATAAATAGTTGCCACTATTAAAGTTCCAACCCTCGTACAACTGCTATTTACTTTATTAGCCCAAGTAATATTTACGCAGTCAAAGTAAAACTGCACACTACCTAATGAATATCTTTACAATTTACAGACTTACGGCTTAAATATTTTTCTCTTTCTAACTGAAAATGTTAGAGAATGAATTATCATCTTTCTCCTCCTGAAACAGATAGGAAAACTGTTAATAGACCACAGAAAATTACCAAAAAGTTAATTATTTTACAACAAGCTAACAACATGGTACAGTTATACAACATGCTAAGACACTCCCACAGTTTCTTTTCGGAGGAAAAAAAAATTAATTTTGTATTCAATACCCCTCCAAATAATGGAGAATTTACGGAGTAAACCATATCAATTCAGGTAGGCTTCAAATGAAGGACTAAGTAAGGAACACAAATTTTATTCTTTTCTCAAAAAAATTTCTGCTCCGAGATACAGCCCTCCAAAGATGACACTGCACATACCATTTTGAAGATGCGAGTTTCGTAAAAAGTTTTAAAATGCTGTATTTCTGGTACAAGTCTTGATATTTTGTCGGTTTTTTTCATTTGAAAGATAAGTGGTTTATGATTAGCACATAATAGGCTCATAAAATTCAAAACCTAGTCTTATGTAACATATTTTAGTTTTGAAAGATGAGTAAGACACTCATTTTTCAAGCATTTTAAATGGTTCCAAGAAGTATGTGAAAGGTCCAAAGACTTAAAGGTTTCAATTTATACAACTTCTGTGCACTCTGTTTTGCACTGAAATTAGCCAGTCAATGAACTAAAAATGTGTTCCACTGCTTCAGTATCTTCCTTTGATATAGAGTGATGCCTTCCTGTTGAACCAATAGGAACTGGAGCACTTACAATCTTCAAAACATTGTAAACAGGAAGTGAACACTAATGGCATGGCTGCCGTCCTTCACCTGGAAACCTATATCCAGCAGCTGGTCCACGTGGTAGCATAAAGTTCACTACAGTATTGTTTAACTAATAACTGGTGTCTACAATTTCTGCAATCCATCAGTCACACACACACACACACACACACACACACACACACACACACACACACACACACACACACACACACACACACACACACCACAAACACGCCCCATCTCAGGTTGTGAATCTGAAAACTATCCTGCTGTTTCTGAGGTGCTGGCCGAACAAACAAAATTTCTTCTTTCTTGCTCTTTAATGTGCATGCAATATGAGTTAGCCCATCACTTTGAGTCGAAAGATGTTTTGTCTGCATTCCTATCACAGCTGTAGTTAGTTTGGAATATTATTCTTTTTTTCCGCTCACAGAATTCTTTGATTTCCTCTTTGGGCAAAAGAATGAGGGCTATGGATGTGTAAAATTTCACGACTCTCGTAAATGCATCAGCATTCTGAATCGCTGCAGAATTACAGACCAGTTCTCAGGAAAATCACAGTGAAGCACTAAACATTGTTCGTCAGCCTGTACACACCCTGTCACTTGTGCAATGTGGTGTTGTTACAATGTCTTCAGATGCTAATGTGTTACTGCTTTCACTGACCATTTACCAAGTTTATCAATGAAACTGTCAAAGGCAACAGTTTACTTAATTAGTTTATTTTCCTGCCATGTTGGATATGTAATTTATGCAGAGTTATCTGCTACGTCTTCCAGGCCGAGTGTCTGTAAAGACAGTCCTCCCTTTCCATGGCAGTCACCACATTCTTGAAACAAACAAGTCTCTCGCTTTACATCACAGAGTACTAAAGGCATCACACACCCAACCAAGGTGTCGTATGACATGTGCTCCAGTAAGTTCCTCAAAGTTACCACACAAAGTTCAAAATTTGCGCAGTACACACATCAACCGTCATCCCTAGGTCTTAGTGCATAAAATTTTGATCTTCCAATATGTGAAGTTGTATAGTTGCTCTTATAAACTACAGAAGTTTCTTTAATACTGCGAGTCATGTACCTCTTCACTTTCACATCTTTTTGACCTTCATATGTTACAATTGTAGTGTCTTTTTTGCTGGCACTCTAGCGAGAACAGTCCCATTTATCTTCCAGATAAAATGACTGCACTGTTTGAACTGGAGCTGCTTCTACAGGATGACCATAATACGGATCAGGTGTCCCAAAGACTACTTTTAGAAACCTCACATTTCTTGATTTGCTATCATCTACTTTGATACTGATGAACGTGGTTCAAAATTGTTTTCTTTGAAAATGTCTGCGGAATAATAGTTAAAACTTGCACCTTTTCACTGTACAATGCATAATATTCAACAGGTGAGTTGATGTTTGTGAAAAATTCCTGGCATGAGGTGTAAGAAGATGGAATTTCTACTTTGAAGAGTGTGGTCAGTTTTGCTGTAGTGTATTCATCCATAGCTTTAGTAATTTCTCTGTGCTTTCTTGATGCATAGAGCTTATGACTCGACTTCACTGACCATGGTTTCTTCACAGGACTAACATCTACCTCTGTAGTTGACTAATTCGGGGTATTTAATTCTTCCTCTACTGATGAAAAATCTACATCATCTGCACCATGGGAGGCTTCACCTTGTTCAAATACCATCATTGTTGTTATTCTGTCAAAACATTTAGAACACAAAAAGTCATCACTGGAAACCTCTTCACTTTGAAACAGAGTCTTCAAATTAGAACACTTACTCCCAACTTAAACAAAGTCTGTTTTTTTGTTTGTCTTATATATCATTATTTTATTGATATGCAAATAGTCAGCACCCTTTACTCTCTTGTGGCCCCAGTCACAAGACATTTCAAATACACAATACACACTGCAACTGTGCCAAGTGGCAAATTCCTCGCGAAAACAAAGAACTCACTGGATGGTCTCAGATTTCTTAGAAGCCTCTTCAGTAAACAAATTAGCACTGAACAAATTAGCAATGAACAAAAATGACAAAGAAACTACAACAAAGTGTACAAAATATCTGCAACAATGAATGTGAAAAGAAATAAATGCAACAAAGACAATAGAAATGAACACTGTAACAAATAAATTAGTAAGAAGCAATTTTAGTGAAGACATACGTTATCCTTGAAAGTTAAAAAAATGATTGTTTAAAAATAAAACCTCCCCAACTTAAAAGTGGAAGCTCTCCTTTACACAGAATATAGTACTACATGGTACTGATCAACAGGAAAAAATTTAACTTTTCTCGATTGGAATTTTGAGAAAAAAAATTATATAAGAAAAATTTCAAAAGGTGACAGTAAAAGTACTTTGACAGGTATGTCCAAACAGAGGATACCATTGTAATCATATAGCAATCATCTGTCAAATAAAAAGAACTCTAACAAAATATCTAGAACTGTTACAGAGATACAGCATTTTAAAAAAATTTTACGAAATTCACATCTTCAAAATGGTGTTCGCAGTGTCATCTTTGGCGGCCCATATCTGGGGGCAGGAATTTTTTTTTAGAGAAAACAAAAATTGTGTGTCTTACTTACTCCAGATTTTAACATAGTCTAATTTCATTAACATCCGAGACTATTAAGGTAACCCCCTGCCTGAAGTGATACAGATTAGGCCTTACACAAAAGGAAACGACAACGAAAAATGCAAGTCAGATTTTTGAGTTGAACTTAAACATGCTTATAAATGTACTATAACATGATAGAGACACCATACACCTCCACCCATACTCAAATCTCCATACAAATTCAGGCAAAGAAGTAATGTTTTGTCTTAAGAACATGATAACATGTAAAGCAACAAAACCTTGTTCAGGTAGACAAATGAGTTGTTAGTTAATAATACGTTCTATTCCTTACCGTGTGACAACTGAATTACTTAACAGAATCTAGTAAGTGGTTTATGTATCTTCCTCTATTATTTATTTCATTTTAAGTATGGTGCCGTTGGCCATGGGCACACTGGGAAACACTAAAACACAATGCTACATTGAGGAACAAGAGAAGTGGTGCCTGAGGGGAACATTAGTTGTTTTCCCACCCCTTGTGGTCCCTCTTCTGTAGATGCCCACACCAACACAAAGCCTTGTCCTTAGCTCAGGCCCAAAAACATGCTGTTATTATGCAGTGTCGTATCAACAGTTGCTGCATGTCATGTGACATAATGAAACAGTTATCCTCAAACAAATCTCTGTATTTGTAATATGTGGCAGTCACTATGTAATTTCTCAAAATGCTTGTGTTGTTCAAGTTAAACATGTAAAAATAAAGAAAATGTTACATGCGACTTGTGGCTGCTCTACAATTTTCAACGCCTATCACTTTTTACGTGGCAACACTGAACTGTAATCACACATTTCACTTGTGTTTATCAATGGAGTTACAGCCAATACTACACAACAGTACCGTGTTTACCACTTTTCTCCCAGAGTGAACCAAAACCGTGAAGTTGTTCTCTACTATGTCTTTTGCTCTAATAACCTATAAAACATGACAAGTGGCAAAATTCACTCTACTCTCATTACAATTTTGAGCATAAGGTACAGTATGTAGCAAGCATGGCACTGTATATCATCAGCAAATAATTCACATGAAACACACTATCATATGTATCTATAAAAATACCACATGCACAGGGACATGTTGTTTTTGGCAGCATGTGAGGAGGGCACATATGGCCAGATGGATGAACAGTACAGGAAGAGCCTAGAATAATAGGGCAGTGTCAAAATGAAGCTAGGGGAAGTTTACATTGTATACAATGGTACGGGACAGAGGGAGTATGTTAATTAAACAGTGTTGAGGCTGCTCAAGGAGAATGGCTGCTCTGGGGGATACTGGATTGTGGAAGTAGGACCATAAACTTAAGTGAGAGGAAGAAGGAATCATGAAGCAGGTGTGGGGGGGGGGCAACAAACATATAGAAAAAAACCACACACACACACACACACACACACACACACACACACACACACACACACACACACACACAGAGAGAGAGAGAGAGAGAGAGAGAGAGAGAGACTAGCAGACACTGATGCCCCAATCTCTTTTACATTCGCCCCACTCTATCTGTACAATTCAAGTTTGAAGGCTAAGGTTACTGACCTCACAACACTATAATTTTGATAGCAAATGACTTTAAATATTGTAAAAATTATTTGGAGTGAACTTAAAATCTGTAAGATCTATAACAGGGAGGGGGTGGAGGCTGTGAGTCAAGATTAACAAGCAAAATCTCCTCTTCCATGTCTTCACGCATTGCTACATAAATGAAATGCATTGTTAATGTGGGTGTTGCCAATACAGCAACAACTTATTGGTTATAAACAACTGTCCCACCTTCAACACTCCCCCCCCCCCCCCCCCTCCCCCCTTCGCCACGAGAGACTCCTAGCAATACCAACATACACACAATTGTTTTAGAGCCTTACAAGTCATCTTTGTATCCATAAACTTCTACATTTTCATTCTAATAATAATGTTTTGTAAACATATTCCCTACTGTGCGGGTGTGCGTCATAACAACATTGAGATATCGAAATAAGCACAAAGTATTTAATTCAAGCCGGTTTCACTGCCCTGACTACAATGTGCATGGCCACTGCTTGATACAAGAAACTTTCCAGAGCTGACACTTTTAAGACCTCACTGTGCTCAAGAGTCTAGGACTTATCCCTATATGTTTCAGTGATCCGAGAGCAAACATACATGTGTCACTATTTTCCACACACTGATTACCATATATTATTTGACACACACTCATGTGCTTAGAAAAGGACAGAATACAATGATTTAACCTCCCAGTTGCTGCACAAACATTCCGGCCCCATTCCATATGTGGCTAACTCACTATGGCCCTCTTCTAATGCTGTGGGTGTCTGCAATGTGACCAGACACCCATCTACTACAGTCACAGACTACTGAGACCATGACAATAGCTCTGGACCCAGCTAAGCTTCCGTCAGCCAAACCTCATTCTCAATTCAGATCTTTCTGTACAGTGCAACATCAGATTTTCCACTCACTCTCATGCAGCCACAGACACACCATGTGGCAATGCACTTTGTATCCCAGACACTCATCGCAAGGTACTGAGACTCTCCCATGCAACCCCTCTCTTGCAAAGCAGCTCGGCATGTAAAACAAAGCCTTTATGCCAGAAGGCATTCCCTCCTACCAGCAAGGGTTTGTGCCCACATGTGTACCAACAAAAAAGTTTCAAGCTCCTGCCTTTCATGGCCAGAATGCTCACGTAACTGTGTTGTGTTTGATATCTTTGAGTCATGCCCTGGCCATTTCTACCACGAGACACATTAAATTCCACACCTTTTGTCAACAAAAATTGTGTCTGTGCCAGTGAATAATAGGCAACGACGTAATGACTTCGTTGTGTCCACATTCATATGTGACATGTGAAGAGCTTTTATTTTTGGGGTGAGTCAGCAAGGGCACTATTCTTACTGTGCCACTCTTATATTTAATTTTATCGAATCAGCAAGAGACTTTTGTTAAGGACAATTAAATTTTAAGATCATTCAGTGTTCCCTGTCATAATTTAATTACCTGAATAAACCTGTTGTTTCTCTTAACCCCTAGTGAAAATTATTTATTATGCAGTACCCAACATGC
Source organism: Schistocerca piceifrons (assembly GCF_021461385.2). Taxonomy (NCBI): domain Eukaryota; kingdom Metazoa; phylum Arthropoda; class Insecta; order Orthoptera; family Acrididae; genus Schistocerca; species Schistocerca piceifrons. The sequence continues at coordinate 400,256,527 of NC_060149.1, forward strand.
CTGTCCTCACACCCTCAACTTAGCTAAATTTCTGTGATTATTTTATGAAGTCAGGTAGAGATACTCTCCTAAGAGGTTATTAGTGGCAGTTGAACTGATGCCAGGGAAGGATACCAGCAATTTATTTTTCCAAAAGGTAACTTCAACAGGCCATTTATACTACACCCAGTATGCCACTCAACTGTCAACCGGATATCTGCTTCCACCTGTGATGTAATGATAATATGGAATGCGCAAACAAGAAGAAAACAGAACATTGCCAATATTTTTTGTGTCTAGGTTGTGGAGAGAGACTGTTCTGCAGCATAGCCCACGGTAGTGGGTGGTTATAACTAAACTGACAGTGTTCCAAATGCTGCAGTGTGGGCTCAATACTTCACACGATGTTGAAACATTGTAGGTAATTTATTAATCAGTGTGCTTGCGGAGTACTCTAAAAAAAAAAAAAAAAAAAAAAAAAAAAAAAAAAAAAAAAAAAAAAAAAAAAAATAATAATAATAATAATAATAATAATAATAATAATAGCTCCACTTTCTGCCACCAGGTGAAAATATGTCTCTGTAAAAAGTCAGAATAATGTGGTATCCTGACTCAGCCACACGCTCCAACCGTAACATGACAGTTTGACAGTTGCTCACAGCACATCCGGTGTAATCAAGGTCGTACACTATCCTGCAGATCTGGAAGCACCTGGATACATCTCTGATAGACATAATCTTTGAGATATCCCCACAACCAGAAGTCAATTGGATTTAGGTCAGGGGATTATGAAATTGTCTAGAGAGATATGGTCTTTACTGGAGGTTTCTTGGAGCAAATCTTTCACATGGCAAACAACATGCGATATCGCCCCATGTTGCATGAAAATATTGATGTGGACACAGTTACTTTCTCGCAAAGCTAGAATCACGTGCTGCACAAGGAGGTCATCAAGATGAGCAGATGTCACTGTACACCTAACAGGCCCACAAGGTGACATCTTCTCAAAGAAAAATGGACTGAGAATGAAGGAGCTCGTGAAAACACCACACAGTTTCATTAGCTGAGGGCAGTCGATGTTCCTGGGCAACATGTGCTGGAGTAGAACTCCACATGTGACAGTTCTATGCATTCATGGCACTGTGTAGAGTACAATGTGCCTTGTCTGTTTAAAGAATATTTGAACCGGCCATATGTCATCAATTGCTACGCATGCCAAAAAATGAAGGGCAAAGTCGGTGTGTTGTAGCGTAATTTGGAGCTTCATTTCACGTATATTCTAAATCTTATAGGGGTATCCACATAAAATGCACCACAAAATCTTTTGAACTGTTAACCAGGGGACAGACAATACCCATCACACAGCTCAAGCACTGGTTTCGGAATACGGGGCATGTGCTGGACAGTCGCCTATAGCTATAGCAACTTCAACAACTGCCATGGGAATAGGCCGCCTCCCTCTCCCCGCTGTACCATCTAATTTGCCCGTTTCTTCAAGTATGTTGATCATATTCCTTAGACCGTTTATTGACATGGACCTCTTCGCAGATGTTTCTGTCAGCAATATTCCAGCAACGCAATGCTGCTGTTCTGATAAACTAACTTCACCAGCAGTGCACACACCTCCTTTTCATAGTTATTGCTTTTTGTATGGAAAATTTTAACCTTCTTAACCATTTGTATTAACAGCCACTTCACCAAAGAAATCAAAAAGCACTGCCAAGCAAAGCAGGAAACATCTCACATACTGACTGGTTGCAGCACCATATTTTCACCTGGTGGCAGAGAGTGGAACAATGGTCTTTTTCAGCGTACTCTGCATGTGCATCGATTAATGAACATACCTGCAATGCTTCAGCATCCTGTGATGTATACGGCCCACACTGCAGCACTGTGAACACTGTCAGTTTAATTATAACCACCCAGTATGTTAGGTGGAAAGGTGACAGTTCAGATGAACTTTGAGAACTGCCACGAACCTGTTAGCCAGTGCTTTCGATCCTGTGGATGCCTGGAAATTGGAGTCGTCAATGTCACACTGGCAAGGCTTCTTGTGAGTCGAGAACCCAACCATCAAAGCTCTGAGCTTCAATTCTGCTTGGGTCATCTGGCACAAACTGAATCAAATCAAGTGTAGGACAGGGAGAACAGCAGCTACTCTCTACAGCTGGGGACAGTCATACTCTCCTAGTTGCAGCGATGTGGTGCAGAAGGTGCCATATACCATCCAGGATTGCCCCTCACATTCTTTTTTCAGATTCCTGTATAAACTAGGTTGATGGAAGTGGGGGGGGGGGGGGAGGGGTATAAGGGATCAAACCATGAAGTCATTAGTGCCTCGATCCAATCGATTCAAGAGTTGTGCATTCAAAAGTAGAGACATCCAACAAGGATGTTTTCTGATCTAGATGGGAGATTCATAACAGTAAAAACATGAAGGCTAAAAATGTTATGGATATCATTTGTACTGTCAATAATAAAAGCAAGATGAAGAGAAAGGGAAGTCAGCAGGTGTGTTTCCCCAGGGCTCTGCATGCGAGAAGAAATGTCTCATCCACAGCTGTTGCACCCTTGATCCATTCCAGTCAAGAAGATCCACTATTCAGCAGAGTGTAACACCTAGAATAGAACAGAGGCGAACTGAATATAGAAGCAACTGAAACAGGGTAAATGAAGGATAAATAGTATGGTTGGTGCCCCCCCCCCCAATAGCTAGCATACAGTGGGAAACATCCCATTCCCAGCAACCTTGCCCCTGCTTCTGCTCCAGCGGTAGATTAAAACCTTATAACTGAGAATAAAAACCACTTTCACAAAGACAACTGAGAACCAAGTCAAACACCCGTGAATCGTCCACCAATACAGGGCGTTTCAAAAAGAAAGAGCAGATTTCAAACATTTATTTCTCAAAAACTACAAATGATAGAAACACAATTCCAACGGTCCTTCACTCAATATGAGTACCAAATGTTACACAACAAATATCAAAACTGTACCTCAATATGAGCACCATTTGTTACACGACAAATATCAAACCGGTATCTCATTTCTTGCCACACACGACGCAACTGGTCTTTAGTTACCGAATTCACGGCCGCAACAATTCGATGTCGTACCTCTTGAAGAGTAGCGGGCATAGGTGGGACATAAACACAGTCCTTTATGTACCCCCACAAATAAAAATCGCAGGGAGTAAGGTCTGGTGACCTGGGAGGCCACAGACGATGACATTGATCTTGTGCTCCTGCTCTTCCAATCCACCGTCCTGGAATGGTGTTATTTAGGTACCGTCGTACAGGTTCAGAGAAGTGTGGTGGGGCGCCATCTTGCATGAAGATGAAGTGATTTGAATCTTCCTGAAGTTGAGGAAATAGCCAGTTTTCTAACATGTCCAGGTAAATGGTTCCTGTGATAGTTTTCTCCATGAAAAAGAAAGGTCCATAAACTTTGTTTACCGAAATTGCACAAAAGACGTTAACCTTTGGTGAGTCTCTTTCATGTTGAATAACGTCCCTCGGAGTTTCACTCGCCCAAATTCGTACGTTATGCCGATTAACTTTACCAGAAATGTGAAACGTTGATTCATCTGAAAAAATTAATCGTTCGGCAAAATTGTCCTCTTCCATGTCCTGTAGAATTGCAGTTGAAAATTCGAACCTTTTGTTGTGGTCGTCAGGACGCAATGCTTGCAATAACTGCAGTTTGTACGGCTTCATGTGCAGACGGTTACTCAGAACGCGCCATACCGTTGTTTTAGACATGTTTAGTTCGTGACTTGCCCGTGCCGTGGATTTTCTAGGGCTCCTTTCGTAAGCTGCACGGACACGCTCGACATTTTCATCCGATGTGCGTGGACGACCCGTGCTTTTTCGCTTGCAGATGCAACCATCTTCTACGAATCTGTGATGCCACTCATAAATTTGCTTATGACGAGGCGGCTGTTTGTTGAATTGACGGCGGAATGCACGTTGCACACCAACAATGGACTCTAACTTTGCAAATTGCAGCACACAAAATGATCGTTCCTGTGGTGTCGTCGCCATTTTCCTACAAACAAACGCCAGCGCCACTGCGGATTTGCATGGAACTTCTGCGCGGACCATTGAAAAACTTTGAACCTTTCTCTGACAAGAAACGTTTGAATTGTGTTTCTATCATTTGTAGTTTTTGAGAAATAAATGTTTGAAATCTGCTCTTTCTTTTTGAAACGCCCTGTAGTAGGGGAAATGGGTAGGCATTAAACCAAGATATGAGCTACTGTCTGAAAGGCTCCACAACCATAATATATTGTAAGTGTGTGTGTGTGTGTGTGTGTGTGTGTGTGTGTGTGTGTATGAGAGTGAGAGTGAGAGAGAGTGAGAGAGAGAGAGAGAGAGAGAGAGAGAGAGAGAGAGAGAGAGAGAGAGGGTGGGCGGGTGGGTGGGTGGGCTGCCCTCGTTACACAAAATACAACTGTGGGTTAACCTGATATGAACAATTTAGAGATGACAGAGGACTGCAGATTCCTTCAGGAGAAGTGGAAGGAAGAGCATCATGCTACAGTAGTCTCCTTGATTGTGCTGAGTTGATTAGACAGTGTAGTAAGCCACCAGATGCTGTTCCATTTTCGAATGAGCAGATCTCATGTGCTCCCATAAATCTGCACCTGGGATCGGCAAACTCAACAGGGAGCACATAAGTGCTCCTCGAGGCAAATAGTAGGCCAGTTCATTCCCCATTATACCCACATGATCTGGGACCCACAGAAAGACAACTGTGTACGCAGCATGATGAATGTCAGTGAGGTCATGAATAGCAAGGATCAAAGGTTGCCTAGAATAGCATGTCAGTAGCCTGAAGATTGCTCATTGGGTTGTACACACTACAATACAGTCAAGGGTGGCCTGTTTAATAAAATGGAGGGTTTTGCTAATGGCTTGTCAGCTCTGCCATAAACACACTACAGATTTTCAGCAGTGACTGGTGTTCCACACTGGCAGGATATGTAAAAGCATATCCTGTCTGATCCACAGTTTTAGAGCCGTTTGTGTTAAAGATGATAGCACCCTGGATCTCTGAACTGGATGTATCAGATGCTGAAAGGTCATGGGGCAACCTTTTGGACCTTGGAAGAGATTAGTCCTAATCTGTGGCCTGGGCACTATCCAAGGGAGGGGGGGGGGGGGGGGGTTGTTTGGGGAAGGAGACCAGACAGCGAGGTCATCGGTCTCATCGGATTAGGGAAGGACGGGGAAGGAAGTCAGCTGTGCCCTTTGAAAGGAGCCATCCCAGCATTTGCCTGGAGCGATTTAGGGAAATCACGGAAAACCTAATCCAAGGGAGGAGTGTGCAAGAAAACACGGGAGCACAGTCTAGTGAGGGGAGATTGAGATCTTCGCACAGGGAAGCAAAATGTAGTCCAACTGGTAATTCCACCTGAAAGCAAGTATCAGGATGACCCCTCGTATGCAAAGGAATGGCATATATAGGATAATCAGAGAACTGACAAATGGTGACTGCAGAGGAGACCTAGAGCTGGTACCGTCAAATCTGAAGTGGGAAGACCCCCTTTTCAGCAAGGAGACTGTGGGGCTAGCGTGGTGGACTGGGTCTAACAGTTTCAAAGCTGAAGGAGCTGCCAAGCCATAAATCCGGCAACCACAGTCCAGTCAGGACAAAACCAGGGCCAGGTAAAAACGAATAAAAGTAGCATGACCTGCACCAAAAGATGTTTGGGTATGGAAGCAGAGTGTGTTGAGTTTCCTTATGCAGTTAGTCTTCAGGTAATGAATATGGGGGCAGACGAATCAGCTCTTTATCAAAAGAGGCCTAAGAAACGGTACTGTGTTACAATGTCCAGGTGCTGGGTACTTGAGTTCCGGGTCAGGATGGGCAATGGTACAACAACAGAAATGCATTACCCACATTTTTGTACGAGATAATTGGAAAGCATGGGAAAGATCCCATAGAGAGGCTAGCCAGATGGCACCTAAGGCTACTGAGTGGGAGCTGTACCAAATGCAAAAATTGTTGACATACAATGCAGGGGTGACCAGTGGCCCCACGAAGGTCACTAGCCCATTGATGGGAATGAGGAAGAGGGTGACACTCAACACAGAGCCCTGTGGGACACCGTTCTCTTGGACCTGTGGGGAGCTAAGTTTAGTGCCTACTTTAACCTGGAACAACTGATGGGACAAAAACTAATGAATAACAATTGGTAGGGGCCTCGAAAGTCTCAGTCATGAACTGCAAGTAAAGTATGAATGAAATAACTACTATGAGTTGGCTCTAAAGCAACTGAGTGATTGGAAAACATGGACATCGATCTTTGATTTTTCCTTTTTTCTTTAACTGGCTGTTTATATTTCACAGAATTAGGTGTACTGCTGGTGGTTCGCATCTTCCTAACACAACATTTTGACATCATAACTTGGTGTCTTTATAAGGTTTTTCCTGAGGCTGGTCGCTTTGCTGACCATGTCCCATATTTATGCCTTGTGTTCACTATGCCATCCATACCTGCTGTGGCTGTATCTTTCGATGGGCACAGATGCCACAGTGAACACCAGGCACCGCCCAGGCATAAATATGGGACCAGGTCAGCAACGCAACCATTCTCAGGAAACATCCGATAAAGAAAGCGAGTTAAAACTTTGAAATATTGTACTGCTAAGACACGGACCACTGGTAGTACACCCGATTCTGTGACATGACAACAAATCGCCAGGAAAGTCCATGTAGTTAGTTGTTTACGATTGTCCAACAGCAGCAAATGCTAAATAAATTTTCCAAATGGACCATACTTGCATTTGTCTTAATATATTTTAATAGCCCACAGAAAACCTAATCTGGAGTGTTTAATTTTAGTGCCAACTCCTCCCAAATCTGGGGGCAAGATCAAAGATTAACTGGTGTAGCTAGATTATGGCAAATATGATCTGTTTGTCTTTCATATGAATATAAACATTCCCATATAAGCTGTCCTTTCCTCCTCCTTGGGTAGAATTTTTCTAAAAACAAATTCAACTCTTTTTCATGATCTCAACAATGAAAGTAGGGTTTCAATGCCTGTAACTAATTATGTTCTGCCATCACAACATAAAGAGACATGGAATGAAATGAGGAATACACATCAACTACAGCAGTAAGGCCTTGTGGCACTAACCATACTGAAATCCTACCTAAAAAGGTTACATATCTTATATACTGAGTATTTGCTTCCATGATATAGCACCTGTAGCTTGATGGTTGCTACTGGTACAGGAATTGCTACAGCTCCTCACTCTGTAAATTGTTAATGTTATCTTGTCCAGGATTCTTTAACCCTTTGCACTCAGCGACGTAGACACAGAGCATCTCCGTGCGTTCCTATTTAAATCACCGCCACCTGGGCCGGCAGCAAGTGCACCACAGAGAACTGCACGAGTCTCTCTGTGGAACCAATGAGGCCACTGACCAATAAATAGGGTGTATATTAAAGTAGAAAGTGTATTTTCATCAAATATATTTACATAAGCATTACAACACAAAGCTATTCATTGTGTGATATTATTTGAAATTCTTTAGGGTGGACTGTTTTCATCATTATTTGACTTTAATTGTTTACAAATTAAACACATCTAAATCACTGTCACTCTTGTTTTTCACTTAGACATTCGTCTAAAGGCTCCACAATCTCTTCCTCATGAAGACCTAGCAATTTTGTACCTACTAACTTGAGTGTAATAACTACAAACTCACTCATAATGTAACTGCTACAGTTCACCCCGCGTTATCCCAAGTTTCTCTAGATAGCCATACTATGAGAAACTGATGCTTAGTACAGTCAGATTCAAGAAGGTTGCATGTAAAAGCTACAAAAAATCATTCTGATTGAGGGGGGTCTTACACTGGAGTGGAAAACAAAATTCTCAATGGCGAGAGGCACTCACCACTGGAGTGGAAAGGGTTGATCACTTCCTCTTAAGAATTATTGTCAATAATATAATTGTGTTTAGATGTTGCAGCATTAGCAGTGTAAGCAACATAAGAAAACTATTTGTGGTGTATTTCCAGCTGCACAGAGAGGACAGTACTTCTCACGTTTTTCACATTCCACCAGCAGAAAATAATAACCAAAAATCTTACTATATTTAAACCTCAAACAACACTTTCCACGTGATACATACTTAAGTACTCTGTATGAATTTATCAGACTAACTCTGCTTTTCATCCATGAGTAATACAAATTCATTTCTCTCAAACAAGGATCTCTTTTGAAACTAGTTCTATGCTACTGTACAGTTTCAATGAATACAGAGACAGATATTTATCTACTTCATAACCAGTGTTCATCAATTACAAGAAACAGAAACAATTCACAAGCTGCTACTGCTACTGCTGCTGCTGCTACTGCTACTACTACTACTACTACACCAACAACGGTTTTTAACAATAAATTAACAGTCAATTTTTCTACAATAGCACAAGATATAACTAGTGTAGTCAGCTCTGCAAATATGTGTGTTTCCATCAGCAAGAGAAGCCACAGACCTTTTCCGTACAGGAACACTCAAAATCTTTCTTGGCAGACAATGTGTCACCTCATATGCAGTACAACCTTCTTCAATGTGCACGTTCAATTCACATACAGGCCACCTACTGACTGGAGCCAAAGTTGCCACTATTTGTGCTCCCACGCATTCTCTTGTATCAGTTGAAGCAGAGTCAGGAACTGTAGTGACTTCCTGCTAAGTAGATATTGAACTGATAATTCATTATGTATTATTTTCTATGCATTCTTTTCTACAGCAATTAACCTCAGAATCCTACCTTGGCAAACAGGCATCTGGATGTCTGACACAAATTTAATTCTATTAGGGGATAGAGTTATATACAGTCATCACTGTGGCATAATCATGGATCACATCTCTTGTACCTATTAAAACTGAGCGATGTGGCCACGTCACTCAATGTGTGATGATGAGGAACATCAGCTGTATGTCCATCAGCATTAAGACAGATGGTTGTGAAGTACAAAACCTGTTTCCTGGAAGAAAATAAAAATTTCAATAGTGTTAATTGCATAAAACATTTTCATGAACATTCACAATTAAATGTACTATTAAGTTCTTCCTACCAATTTCATGAAAACTAAACATCAAGCTTCCCCCCCCCCCCCCAAACGTCTCTCTCTCTCTCTCTCTCTCTCTCTCTCTCTCTCTCTCTCTCTCTCTCTCTCGGGGGTGGGGGGGGGGGGTGGGGGGGGGGGGGGCGGGAGATTTCTTCCCGACATCTGCGCTACCCTGCATGACGTGTACGTAGTATTGGCTTGTCTTGTAGTCACTACACTTGTGGATGTGTGCGTGCGCACACACACACACACACACACACACACACACACACACACTCATTCATTCAAGTACAACTCACATACCCTGGACCATTGTCTCTTCTGGCTGCTGTGGCTGGACTGCAACTGTATGCTAATACCATGTTACTTTGGCACTAGCTCTGATAGTGGCCTGAATTCAGTGATGAATGGAGTCCACAAGTTTCTGAAGGTATAGAAATTCCAGCTGAAGCCACTGACCCAATCAGATCCCATGGAGCTACCAAATTGTGGTGATGTTGATTGTTACCTTTCACCCACTGTTCAATGTAACCCAAGATAATTTCTGTGAGCTTAAAACTCTATGATTTAGGAGGCTAGTTGAGGTGTTACAGTGTGCCCTCCTCAAACGAGAAAAAACGGCTTGCACCCCTGATACCAGGGACAATGCTGTCTTGGGAAACTGAACATTTCACAGCATACTCATCATGAAAAACACCCTGGTTCATGTTAAAAGTAACCTGAATGAGTCTGCCAGTGTCATAGAAATGCAAACCCGAAACATCACAGAAACATCTGACTTACACTATCTGATAAAAAGTACAAACAGTTGTATGTAATGCTGAATTGACCACTAGATATCATAAGAAACAGATCTGCCACTTGAAATGGACACAGGGATTACTATGTTGTCATTAGAGAACCAGTAACAGCACAATGGAATGGTGAGTACAGCTCAGTGACTTCCAATATGGACTAGTCACTGGATGTCACCTGAATAAGAAATCCATCAGGTACATTTCAGCCCTTCTAAAACTGTCCAAGTTAACTGTTGGTGCTGTGATCGTGAAGTGGGAATGCGAAGAAACAACCACAGCTTACCAAGACCAGGCAGACCTCATGTACTGATGGACAGGGGCCATAGAGCATTGTGGAGTGTGGTTAAAAAAAATGTTAAAGTGATGCTTGAAGGATGTGCTGGATTGTTCCGGCAATTTTAAGTCACACCTCTGCTTGGTGGCTGGTGCACTTGGGGGCGCTCATCAGAAACTAGCTCCTAGACTGTCGAGGGAGTGCCCTTCACGAAAAACACGTGGTGCACAGCTGAGGCGAGGAGTTCTGTGTCGACTCGGTGACTTGGCCCAAGTGAGGTCTTCCTGTTCATCACAGAAGTTGTGTGGTGCGGCTTGGACGTAATGGGTCAAAATGTTAATGGTTGGTGTCATGGCCACACCACTGATCTGCAGTTCTTGTACCCCGATTTCAGCATTTGTTTGAATTACCAGTTTTTTAGGAGTGGTATTACGATGGTGTATGGGGTCGCTGACGCAAAAAACAAATAGCCTGTTGCTGAATGAACAGCACTCATTTGCGTTAACTATTTGTTACAAAAAATACCTTACAGTGAAAAGAGGTGCTATTGTGTGTGCAGCAACCAGGACTGGAATTCTGTGGAAGCTCCTGGACAGCAGAGGCTATAGATTAATTATGGACTTTCTGTGGTGGGTTATGTGCACTATCAACAGCTGCGGAATAAGGGCTGTGATGTCTGTGTGATGCCCTGTGCTAACATGGGAGTGCGGCTCACATCACTTGTTCCAGCATTGTTTCTATTGGTTTCATCTTTGCCTCCAGTGCAGCACTAGCATTAGTTTTCACTTCAGAACTTGTTAATTTTCTTGTATCTGTGTGTGTGTGTGTGTGTGTGTGTGTGTGTGTGTGTGTATCTTAACACCCTTTATAGTGTTTCTAAGGTGTTGCATTTTAAAGTTAATTACAACCAAGTTGTGGTCACTACTGATGCCAAGCACTTAAATGTGAATTGCAGAGTAACCATGTAGATGTAGATGTAGATGTGGATGTAGAGGTAGATGAGATCAGCACCAGGATACGTTCACTTATTTCTTTAGCTTTTGTTTCACCAGAATAAAATCAGTTTGATTTCTGATGGTCTTCTCGTCACTATCAGCAGGTGATGTCCATGTGCACAGCCTTCTACTAGTAGACATTAACATGGGGTTTGTCTATCCTGCACCTTTATAATGGCTTGAACTCTAATGGGGACACTTTCAGAGGTGTAAATGTCTGTGGTGGAAAGGCAGTCAATTCTTCCTCGAGAGCCAAAGTCAGAGATGGTATCGGCAGTGTTGTCAGACACTGTGGTCTGAAGGAAAGCCAATATTCTAACCCGTCCCAAAGGTGTTCCATTGGGTTCAAATCACGACTCTGGCCAGGCCAGCTAATTTAAGGAACGTTACTGTCCACAAACCATTGTCTCGCAGATGCTGCTTTATGACAGGGTGCATTTTCATTGGGGGGGGATTAATGTTTCCTTCACTACATGAGTCATATCCTACAAACTTTGTGATGAGACAAATTAATGTGACAGAGAAAAAAATATTGGCTCTAGTTTCTGTGATATACAGTAGGTGGAAGATTGGTTGGTTTGTGGGATTGAAAGGGACCAGACTGCTAGGCCATCTGTCCTTTTTCCAAAAACTTCAAACACCCACAAAAAACAAAAACAAACAATGGATATTACAAGAGAAGACACAGCACAAGAAAGACTCAGACAGAGACCAGACAAAAGGAATTAAAATCACACAAAGGGCGACAATGGTTGGCCGACCAGAGAGACAAATAAGGAAAAGCAAACCACCAAGAAAAACACTAAAAAAAAAAAATCAGTCTAAAATCGTAGGCTAAAGGCCAGACTTAAAAAAGCTTACATCAAGTGATAAAAGCCCCCTGCCCGAATGAAACGCAAAACTAAGCCTACCATGGCAGTGTCATGTGTTAAAAGGGCAGGGAGCGTATCAGGCAGCTCGAACGTCTGCCTGAGCGCAGTTAAAAGGGGACATGCCAACAGAATGTGGACCACCGTCAAAGCAGATTCGCAGTGACATAGAGGTGGGTCCTCACGGCGCAATAACTGGCTGTGCGTCATCCGGGTGTGGCCACTGCACAGCCGGCAGAGAACAACAGGCCCCTTCTGAGAGACCCTCAAGGAGGAGCGCCACGCACTGGTAGCCTCCTTGATGACCCGAAGTTTGTTGGGTGAAGGCAGGGAGCGCCATTCTTCACCCCAGGTGCGAAGTACCTTCTGCCGCAAAACGGAACTGAGGTCACTCTCCAGACGGCCAATGGATAAGGCTGGTGCACTGACCGCCTGTTTGGCCAGCATGTCAACACGTTAATTTCCTAAGATGCCGCTATGACCCGGTGTCCACACATAGACCACAGAGCAGCCGCAATGGGCAAGAGTATGGAGGGGCTCCTGGATAGCCATCACCAGATGAGAGTGAGGGAAACACTGGTCGATAGCTTGTAAACCGCTCAGGGAGTCACTACAGATAATGAAGGACTCACCTGAGCAGGAGCAGATGTACTATAGGGCACGAAATATGGCAACCAGTTCGGCAGTGAAAACGCTGCAGCCAGCCGGCAATGAGTGTTGTTCATAATGATCCCCTAGAGTGAGAGCATAACCGACACGACCAGCAACCATCGAACCGTCAGTATAGACCACGTCAGAGCCCTGAAACGCGGCAAGGATTGAAAAAAAGCGGCAGTGGAAGGCCGCAGGAGGGACCGAGTCCTTCAGGCTCTGTGCCAAATCGAGCCAAAGGCATGGGCGGGGCACACACGACAGGGCTGTACACAGAGGGGCGCAGAAAAGAGGTGGAAGAGGGAAAGGACCAAGCCCAGAGAGAAGAGCTCTGAAGCGAACTGCGATCGTACAACCCGACTGAGGCTGGCATTCTGGGAGATGGATGACAGACTGAGGGAACAGGAGATGATAATTTGGATGCCCACGCAAGCTACAAATGTGTGTAGCATAAGCGGCCAGTAAACGTTCGCACTGGAACTGCAGTGGAGGGACACCTGGCAGTATGCTGTTCACAGGGCTCGCCCGGAAAGCTCCAGTGGCAAGTCGGATCCCGCTGTGAAGGACAGGGTCCAGCACCCGCAACGTGGAAGGGGATGCTGAACCATAAGCCAGGCTCCCATAATCCAGACGGGATTGAATTAACGCCTGGTAGAGCCTTAAGAGGGTAGACCGATCAGCTCCCCAGCTGGTGTGGCTCAAGCAACGCAGAGCATTAAGATACCGCCAACACATCTGTTTAAGCTGCCGAATATGAGGGAGCCAAGTCAATCAGGCATCAAAAACCACTCCCAAAAACCAATGTGTCTCCACCACAGCAAGAGGTTCAAAGTAAAGATAAAGCCGTGGCTCAGGATGAACAGTGCGTCGTCGGCAGAAACGCATAACGCAGGTCTTGGCAGCCGAAAACTGGAAGTCATGCGCTACAGCCCAAGACTGTGCCTTGCGGATAGCACCCTGCAGCTGCCATTCAGCAGCCGCTGTGCCAGTGGAGCTACAGTATAGGCAAAAGTTGTCAGCACACAAGGAAGCTGAGACTGACGTTCACACCGCCGCAGCGAGCCCATTGATTGCAATTAAAAAGAGGCAGACACTTAAGACAGAGCCTTGTGGGACCCGATTCTCCTGAACTCGGGATGAACTATGGAAGGCCACAAATTGCACGTGGAAGGAATGAAGCCACAAAAAATAGTGAATGAAAATCGAGAGTGGACCCCAAAGACCCCAACCATGAAGCGTAGAGAGGATGTGATGTCGCCGTGTCATATCGTATGCCTCCCTCATGTCAAAGAAGATTGTGACCAGGTGCTGACAGCGGGCAACGGCCGTACGGATGGCAGACTCCAGGCGCACAAGATTATTGGTGGCAGAGTGGCCCTTACGGAACCCACCCTGAGACGAAGCCAGAAGGCCCCGAGACTCAAGTAGCCAACTCAACCGCCAGCTCACCATGCGTTCGAGCAACTTGCAATGAACGTTGGTGAGGCTAATGGGGCGGTAGCTGTCCACCTCCAGGGGGTTCTTGCAGGTTTCAAAAAGGGGAGTACGGGGCTTTCCCGCCATTGCGACGGGAACTCACCCCCAATCCAGATACAGTTGTAAAGGTCTAGGAAGCGTCACTGGTAGTCCACCAAGAGATGTTTGAGCATCTGACAGTGGATGCGATCTGGCCCGGGAGCCGCATCAGGGCAAACGGCTAGGGCACTTTGGAATTCCCACTCACTGAATAGAACAGTGTAGGATTCAGGTCGGCGCATGTGAAATGAAAGGCTCTGACGTTCCAACCGCTCTTTCATGGTGCAGAAGGCCAGTGGGTAATTCGCAGAAGCCGAACTCTTGATCAAAATGCTCTGCTAAGCTGTTTGCAATTGTGTTGGAGTCAGTACAAACTGCTCCATTCAGTGAAAGTGCAGGGACGCTGACATGGGTCCAATAGCCATAGAGTCGCCTAATCTTGGGCCAAACCTACGATGGAGAGATATAGAGGCCAATGGTGGAGACATACCATTCCCAGCACTCCTGCTTGTGTTGGCGAATGATGCGGCGGGCCCGTGGACAGAGCCGTTTAAAGGCGATCAGGTGTTCCTATGAGGGATGCCGCTTGTGACACTGGAGCACCCACCTGCGATCTTTAATCTCCTCAGCAATCTCAGGTGACCACCAAGGCACAGTCCTCTGCCAAGTGGACCCAGACGAACAAGGAATGGCAGATTCTGTGGCAGTAACGATGCCGGTGGTGACCGAGTGAACCACCGCATCAATGGCGTCATTGGAAATAGGCTCAATAGTGACAATGGAGGAGAACAAGACCCAGTCTGCCTTATTCATAATTCATCTGCAGGTGCGCCCAGAAGAGTGACGCTGTGGCAGCGACAGAAAGATCGGAAAGTGGCCACTACCACACAAGTCGTCATGCACACTCCACTGGACAGACGCGAAGAGGCTTGGACTGCAGATTGAAAGGTCGACTGTTAAGTATGTGCCATGCGCCAAACTGAAATGTGTGAATGTACCATCATTTAAAAGGGAAAGGTCGAGCTGTGCCAATACATGCTCAATGGTGGCACCTTGCCCTGTTGCCACTGATCCACCCCACAGAGGGATATGGGCATTGAAGTCACCCAGTAACAGAAAAGGGGGGGGGGGGGCGGCAATTGGGCTATCAGCACAGCCAGGACATGCTGTGGGACATCACCATCCGGTGGAAGATACAGACCGCAGACAGTAACAGCCTGAGGCATCCACACCCGAACAGCGACAGCCTATAAAGGTGTTTGTAGAGGGACAAACTTGCTGTCAAGGGAGTGAAGGACGTAGATGCAGATGCCACCAGATACCCTTTCATAAGCTGCCCGGTTCCTATAATAACCCCGATAGCCACAGAGTGCGGGGGTTCGAATTGCCGGAAACCAAGTTTCTTGAAGAGCAATGCAGAGGAAAGAGTGAAGGCTGAGAAGTTGTCAGAGCTCAGCAAGATGGTGGATGAAACCACCGCAGGATGACATTGTCCATGGCTGAGAAAGGGGTGAAGGGACTGGGGAGGCAGATTACGCCGCTGGGTCACCTGCTGCCACCGATTGAGTACGTGTGTGAGTGACATCCATTGCGTCCGAGGGTCCGGTGAGATCTAGGCCCTCAGCAGACGCCAGAATCTCTACCTCATCCTCAGACGCTGAGCTTGTAGGAAGCAGTGGGATAGGTGCCACTGAAATGTCTGGATTCTTGGGAGCCTTCTTCTTTTTCTGCTTTTCGTGCTGTGCCTTCAGTGGTTCTGGCTGGGAGGGCTTCACTGGGTCAGTCTCAGGGACGGACGAGGACCGTGAAGCTCTACGACAGCGACCTGTGGTTGGTTCAGCCACTGGCAGGTGTCCGCTTTTCCACTGGTCAGAACCTGGGAAGGGAGGGCCCCAAGGGACCCCTTCCTGGTGAGAGGTGCCAAAGAAGACTTACACTTCTCCGGCTGGGAAGTGGGAACTGATGTCCCTGATAGTTGTGGGGGTGTTGCTCCTGAAGTAGATGGAGCAGGAGTGACAGGGAGTGAAGTGCCCCCCAACATCAAGAGGGCAGGTGGCTTCTGACAGATCAGAGAGCCAACTGTACGCAACGAAGCAGGAGACGGTAGAACCGTTGTCGCAGCAGCGGTGTAGGTGGATGTCATTGGCACAGGATGGAGTCTCTCATATTTCCGCTTAGCCTCAGTGTAGGTCAGGTGGTCCAGGGTCTTATATTCCATTATCTTCCATTCTGTCTGGAAAATCCTACAGTACCGAGAGCAAGGGGAATGGTGTTCTCCACAGTAAACACAGATGGGAGGCGGGGCACAGGGAGTATTGGGTTGCGAGGGACAGCCATAATCTCGGCACATGACGCCGGATGTACAGCGGGATGACATATGCCCAAACTTTCAGCATTTAAAATACCGCATTGGAAGAGGGATATATGGCTTCACATCACAGTGGTAAACAATCACCTTGACCTTTTCAGGTAAGGCGTCACCCTCGAAGGCCAAGATGAAGGCACCGGTGGCTACCTTATTATCCCTCAGACCCCAATGGACGTGCCGGACGAAGTGAACACCTCGGCCTGGACCATGTTTAAACTCTTATGGGGCGTGATGGTAACTGAAACATCCCCCAACTTGTCACAAACGAGCAACCTCCGTGACTGGGCAGAGGATGATGTTTTGATTAGAACTGACCCAGAGCGCATTTTGGACAAGCCTTCCACCTCCCCGAACTTGTCCTCTAAATGCTACACAAAAAACTGAGGCTTCGTCGACATAAATGATTCACCATCAACTCGCGTACAGATGAGGTACTGGGGTGAATAAACTTCACTGCCTTCTTTAGCCATACGTTCCTCCCATGGAGTGGCCAGGGAGGGAAATGATCTCTGATAGTATTTCTTGCCATTGTGGTTAGACCTCGATCACTTAGAGACTGCTGGTGGACGCCCACCAGAGAGAGATGATGTACCATGCTTCATCGCAGATTATCCACCCTGATGCCACCCACTCCAACCAGGGGCTCTCCCCATGGACGCCACCCAGCGGGCATCTACTCCTCGGCATACGTGGGGAGGTAGCAGCTTGGGCATCAGCAGTGCGATCCCTGTGTAGTCGGGGGGCTACCACCAAGAGGGTACATGACGACTCCACCAGAATGGACAGGCTACCGTGCTGGATTTCGGGTGTCGAATATCCATTTGTATCGTGAGCGCGAAGATGTAAGCGCACAGTGGAGGGAATGTATGCTACCCGGAGCACACCGCAGCCGAAGTGGACGGAAGCTCGGAGCAAGTCCAACTCCATGATGATATCGAGTGTGCCAGATCTAAGGGCAAGATGGATTTATGATACACCATGTAAGGTGTCCTTCCCCAAATGGTACGCACTAAGAGAGAATTTTGAAAAGTATAGGTCAAACCCCTTAGGGGACCATCATATTAAAGCCGAAACATTGGAGACTCCTTTTAGTCACCGCTTACGACAGTCAGGAATACTGCGGGCCTATTCTTACCCTCACACTCGCAGGGGGCAGTAGGTGGAAGACAGTATTCTATTTTAACAGATTAAGAGAAACTGAGACTTTTAATTATATACGCCAAAAACACTGGAAGTCAATTACGTGGTGACTTTGTAAGATCGTTGTCATTTGGTTTGCCTCTTCTGGTTGACTTCCAGAGCCTCCATACGTAGAGACCAGCAGAAATCAAGCAACACACTGTTCCAACAGCCCTGGTATCTCTGTTCCGTTACCACCTTTTCTGTCAAAATCAGACTCATGGGATGTGGAAGGCTTGTTGAGTAGTTGTTCTTCCACATTGACTTCTTCTTCTTCTTCTTCTTCTTCTTCTTCTTCTTCTTCAAGTTCACAATTTTAGGGGTGGAATAGGAACTCGTAAACTACTTGAATGCGGAATATGCTGAATAGCTATTCGAAGATTAGGTAATTTAACTATTCTTCTTTTTTCCCCACTAACAATCCTGCCTTTATACGTGGAGTCAAGCAGAAATAGCAGTTATCTGTACAGTTTGTAGGCTCCCGAAAACCACCGGCACAGCAGAAGTGAGTCATTCTCTTGGTATAACTGAACAAGAACTGTAAAATATATGTGGCACACGTGTTTTATCCTTGTCCTCTACCTTCATACCACCATAATGCTGAGATGCAGTCTTCACAAGAGGTGACAGATTGCATTTATGTGATGGAAATGTTATTTCACCAAATATGTAACAAAAATTATTCACTGAAGTAACACATTTTCGTAGCATTTTGACTCAGCAAATTTTACACTTCAAAAGTACTAAAACATGAGAAATTCTGCACAAACTACAACACAAACAATATGAAACTCAGTCACAGCAACAATAATAGTAAGTATAATCTATAAACAGCTGAATAATGTTCTTTTTTGTAACAGGAATGACAACGCCAAAGACAAAACTACCTCAAACTAACATTGTAGACTGAGAAAAAATGGCATGTCATTGTATCTCCTAAGCCAGAGCTAATCAGTCATTTGTATGATGATATTTGAATTCAGCAAGTGGAAATACATGAGGATAAGCTATTTTTGGGCCAAAAATGGTTCAAATGGCTCTGAGCACTATGGGACTTAACTTCTGAGGTGATCAGTCCCCTGGAACTTAGAACTACTTAAACCTAACTAACCTAAGGACATCACACACATCCATGCCCGAGGCAGGATTCGAACCTGCGACCGTAGCGGTCACGCGGTTCCAGACTGTAGCACCTAGAACCACTCAGGCACTCCGGCCAGCTTTTGGGCCCAAAACATTTTCAACTGTGGACAGTGCAACTGTCTCCAAACTGTTCCTCAAATGTACACAGTATAAAATGCTGTGCAACATGCTCATATTCTTCTGCATTTAGCACTTTCTCTACTTCAATAAGGGGAACACATCCTACTCACAAAAAACACCTCCATAACATACCACCACCACCACCTCCTTTCTTCAACTGTTGGCACTACACGTGATAACAGGTCATTCCGAATCACTTGTTTCCAGTCATCCACTGTCCAGTGACTCCACTCTTCACACCACATAAGGTGTAACTTACACTGACCACAGAAATTTGTGGCTTATAAGGAGCTGCTCCACCACTGTACCCCCCCCCCCCCTTTTAACTCCATGTGCGCAGTTATTGTACTAGCTGAATTGCTCGTAGCACTTTGGAACTCAAGTGAGTTCTCCTCCTGGTATCACAAGATTTCATTGATAACCACCTTCTGCAATGCTCTATGGTCACTGTCTATCAGTACATGAGATCTGCCCGATATTGGTAAGCTGTGGTTGTTTCTTCGCACTGCCACTTCACAATCACATCACATCACCAACAGTGGACTTGGGCAGCTTCAGAAACACTGAAATGTACATGATGAATTTCTTACTCACGTGACATCCCATGACTATACCTGGATCATGGATCAGAATTGCAAAGTAATAGATGTTTCACTGTTTACAAGGCTGCTATGATAGCAGCAACCAATCAGAGAATGTACTTTCTCATGCCTTCTGTTCCGTTCACTGCTGCCAAATTGCTGTGCTACCACAGGTAGTGATTACTAGCTGCTTGCATACAACACTTACTGACGGTAACATAACAGTTGTGATCTGTTTTCATTGTATTATTTCTTTCTCTATGCAGCAAGTTTCTTTTGTGCTACAGAATGTATGAAGCATGTAGCAGAAGTGTGATTGATGACTGGAAAGTTCAGCAATCTACTCACGTCTTGCATGGTCAGACACATGACTGTGTGTGACCAATGCGGGAATATTTCTAGAAGAGAGAATAGTATGACTGTCTCTAGCATAGGTCATCGAAAGAACTGTGGACAATTTGAAGATTCATAAGAACTATGTCACAGAAGTTAATGAGGAAAACCACTGTGCATAACAGGAACGGGCTGCTTCATCCAAGCTACAGACACCTGGTAAACACAGAGAGACAGAACAATGAGTAACGAAGTTGGCCCTATTCTTTACCAAATAAATAATAATAATAATAATAATAATAATAATAAAAGAATAGGCCTCCGGTATGTTCTGCCAGTCGTAAAAGGCAACGAAAAGAACAAACCACTAATAGGGCTAACCCCCTTTTAGTGTGATTAGTTGGTTCAGGACAGAACTAAAGAAGCCTCGGACAAGCGCCGTCATGGTCGAGGACGACAATTGAACCCTATGCCTGCCCGCAATGGTAACGACACTGCTAGCCAACTGGAAAATGATTCAAATCCAAATAGAGGTGTTTTGCAGGATATGCTTCCTGCAACCACCCTAGAAGGAAAACAAAGACAGAGGATGAGATGGTCATATGAAGTTAATCGACACCTCATGTTCTGTTATTACCAAGCAACAAACCTAGGAACCAACACAACTGCATATAGATCACAAGTATACACAACATTTATTACCAGATACCCAGAATTAAAATTTTTAACAGAACACTGACTAGCTGATCAGATCCGTGTAATAATAAAAAAATAACAGGATACCCCAGTCAGAATTAGAAAACATCAAACAACAAGTACAACAAATACTGGAACAAAATAATGTGCAATCAGAAGAAGAAGAAAATACAGTAATGGACTCAAACATCCCAGAGCAAACAAACGAAGAACAACACACATCAATTAAACAGTCAGAGGAAAACGAAATCTTAAGACAGCCACCAGAACAAGCACAAATAGAACACGAAGTGACACACATGTTAGATATAGAAGAAACATTTCAGCTGACATATATAGAATACAAAGACACAAATACTGACATTAGACCATTCTTGCATAGACCGCCAAATAACCCACAAGTCGAAACAACAATAAAAACTATCAACACAATCATACACAACAAAATAAATGAAAACACAACTATGGAAGAGTTACAACTACTGGTTTATATAGGAACACTCACTACACTAAATATAAACACTAGGCAGAGATCAGAACCAACCAACACACAGAAGAAACCCACAAAACCAGCATGGCAACACAGGCTACAGATCAGAATAGAAAAACTGAGAAAAGACATCGGACAGCTAACACAATTTATAAGAAATGAAATGTCAGAAAAAAAAACGAAAAAGGTTAGGTAAAATCTCACAACAAGAAGTGATAGAGCAATTAGATCAAAAGAAGCAGAAATTACAAGCATTGGCCAAACGACTTAGAAGATACAAAAAAAGTGAAAATAGAAGGAAACAAAACCAAACATTCAACACAAACCAAAATAAATTTTACCAGACAATAGACAACACACACATTAAAATAGACAATCCACCAAACATAACAGACATGGAACACTTCTGGAGCAACATATGGTCAAACCCAGTACAACATAACAGGCATGCACGGTGGATACAAGCAGAAACAGATACGTACAAGATGATACCACAAATGTCTGAAGTGATAATTTTGCAACATGAAGTCACCCAAGCAATTAATTCTACTCACAATTGGAAAGCCCCTGGAAAAGATAAAATAGCAAATTTCTGGCTAAAGAAATTCACCTCAACGCATTCACATCTAACTAAATTATTTAACAGTTACATTGCAGACCCATACACATTCCCTGATACACTTACACATGGAATAATTTATCTGAAACCTAAAGATCAAGCAGACACAGCAAACCCAGCTAAATATCGCCCCATAACATGCCTACCAACAATATACAAAATATTAACTTCAGTCATTACACAGAAATTAACGACACATACAACACAGAACAAAATTATAAATGAAGAACAAAAAGGCTGTTGCAAAGGAGCACGAGGATGTAAAGAGCAACTGATAATAGATGCAGACGTGACATATCAAGCTAAAACTAAACAAAGGTCGCTACACTATGCATACATTGATTACCAAAAAGCTTTTGATAGTGTACCCCACTCATGGTTGCTACAAATATTGGAAATATACAAAGTAGATCCTAAATTGATACAGTTCCTAAACATAGTAATGAAAAATTGGAAATCACACTTAATATCCAAACAAATTCAAATAACATCACATCACAGCCAATACAGATTAAGCGTGGAATATACCAAGGAGACTAAGTCCTTTCTGGTTCTGCCTTGCTCTGAAACCACTATCCAACATGCTAAATAATACAAATTATGGATACAATATTACTGGAACATACCCACACAAAATCACACATCTGCTATACATGGATGATCTAAAACTACTGGCAGCAACAAATCAACAACTCAGCCAATTACTAAAGATAACAAAAGTATTCAGCAATGATATAAATATGGATTTTGGAACAGACAAATGTAAGAAAAGTAGCATAGTCAAGGGAAAACACACTAAACAAGAAGATTACATATTGGATAACCACAGCGACTGCATAGAAGCAATGGGAAAAACAGATGCCTATAAATATCTAGGATACAGACAAAAAATAGGAATAGATAATACTAATATTAAAGAAGAACTAAAAGAAAAATATAGACAAAGACTAACAAAAATACTGAAAACAGAATTGACAGCAAGAAACAAAGCAAAATCTATAAATACTTATGCTATACCAATATTGACCTACTCATTTGGAGTAGTGAAATGGAGTAACACAGACGTAGAAGCACTCAATAAACTTACACGATCACAATGCCACAAATATAGAATACATCACATACATTCAGCAACTGAATGATTCACATTAAGCAGAAAGGAAAGAGGAAGGGGATTTATCGACATAAAAAACCTACATTATGGACAGGTACACAATTTAAGAAAATTCTTTTTAGATCGAGCAGAAACTAGCAAAATACACAAAGCAATCACTCATATAAATACATCGGCTACACCACTGCAATTTCATAACCACTTCTAAAACCCTTTAGATCACATAACATCAACAGATACGAAGAAAGTAAATTGGAAAAAGAAAACACTACATGGCAAGCACCCGTATCATCTAACACAGCCACACATCGGTCAAGACGCATCCAACGCATGGCTAAGAAAAGGCAATATATACAGTGAGACAGAAGGATTCATGATTGCAATACAGGATCAAACAATAAACACCAGATATTACAGCAAGCATATTATTAAAGATCCCAATACTACAACAGATAAATGCAGACTTTGCAAACAACAAATAGAAACAGTAGATCACATCACAAGCGGGTGTACAATACTAGCAAATACAGAATACCCCAGAAGACAAGACAATGTAGCAAAAATAATACATCAACAGCTTGCCTTACAACATAAACTTATAAAACAACACGTTCCCACATACAGGTATGCACCACAAAATGTACTGGAGAATGATGAATACAAATTATACTGGAACAGAACCATTATAACAGATAAAACAACACCACATAACAAACCTGACATCATACTCACCAATAAAAAGAAGAAATTAACACAACTAATCGAAATATCCATACCCAGTACAACAAATATACAAAAGAAAACAGGAGAAAAAATTGAAAAATACATCCAACTGGCTGAGGAAGTCAAGGACATGTGGCATCAGGATAAAGTTGACATTATACCAATTATACCAATTATACTATCAGCTACAGGAGTCATACCACACAATATCCACCAGTACATCAATGCAATACAGCTACATCCAAACTTATATATACAACTACAGAAATCTGTAATTATTGTCACTTGTTCAATTACCCGAAAGTTCCTAAATGCAATGTAACATATACCGTACAGTTAAAAGGAAGTCACGCTTGATCAAGGTCCGCGTCACCTTCCATTTTTAACCAGACATAACGCCTGAGACAAGAAAGAAATAACAATAATACTGTGTGTTACTCTTTGAGAGGCAGAATTGCATAGTATTCAGTGACGGCACACACTTTCTTAACAGTTGTTAGAGCCCTTGATTTCAGATGAAAATAATAATAATAAACGGATGAAAAATTATAATCAAGAGAAGTGATACCATTTTGTCTTATTGTTAATTTTTAGGAGAGAGAGTTAAGGTACTGTTTGAAGACACTGTGTGGCACAATGAAGCATGGATGAATGCCAGTCATTCCATCAGAAGAGACTGAGCAAATGCCATATTTTGTCTTTATTCTGTGTTTGGAGAAATGGTTTGTGTTAGATAATTTCAGTGAGTACCGCCTACCGCACTTTCACAATAAATCTCATCTTGTTATTAGTGTTGTTGGTTATTGTATCACATGAAAGATCAGACCCACTTAAGCACCCCTTTCATATTGTATATGTGAATTATATGTGAATCATAGTGGTTATTGTAAAAGACAGTTCACATCCTATTACTTTTGTTGAGGTATAATAGGAAAAAGATATAATTTTATGCACAGAAGTGTTTATGTTATGTGACAAAAATGTTACGAAGCTGTAAAGCAAACTCAGTACTGGATGTTAACATGAAGTGTGAGAAGATACTACAGTACTGCACAGTTGCTGCTGCTGTACATGCATGCACACATTGGTGAACTGGTATTACCCCCTTCCAGACTCGACTGTGCTTCGCTGTCAATCACTGTTAGTCTGAGTTAGGTGTAGTCCATGTTTGAAGTCACAGTGCTCTCAGACTCGACCCATTCTTCTGTTGCTGCTTCTCTATTAACAGCACAATACTCTCCGCCTCCTTTTTACTGGCAGGTCCGCCTTTTGTGACATCTAGTGGCCAATTCTGCATTACACAGTGGTGTCGGGATACTTTTGATCGGATAGTGTATGTCTACCTTCATCTAAGTTCTCTGTGATCCTTGTGCTTCTCTCACGCACTGGCAATCACAAGTTATTCTCAGTATCAGTTTCTTCTCAATTGTAACCAATTTGCTTTCATGTAGAAAATCTATTCACATCTTTAATCGTAAATTGTTTACCCAATGTAATAATTTGCTTATCCCTACATAACCAGACATTACTGTTTTATTCAGTAGTGTTTTTTTCATCCATTGTTTCCTGTCTCCCATCCCAATATTGTATGAAATACATGTTCATTATGAAGAGCTCAAAACACTAGAGTTTTACCCAAATTTTCCACTTACGGTTCTCAGGTATAGTAGAATCTATCCTTTGTATCTGCAGCTATGGTACATGCCCATTAAGTGCTATTTCTATTCTTGCATCTGCATGTACTCTTAACATCAGCCACTGCATTGAAGATTCTGGAAGAAAGTACAGTGAATGAAGGTACCAAAAATTTAGCTGTCACTTTCTGTCATGCAAGATAACAAGAAACGGAGTTTGAAGTTATATTTCCAATTTCTACCTTTAACATTAGTTTGATATTTTGCTGCATGTTGTTTTGCAGTAATACTGTCATAAGCAAATGTTCTGTAAAAGCAACTGCACATAAAAGTCCATGTCAACATAACTACTGCCATCAAGTGAAGTCAATAAATGCAAACTGTAAATGTTTCAGTACCAGTTCCAATGATTTGGCTGAAATGCTAGCACCTAGATGCTGTCAAGTAAATGGTTTTCGTCTAATGATGCATGTAGATTTGTGTACAGCCAAATAAAAAGAGTCATCAATTTCAGTAATTCATGTAACTGAGAAAACCACAAGCTGTGTTCTATCATTTCAGTTTTGGAAGCATTAACTGCTGGGAACAACAAGATTTTGTGGTACAATTCACTTGGTGTAGTACAATATAAAGCTTTAAGAAGGAATGCATCCGTTGTGTATGAGATTAAACAGGATGATCTTGGAACGAGGAAACAGAAATACTAACATAATAGAGCCTAAGGAGCAGATATAAATGTGTGTTCTGATTCCACAGACATGCTTTCACCATTAAAGATTGCAAACAATATTATAAGAAAATACATTCAATGAAGATATATTGGAGAGTCAAACTGTCAACAAATCAAAAATGAAGGGACAGCCAACATTAATCTTGGTTGTGGTAGACTCAGTTGCACCGTAAAAAGAGGCAGCCTCTAATTATTCTAAA
Source organism: Schistocerca piceifrons (assembly GCF_021461385.2). NCBI lineage: Eukaryota > Metazoa > Arthropoda > Insecta > Orthoptera > Acrididae > Schistocerca > Schistocerca piceifrons. Next base: position 400,282,631 of record NC_060149.1, read on the forward strand.
GGCTGATGATACACTGAATTTTATGACATTTAAATGTCCTATTCACCATTAATATTTAATTTCTTTAGCAACAAGCATTAAGGAAGATGCTCACCTCTTTAGCTGAGGTCACTAACAAATGCCTGTGCTGTGGCGCTTGACTCAGGAGGTAAGCCGATCCAAATCCTGATGGTGGATGAGATTTTCACTGCCAGTATTTGGCCAGCAGGAGGAAGAGAGGGGTTGGTGTAAAGTCTCTGATCATCAGTCTTTGCGCCACTGTCCTGAGTTAAATTCCAAATCTCTCCACAGGGTCTTGTGAAGCGAGGGCATGTGACACTCTTGATGGTGATCCATCTGTCAGATGGGGATGTTAAGCTTAGTGGCCTCCTTGGTGCTTTTCGAGAAGAGTAGGCTATGTGCCAACACCAGGTTTCATCCTCTCCCTTCTTTCATCATCTCCAACATGAACATGATGCTACACTCCACACATACCCATTACAGTCACCGTGAACTAACTTGAAAAAAGTTACAGTTACATGGTTAAAAAGAGTGTTTGTAAGAATTGTAACACTGAAATAACAATGCTAAATGAACAAGTTTCAAGTTTACAATTCATGGTCAATGCTTGAAGAAGAGAGATTGACTCACTCAAGAAAGAAAATCAGGATCTGTGATCGAAGCCAACACTAAGTGAAGTCACACAAGTCAAAAGTAGGCTTAATAAATCGTCAGAGTGGATAAAGATATCACATAAAGATAATTCTTCAATTGCAAAAAGAACAACAAACTCTGCCAAAACTGTTATATTTTTCGATAAAAACAAATACGATGTGTTGCAATCAAGTGACTGTGATAACGACTCCAAATAACTGTGAGCTTATAAAAATCAGTGAGCTGAAAATGAATGGTGTTTCTGCAACTAATGTCAATAACAAACACGGATCATCTAGGAAAAAGAATAGTGCACTTTTACTAACAGACCGTTAAGGCAGAAATCCAGCACTTTCCAAGAGAAAAACCATTACACAGCAGTGATTAGTGCAGTGAAACCTGGAGCGGGATGTAAAAATGTTGTTGACACTAACTCTCAGACGAAACTAATGCATGAAAATGACAATAGTCTGTATAAAGGGATTGAATGATGTTGCAAAAAATGATGCAGAGGTCTGTGTGAAAACTCTGCAGTATTTTCTAGAAGCTAACAAACGCAGAAAAACAGTTGTTGCCATACTGCCTCATATGCACAATCTAATTTATAGTCCGCGTGTAAACAAAGAAATTTGAAAAATAAACTTTAAAATAAAGAAACTGTGTTCACAATATGCCAAGTGTGATATACTGGATATATGCAAGCAAGCATCGAAATCTGCACATAAAGCATGGAATGGAGGAGGAGCAGGAGAGTAGTGTTTAACATCCCATCAACAGCGAGGTCATTAGAGACGGAGCACAGGCTTGGATTAGGGAAGGATGGCAAAGGAAATCGGTCGTGCCCTTTCACAGGATCCATCCAGCCTAAAGTGATTTAGGGAAATCACGGAAAACCTAAGTCAGGAGGGCCGGACGCGGGATTGAACCATCATCCTCCCGAATGCGAGTCCAGTGCGCTAACCACTGTGCCATCTCGCTCGGTAAAAGCATGGACCACATTTAACAGGGAAAAGGTTTGTTTGTGATTGTGTCAGAGACGTAATTAATGAAAGACTTTTAAGGACTAGAACAATCTATCAGTTTCCTGCATGTTCTACTGACAATAATGAGGAAAGTCAAATGGACAAGAAAGAAGAACAAAATGACAACACAACTAGTGATCCTAACTTAAACTAAAGATATGTGATACTGTCATTATGACTCCCAACCATGAAGTTGTGAATACACCCAAACTAAAAATTTATCACCGTAATGTGCAATCCCTGCATAATAACATCAACAAAATTAATGTACTGTTAACTGAAGAACTAAAAGAAATCTCCGTGTTATGCATTTCTGAACACTGACTTAGTTCTAAATTAATTCCAAATACAAAAATTCATTTTGTCTTCCTACTATTGCAGGGAAAACAGCAAGTAGGGTGGCAATTTACACAAAGAAAAATACAGATTTTACTACTTTAACTGACTGAGCTAGAACAAATGCAGAAAGGAATTACAAAATTTCAGCTATAAAAATTATTCAGTTCAATCTGGTTATTGTTACAGTTTACCAATCACCATCTGGACATTTTGAACTTTTCTTAAAATAAAATGGAGTCATTGCTAAATAAAGTAAATAAAATGGATTGAAAGTTGATAATCTGTGGCAACTTCAATATTGATTTCCTCACAAACAGTAGAAACAGAGAGGCCATTTTAAAACTTTCAACATCCCGTAATTTAATCGGTGACATAAAAACTGCTACCTGAGTAACAGAAACTTGTGAAACAGCTTTAGATCAATTTCTAGTCAAGATAAGTTTAAATAACAATTCACTAAAATTTTTCAATGCAGGTTTTAGTGTCAATCTTGCTCAAATACTAAGCTTAAAAACGAAAGGCTGTATTATTAACAATATGTCTTTAAGAACCACATGTAGAAGGTATAATCAGGATAATGTAAATTACTTCAACAGCTTATTACAGAAAGAAAAATTCTCACAGGTTTACAAAATTAATGATATAAATGAAAAATTCGACACCTTCAGATACATTAATGCATTTCTTTCAAATTGCATTCCCAGTGAAAACTGTAACCATGACAGGATCACAAGGGGAGTAACGGTTTCCTGCCAGAAGACACGACTACTTCATGAAACATGTAAATCAAGAAGTCCTCACTTGAAATACACATATTCTATAAAAAATACTCCAAAATACTAAGGAAAATAATAAGAGCAGCAAAAAATAATGCATGATAATGAATACATTTATAATTCAGCTAATAAAGCGAAAGCAATGTGGAATGTTACATAAAATAGAATCTGGTTAACACAGACAATCCAGCAGAAATATAACACTATCACCAAAAAAAAATAAAGTAACAAACCCCTTAAAAGTGAACAACACATTTAACTTTTTCTTTTTTTTCAGGTGTGGCTGATAATATGATACATCAGACTTACTTAAGAGCACCCAAACCAGTGAATATAAAATAAGTGCTTGTAGTGGGTCAATATACATCATTTCTGTCTCACAAGAGGAAGTAGCTAACACAATAAAATGACTAAAAAATTCCAACTCTGCAACCACACTGATGGCGCCCCTGCAGGAATCTTAAAGAAGAATTAACATCTAAAGTCACTTAAGTACATCAAAAAGGGGTAATTTCATGTGAAATCACCCAGTGGCTGTTGCCCTTATGTCACAGATTTTTCTGAAAATTTTGTGTAAGAATGTACATAATGAGTTAGGGTTAAAATATTTTTTCTGGAATTTTTTTACCAAAATTGTAATTAGGAGACCATTTTGAAATGTGGGGCCCCTTCTACCAAATGACATTGAGAAACGAAGTGCCTTGTAAGTTTGTAACCACTGTATGAATCAATTTTATTCAATTTGGTGTCATTGGAAAGTAAAAGAATGGAGCTATAATATAAAAATTATTTAAGTGCTGTGTCTAAGCAACAAATGTTTGAAAATTTGAAATTAATGTAATTTCTCACAATTTTTTTTTTTTTTTTAATTTCAGGAATTTTTTCAGCAGAATCACAAGTTTCACGATCTGAATTTTTGTTTCAAATAATTCCTACTGCCATACTTTTCAACATAAAAAAATAAATCAGAAGCATGTTTCTCCTCTATTGTCAGATCTTATACTTCTTCAATAAAGCTGTAATAATTAATTGCTTCAAATAGCTAATCAACAATACATGAAACAACAATGAAAAATTCAGTCTAGCAGCAACACTAACATGCAACACAGGCTGTATGTGTTAGGTTTTTGTGTGTCTGTGCCATTTATATATCGGAAGGACGTTTTTGTCTTGATTTTGTGCTTCTTACATAAGCAGCCATTCTGTTTGATAATTAGAGAACAAGAAAAAATTTCATACCATCCAGTTATTTTCTGCAACATACACAGTTGATTAAAAATCACAATGGAAAACAAATGTTCCTTAGGTTTTGTGTCAGCGGTTGTGTGTCAGAAGAAAAGTAGTAGCAGTGGAGAGCTTGATTTAATAGATATGTCAAGCCTGAATCAAGATGATATTGAATTATTGAAGCTAAGAAGCACCTGTGAAAATATTGAGTGTGTTTGTTCTTCTCACAAAAGGATCTATTTGGGACCATTTGAAGACGTACAAAGAATTTGCTGTGACCCTTTTAAGAAGCATGGTAAAAAGACTGCTAAGAAATCTTTGAAACCTATTTCTTTAACCATGGCAAGGAAATATAAAACCCTTGGACTTATCACAGGTACCAAGCTGTGCCTAACATGCTGTAAGGACATTTTATCTCCTATGGGAGATAACCTTTCAGGAATGGATGAATGTGAAGTTGAAAATCACGAGTATACACCAGATCCATCTACATCTCTTCAAAAACTTAAATAAAGTTGTGAATTACTCGAAATTTCACCATTTAAGGTTACCAAGAGAGCACAAGACAGGCATCCAGAATACATTCGATCCAAGTCTTGTCACTTAGCTTTAAAATTTCAGCAAACAGCATCAGAACTGCTACATGTTCCAGTGAAAAATGTGTCTGAAAAAACTGGCAGTGTTGAATGTACAGATTGTAATATTTTAAAGCAAAAACTTAATGATAAATTCAGCATAAGTTCTGTTAAAGAAAAACTACAATACTTACCTTAGCTCCAGCTTCATGGAGTAAAGAAAAAATCCAAATGTTTTTTAACACTACTGAATACATGGTATAGAAATCGAGGGTATTGCTAAAAGAAGATGGTATTTTGTCAAAAGGTAGTTACAAAGTGGGAAACAATAGGAAAGGATGTGGAGAAACGTGTACAGAATTTTTACTGTGAAGATGATATAAGTCACATTTCTGCTAATAAAACAGACTGTCTCTCTCTGACCCTTTAGAAAATGGCAAAAGAGTGTATAACACAAAAAGACTAATTTTACATAATCTGAAAGATGTATACTTAGCTTTTAGAGAAAAATACCCTGAAGATAATTTTGTTTTACTAAATTTTGTGAACTTAGGCCAAAAGAATGTGTTACTGTAAACAGACATGGAATGCATAATGTATGTGTGTGCACATATCACCAAAACATACAACTGTTAATGCATGCTGCACATGTGAAAGAACCATACACTGAACTTCTACAGAAACTTGTGTGCAATCCGGAAAACGAGGAGTGCATGCTGCATCTCTGTTCTTGGTGTACTGACGAATATGAACTGTGCAATTTTTTAATGGAGCTGGAGTGCTTACAAGATTGTGAAAATGATGCATTAAAACAATGGATGCAAACTGATCGACCTACACTGGAGACATTAATGAAGACAACCGATGAATTTCTTGAGTATCTCATTTAAAAACTTCAAAACTTAACACATCATTAGGTATCAAAATCTCATAGTCACTACTTCAAATCAAGCAAAGAAACCCTCCCTGATACTACATGCATCATCATAGTGGATTCTGCAGAAAACTATACCTGTTTGCAAGGATTTCACTGGCAGAACATTCAAGTCATCCTTCATCTTTTGTGGTGTACTTTAAAACAAGTGGGTGAATTAAGTCAATGACATTGTGTTATATAAGTGACTGTTTGCAGCAGGATACAAACACGTTCTATTTCTTCCAGAAAACTGCTCTCACTTATGTATTGGAACAATTACCATACATCCAGCATGTTATGCACTTCAGTGATGGCAGTTCTGCACAATATAAAAAATTTAAGGACTTTTTAAATTTGTCCTATCACAAGCAAGATCATGCAGCAACTGGAGAATGGAATTTTTTTGCCACTAGTCATGGCAAAAATGCAAGCGATGGGGTTGGTGGTACTATTAAACGTTTAGCAACAAGAGCAAGTTTACAGTGTCCATATGAGTCACATTTTAAGTCCAAAAGATTTGTTTACATATGACAAAACTCATGTTCCAGGAATAGAAACCTTTTATGTTACAATAGAGGGGAGAAAGTTCACAAACATGTTACAAAAACAATATGAGACTGGTTCTACCATTCCTGGGACGAGAGCGAACATTTTTTCAATCCACTGAATGAAAACAAGTTGCTGATAAAGTGTGTTTCATCATCTACTAAATTCATTCAAGTTCCTCTTGGAATTCAAAACAATGCCTCTAACACAATTAAAGAAGAAACATTTGTCACAGCTATCTACGATAACCAGTGGTGGCTTGGAAAAATTCTAGAGATAAGTGAAGAACACAGAGATGCAAAAGTAAAGTTCACGAGTCCAAGTGGCCCTTCCTCAAGTTATTCATGGCCACTTCACAGTGATGTTTGCTGGATACCTTATGAAAACATTTTAATGACTTTGCCGGTTCCTAGTGCAAGCACAAGTACTGGTCACTTAAATACTTTTGAATCATACATAATATTGTCCATTGAAAACTTGTTTGAAAGAATGAACGCTTTTTAGAATTTTATGAATGTGTTTTATGAGAACTGATCATTATTTGTGACAAAAAGGTAAGAGTCACAAAATGAAACGTGTATATTATTATTTATGTTCTTTCTGTTTTAAATGATTAAACAGAACAAACATACTTCTCATTTTTTTATGCTGAAATGTATGACAATAGGAATTCTTTGAGACAAAGTTTAAAATGGTGAAACTTGTGATTTTGATGAAAAAAAATTGAAAAAATCTTTAATTACTGATTTGCACAAATTTCTATGCACAGTTGCAGCATTTTTATAGTTTAGTGATATAGTTGGTCCTTTTATCTTTCTAGTGACACCAAATTAAATAAAATTGATTTATAAATAAGGGAGTTATAGTAGTTAAAAACTTTCAACCTACCTTTCATACTGATGCCAGATGGAGAAAATGCTAGACATTTCAAAGTGACCCCCTGACCACAGTTTTGATCTAAAAAATCTGAAAAAATATTTTATCACTTTCTATTTATGTACTTTCTTACACCAAATTTTCACAAATATCTGTGACATGATGGCAATGAGATTTCTTTATTTTGAGCGATGTTAAATGAAATGAGCCAAAGGTGAGAAAGATAATGTAAACAACTACAGACCCATCACAATTTCCTACTGCATTTCAGAAGTATTAGAAAAAGTTATTTATGACAAACTTATGAAATGTATAAACAAAAACAGTATCCTATGCAATGAACAACATGAATTCAGAAATAAAAGGTCAACAACAACTGCTATTTATAAATGCATGAATTCCATATTAAAGTCTGATGGACAAGAAACAAGAATCAATAGCAGCATTTATTGAGCTGTCAAAACCTTTTGACATGGTGGATCACACAATTCTGCTGTCAAAGGCTGAAAAATATGGTATTCGAGGTGTGTCCAACAACAGGATCAGTTCATTCCTGAGCAATCTTAAGCAAGCAGTGTACTTCAAGCACATAAATATCCACTTAAAAACTATATCTAAACACTTATCACACTATTAACAAATTAAATATAGTGTACCCCAAGAATCAGTACTGGGACCCGTTCTGTATATAAATGAGCTCAACTTAAATGTGGATGCACATAAAAAAAATCATATTTGCAGATGACACCACAATTCTTCTAAAAGGAGACAACAATAAACAATTACAGCAATCACTACACACTATCACAAAACAACATAGCAGCTGCACACAGAATAATCAGCTTTTGCACTAAAATTCCACAATGCCACAAATAGGGACATGTTTATCCCATTGGTCTCAATGAACAAGTTGGTAACAGTACTGAAACCAAATTCAAGACTTTTGCAGCAGAGCAATGTAAAATGGAACAAGCACATTGAATATCTTAATGCAGAACTGAGCAAGACATGTTACCTCCTTTGCTCACTAAAATCGTGCTGTAGTGAGAAAACAGTAACGAATGCATATCATGACTACTTGCATTCTCAGCTTAAATATGGAGTCACTTTATGGGGAAACTTTAAAACAGCTAACAGCACTTTCAAACCACAAAACATGACCATTAGAATCTTGTTTGGATGCAAACCTTGAGATTCTTGCTACCCTCTGTTCATGTTATCTAGTATCCCTTCATTACCATGTGTGTACATTATTGAAACCCTTATATTCTTTAAAATAAATGTAATAAGTAAAAAAGCTGTAACATACATGATCACTTTACCAGACAAAATAAAAATTTATATATAACCCGAATCAACACATATCTGTATCTACAAGGTGTAGCTTCTTCAAATAGAAAAGCCAATGGTCAAACCTCAGTGGGGAAGGGGCACAGTCACACAAGGAATGATTCCTGTGGTTAAAGGAACCAGGCAGACAGGTTTCTTAGGTTAAAGCCAAAGTCCAGACAGAAAACAATCAAGAAAAATAGAACAAAAGAAGCTTCATTTCTTGTTGGAAAAGGTTTGTTTCTTTAATGTGTCAACTTTCCACATATCTGCAAAACTAAGCCATTTGAATGTCTATATATAGGGATCAGTTGTCCTTACGTTACAAGAGAAATGGAAAGGACAGTCCTAAGGTCAACATATGTTGTGAACTTATGTGCAGTTGCATCATTGGTTCATTCTCTTTCAGCAAATCTACTGTCAACAGTGATGTGGCCTGCACCTAAATAGGAAGGGGAGATATAAGTTAACTTCTATATTAGCAGATACTGTAAAGGGGGGGGGGGGGGAAGGGGCACAGTCACACAAGGAATGATTCCTGTGGTTAAAGGAACCAGGCAGACAGGTTTCTTAGGTTAAAGCCAAAGTCCAGACAGAAAACAATCAAGAAAAATAGAACAAAAGAAGCTTCATGTGCAATAAATAGGGATAAAGCTAAGGGTAGTATCAACTTACTTCATCAAAATAACAGGCGAATAAAATGTGAAGTAGGTGAGCTGTTAGTGTGTTTAGATGATCTCCAAAATACGAATGAGACTGATATAATTTGCCTGTGTGAACACCATGTAACTGTAGGCATGGAAACTCATTATAAATGGGTATAACTTAACATCTTACACTTGCAGATCTAACATGGATAAAGGAGAAGTTCCCATTCATACAAAACAAGGGCATAAATACAAAACTGTAGACGTAAGCAAATTTTGTGTTGATCTACACTTTGAAGTTTGTGCATGTGAACTACAGCTAGATAATGTGGTGTTGATATTAACAACAGTGTACAGGTCCCCATTAGGAGATAGGGAGCTATTCATAAAAAAGTTTGACTCCCTATTCTGCTGTCTGACACAAAAAGATAAAGTTATTAATCTGTGGTAACTTCAATGTAAACTTTCTAAGGAATTCTGATAGGAAAAGGAAACGAGATGTGTTATTAATGACATTTAACTTAGAATCAGTGATCAATTACCCTACACATATAGTTCAAGACAGTAGGATTCTAATAGATAATGAATTTGTACAGCAAGCAGATATAAAACTAATGCATGCTTTCCCTGTGACAAATAGATTACCAAACCATGATGCACAACTGATTAACTAACAAAACCTAGCAGGGTGTACAGTTCAGAAACCATAAACTAAAAGTGTAAGGTTGTTCAGCCAAGTTTCTACACAGCACTTCAGAGAAAGTTTAAGAAATGTTAGTTGGGGAGATGCATTTATCATTAGCATTTGGCTCATTATATACAACATATTTCTTGATAAATTTATATCACTTTTTGAACATTGTTGCCCAAAAACATTACTAAATGTAACACCAAACAGTTTTCAAAGAAATCTTATAATTGCTACAGGTATTGTGTGTCTTCACAAAGAAAAAGAAAACTGTATGAGACAGCAATTATTAGTAAAGACTCTGAAGTAATTTTACACTATAAAAATTATTGTACCAAACTGAGAACAGTTGTGAGAAAATCAAGAAATATGTATGTTAGAGATGAAATTAACAACTCGGGTAATAAAATCAAATCAATATGGAATGTTGTTAGAAAACAGACAGGAAAAGTAACCACTAGGGTAGGTAGTATTACTATTAGAGAGAATGAGACCATCTTAACCAACAGTACACAAGTAGCTAATGTATTTAACAATCAGTGTAGGTGAAAGAATTGGTGAGAATAGTTAAAAAGAAAAAGCAAAGCAGTACATGGACGAGCCATTTTTAAGAAATCTTAGATTCATTTCAACCTAACAATCGCTTGTTAAATAAGGAAAATCATTAAATCTTTGAAAAATAAATGTTCTGTTGGAGTAGATGACATCTCTAACAAGATATTAAAACAATCACTAGCAGTTACAGCTGATGTTCTGAGATACATACGTAATGCATTACTAACTCAAGTTATTTTCCAAGACAGGTTACAACATGACAGTGTCAAGCCTCTCTTTAAAAAACAAAAAAAAGCAGGGGGGGGGGGGGGCACCACAGATGTAAATGATTATCGGCCAGTATCCTTGCTTACAGCATTTTCAAAAATCATTGAGAAATTAATGTACTCAAGAATGGTCAGCCATGTCAACAGTAATAGGATACTTAGTAAATCACAGTTTGGATTTAAAAAAGCATATGAGTAGTTTAATTCATATCTACAGAACAGGAAGCAAAAAGTTTCTTTACATGGTTTAAGTGATTTAAGGAAGTTTGCCACTTCATCGAAATGGGGTGAAGTTACATTAGGTGTTCCACAAGGTTGGATCATGGGTCCCCCTTCTGTTCTTGATATATGTGAATGACCTCCATTCTTATCTGAAACAAGAAGCTAAACTGACACTATTTGATAATGATACAAGCATCATTATTAATCCAGTAAAAGAAACTCCAATTGAAAACAATACAAATAATGTCTTTGGAAAAGTCATTATTTGGTTTTCTGTGAATGGGCTTCCTCTGAACTTTGAAAAAAACTCAGAACATCCAATTTTCTGCTGCAAGGAGTACAGTTCCTTCAATAAATAACACACATCAACAGAAGTCAGTAGCCAGGGTAGAGCATACTAAGTTTTTGGGTGTACATACAGATGAGAATCTTGACTGGGAAATTCATATTTTGTATCCCCTAAAGTGACTAGGTTCAGCAACTTATGCAATCATGATAATTGCAAATTTTGATATAGAAATTAGTGAGCTAACATACTTTGCATACTTTCACTCTCTGATGTCACACATAATTATATTTTTAGTGACATTCCTGATTATAATACCAGAAGAAAGAAAGACTTACACTACCCCTACTTAACCTATCTTTGGCACAGAAAGGGGTAAAATATGCTGGTGTAAAACTTTTCAATAAATTGCCAGACGAAATAAAATGTCTGACAGACAGCAGTAATAGTTTCAATAACAAATTCAAATCGTATCTCCTAGACAACTCCTTCTATACCATAGATGAATTCTTGAATAGAAATAAATAAATCTATTGGTATAATACACACATCAAAAAAGTTTTGCATCACCTCAGTTCTGAGAGTTCCAGAACCTGTACAGAAAATTGGAACAAAGATCAACATAAACATCATTTCCGCCCTTTTTATTGCTCATGAAAACTACACATTGCATGTTGTACCACCATACAGCGAGACTTCCAGAGGTAGTGGTTCAGAATGCTGTGGTAGTGGTTCGGATTGCTGTACACACCAGTACCTCTAACTTCACACGTCCTCTTGCTTTGATGCATGCCTGCATCAGTCATGGCATACTATCGCCAAGTTCATCCACTGTTGGTCCAGATTGTTCCACTCCTCAACGGTGATTCAGTGTAGCTCTCTCAGAGGGGTTGGTGGGTCACGTTGTCCATAAACAGCCCTTTTTAATCTATCCCAGGCATGTTCAGTGGGGTTCATGTCTGGAGAACATGCTGGCCACTCTAGTCAAGCGATTGCGTTATCCTAAAAGAAGTCATTTAAAAGATGTGCATGATGGGGACGTGAATTGTCGTCATGAAAACGAATGCCCCGCCAATATGCTGCCGATATGGTTGCACTATTGGTCGGAGGATGGCATTCACGTGTCGTACAGTCATTACACCTTCCATGACCACCAGCGGCATATGTCAGCTCCACAGAATGCCACCCCAAAACATCAGCGAACATCCACCTTGCTGTACTAGCTGGACAGTGTGTCTAACGTGCTCAGCCTGACTGGGTTGCCTCCAAACATGTCTCCAATGATTGTCTGGTTGAAGCCATATGCGACACTCATTGCTGAAGAGAATGTGATGCCAATCACAGCCAACATGCCATTCAGCATGTTGTTGGGCCCATCTGTACCGCACTGCATGGTGTCGTGGTTGCAAAGATGGACCTCGCCCTGAATGTCAGAAGTGAAGTCGCACATCATGCAGCCTATTGTGCACAGTTTGAGTCGTAACATGACATCCTGCGGCTGCACAAAAAGCATTATTCAACATGGTGGCATTGCTGTCACGGTTCCTCCGAGCCATAATCCATAGGTAGCGGTCATCCACTGCAGTAGTAGCCCTTGGGCAGCCTGAGCGAGGCATGTCATTGACAGTTCCTGTCTCTCCTCCACGTACGAAAAATACCCTTTGGTTCACTCCGAGATGCCTGCACACTTCCCTTGTTGAGAGCCCTTCCTGGCATGAAGTAACAATGCAGACATGATGAAACCGCAGTATTGACCGTCTAGGCATAGTTGAATTACAGACAACACAAGTTGTGTACCTCCTTCTTGGTGGAATGGCTGGAACTGATTGGCAGTCGCACCCCCTCCGTCTAATACGTGCTGCTCATGCATGGTTGTTTACATATTTGGGCGGGTTTAGTGACATATCTGCGCAGTCAAAGGGACTGTGTCTGTGATAGAATATCCACAGTCAACATCTATCTTCAGGAGTTCTGGGAACAGGGGTGATGCAAAACTTTTTTTGATGTGTGTATTTGCATTTTGTGCCACTTAAGGGAATGGGGTAGGTAATAGAATTTTTCAGCTTTTATTTTTATTTTTTAAAAAAAAAGAACCTTGATTTATGTGTGCATTTCTTATGCATTTGACATGTTCCACATCATAACAGTTACCCGCGAGATTGATCAACGGAACACAAGACAAATAATAATGACCAACTGAATGAGGCAATGAATTTGTTAAAACAATGACATATTTGGGATGATGGCGTTTGCTCTGTCTGACGATACTGATTAGCTTTTCCTAAATTATTTCAGGCAAAAGTGGGAGGGTTCCTTCACAAAGCTGATGGCCAATGACCTATCCTATCCTCATAAAAATCTCTCTCTCTCTCTCTCTCTCTCTCTCTCTCTCTCTCTCTCTCTCTCTCTTTAGCTTATTTTCACTGTATCATCATAACAAATCCTATAAGATGATCCTTGGGTGAATAAATAAATAAAATTAACAATGTATGCCACCACGATGTGGCAACACCTCACTGAATGTCTGTCAATTTCCGGAAGGTAAGTTTCTGGATAGGAGGACTGGATTGGATAGTCTGATTAGGCGGCCACCACAATCACTTAACCTTGCACCACTAAACTTCTTCCTATGTGGTGTTGTGAAGGATCAAGAGTCCTGAACCAAGATTACAGACCTACAGGACTTAATAATGCAGTTTGACATGCTGTTCCTGGAGATCACATGGAAATAATACCAACAGGACGTTGTCCATGCCACTGTGTGGTGCAATTTTTCTCATGCCCAGGCATTCCTTCAGGATGCGAAGCACAGTCATATGTACTAATCTTACAAATTGGAAAACAAAACTGCTAGTTATTGTGTGTCATGTAGAAAACCAGTTACTGTAATCTAGTAGTTTAAAAGTTTTTAAAATCATAAAGGTAATTTACACAGACCCTGTATAACAGACACCCCCCCCCCTTTCCATCTCAACAACATCTCATGGATTTATTTTCAGAAACTACTGTGACAGAGAAATTTATTTTGTGTGGTTTTCAGGGAAACTTGTGGCACTCTAATTTTAGAATTCTCTATCATCTGTATAATTTTGACACTGAAGATTTGGAACACCCGTACAATATAATCTGAGCACATGTGCTGTATGAATCAATCTTTTAATGTTAACTGATGGTCATTTCCACAAGAAAACACCAAATGAAGTCTCCAAAACTGTCAAGGCAGGTGGTACGAAAGTGTCTCTTGAAAAGCTGGTGGATTGGGATCTTTCATCATTTGGTAATTATAAGGTCTCTCTGTAATTACTTAACCCTCACAAAACCAAGGGGGGCAGTTTTTTGGAAAACATATCTAGTCAGTTACTTTATATGAGGGTTGGAATTTAAATAGTGGCAGCTATTTATTCACAACCGATACAAAAGAGTTACATGTTTGCACCTGTTACTGTCCTTCAAAGTAGTCACCAGCGTTGTGTAGAACCCATTGCCAGCGATGTGGAAGGCGTAGTACACAATTAGCAGAGCCTGTTCTGTTGATGGTACGAATGAAATGGTCTACTGCTTGTCTAATCTCTGGAACAGTTCTGAAGCGAATGCCACAAAGTGGTTCCTTCATCTTCAGGATCAAATCAAAGACACAAGGACTTAAGTCCGGGGAGTATGGTGGATGGTATAGTACTTCCCAGTCCCATCGACCGAACAGAACAGTCACAGATTGCGCTGTATGCAACCATGCATTGTCGTGTAAAATGATTGGTGCGTTGCGCAGAAATTGTCGCTGCTTCTTTCACAAAGCTGTTCGCAGGTGATGCTCCAAAAACTAACAGTAATACTGTGCATTGACGGTCTGCCGTATAGGAACGTAATGTGTTAGGATAACCCCATCACAGTCGTACATGAGAATCACCATAACTATCACCATACTGGGGCTCTGACGCACTTTCGACTTTGGCGGAGACCCATAACGATGCCATTAGTTGGATTGGTGTTCCAGTTTTGGCTGGTACGATATGGCCCATGTCTCATCCAGTGTTACGATATGGCGTAAGAAAGCCTCTCCTACGCGCTCATAGCACTCCAAGTGTGTTTGATCAGCATCATAATGCATCCATTTCTGCATTTCCATCAAGTCATGGAGAACCCATTGTGATGCAATTTTTCGCGTGCCCAGGTGTTCCTTCAGGATGCGAAGCACAGTCATATGCGGGAATCCGGTTTCATGAGCAAGCTCACGAATTGTATGGCATCAATCACTGTCCACTAACGCGGCAACAGCATGCACTACTACTTCAGAGACACTAGGACCACCTGCCCGATGCATGTCCGCCACAGTTTGCCGACCTTTGTTGAAGGCTTTTACCTAACGTGCCACTGTTCTGTACAGCAATGTTGATTCCCCACATGCCTCTTGAAAACCCTAATGACACTGTCGTTCTGTATGACCTCTGGCACATTCAATCTTGATCCAACTCCGTTGTCTCTGTTTCGAAAACAGTGACACCATCACGTTAGACCGCTCGCTCACAAGTGACTGTTTCCCTCGATTGTGCGCATGCCGGTAACGCAAGACAGGAGAGCTCATTTGCTCGGAGGTAAGGTAGGTACGTCAACAACGTGTGCTATCAGCAACAATAGTAGATTCCATTGCATAAATTTTTCAGTTACACCTAACCCAGAAATTTATGTTTTAGCAGTAGAATTCACTTTCCCCAATGAATGTCACTCAAAATTTCCATGTTCATGAAATTTCTTACACATCAATACCTCTTTATAAATCAAGTTAAGAGTAAAACTTAACCACAATAACAATTTTTTTAAAAGTACTCCCCATGTTACTGAAAGTGCGTTGTTAAAGGTAGTGTGTGTTAAAGGATATTTTCTGGTTTTGGACCCTACTTACACATCAGTATCTCTTTAAAAGTATGTTTTTAATAAAAGTAAACAACAATTAATGATTTTTTTTAGTTGTTTTTATTGGGGGCATAAACTACCCTCCTTGCTAAAGTATGGAAAACGCATTGGTATTGCTAGGGTTAACACTCTATAGCTGAAATACATACATACCAAGTTTCACAAATATTTTGGGTGTGTTGTTGCTATATCATGCTTCATTTTGTGGCCAGCACAAAAGGGGGATTACACAAAATTCTCATATGGCAAAAACTGCAAAAACCAAAAGACTCAATACTACTCGTAAAAAAAATTAAAATAAAACATATGCTTTGTGTTGGTGGAAGAAAAAAAACTGATGACTATGGTAACCGACGACAATCATGTATACTACTGCTACCACTACCACCACTACTACGGTGTAGTAGTAGTAGTAGTAGTAGTAGTAGTATATCTGTGTATTAACACAGTATTATCAGTACATCCTTTGTTGATGGAAATATTCAATGATATGAATGTATTGAATGTATTTAATTACTGACTTTGTGTACCTAGAATTCTCTGTGTGCACATGTTACACATGCTACACATGTTTAAATGCAGATTAATTTTATTTTATGCCACCAGAGGCTGTATAAGACTTCTGCTACACTTTCCTGTCAACTCAGATGACTAAAAATAACACTGAAAACAGCCAACAAAGGTAATTATGATTTGGTTATTAAAGCTGACAAGCAAGTAATCTCACAGTACATATTTTCCTTCATACTCAACTTCTTGGTAAATAAATTCACTGTCTTTAATTCAAAATCTTATGGCATAAAGTATTGAAAAAACAAGGTACTCACAAAACCTGATCATTTCTGCATAAAATAACATTAGAGTCAGTCATGTCATAGCTTCTAGAAGGGTGTTTCTATTTATTACATTTTTCCTTTTAAAAAAAAAAAAAAAAAAAAAAAAAAAAGCCCCGAGGTACAGGCATCAAAAGCTGCAAACACCACTTTGAAGATGCAAATTTCGTAAAAAGTTTTAAAGCGCTGTATCTCTGTGACAGTTCTAGATATTTTGTTAGCGTTCTTTTTATTTGACAGATGGTTGGTTTATGATTACAATGGTATCCTCTGTTTGTACAATTCTGTCAAAGTTCTTTTACTGTCGCATTTTTAATTTTTTTTAACTCAGTTTTTTTTCTTCCAAAAATGCCAGTCCAGAAAAGTAACATTTGTTTTCTGAACATTAGTACCATGTAAAGGAGGGCTTCCACTTTTAAGTTGGAAGGGTCTTATTTCTAAAAAAATCATGTTTTTTAGACTTTCAAGGCTAATGAACATCTTCACTGAAGTGGTTTCTTACTCATTTCTTTGTTACAATGTTTATTTCTACTGTCTGTTTTGCAGTTATTTCTTTCCACTTTCATTGTTGCAGTTACTTTGTACACTTTGTTGCAGTTTCTTGTCAGTTTCTTTGTCGTTTTTGTTCATTGCAGGTTTCTGTATGGTAGTTGTTCGATGCTAATTTGTTTACTGAAGAGGCTTCTGGGACCATCCAGTGAGTTCTTCGTTTTTGCGAGGAATTTGTAACTTGGCACAGTTGCAATGTGTATTGTGTATTTGAAATGTCTTCTGACTGGGGTATGACTCAAAGATATCAAACACAACACAGTTATGTGAGCATTCTGGCCATGAAAGGCAGGAGCTTGAAACTTTTTTGTTGGTACACATGTGGGCACAAACCCTTGCTGGTAGGAGGGAATGCCTTCTGGCATAAAGGCTTTGTTTTACATGCCGAGCTGCTTTGCAAGAGAGGGGTTGCATGGGAGAGTCTCAGTACCTTGCGATGAGTGTCTGGGATACAAAGTGCATTGCCACATGGTGTGTCTGTGGCTGCATGAGAGTGAGTGGAAAATCTGATGTTGCACTGTACAGAAAGATCTGAATTGAGAATGAGGTTTGGCTGACGGAAGCTTAGCTGGGTCCAGAGCTATTGTCATGGTCTCAGTAGTCTGTGACTGTAGTAGATGGGTGTCTGGTCACATTGCAGACACCCACAGCATTAGAAGAGGGCCATAGTGAGTTAGCCACATATGGAATGGGGCCGGAATGTTTGTGCAGCAACTGGGAGGTTAAATCATTGTATTCTGTCCTTTTCTAAGCACATGAGTGTGTGTCAAATAATATATGGTAATCAGTGTGTGGAAAATAGTGACACATGTATGTTTGCTCTCGGATCACTGAAACATATAGGGATAAGTCCTAGACTCTTGAGCACAGTGAGGTCTTAAAAGTGTCAGCTCTGGAAAGTTTCTTGTATCAAGCAGTGGCCATGCACATTGTAGTCAGGGCAGTGAAACCGGCTTGAATTAAATACTTTGTGCTTATTTCGATATCTCAATGTTGTTATGACGCACACCCGCACAGTAGGGAATATGTTTACAAAACATTATTATTAGAATGAAAATGTAGAAGTTTATGGATACAAAGATGACTTGTAAGGCTCTAAAACAATTGTGTGTATGTTGGTATTGCTAGGAGTCTCTCGTGGCGAAGGGGGGAGGGGGGGGGGGGGAGTGTTGAAGGTGGGACAGTTGTTTATAACCAATAAGTTGTTGCTGTATTGGCAACACCCACATTAACAATGCATTTCATTTATGTAGCAATGCGTGAAGACATGGAAGAGGAGATTTTGCTTGTTAATCTTGACTCACAGCCTCCACCCCCTCCCTGTTATAGATCTTACAGATTTTAAGTTCACTCCAAATAATTTTTACAATATTTAAAGTCATTTGCTATCAAAATTATAGTGTTGTGAGGTCAGTAACCTTAGCCTTCAAACTTGAATTGTACAGATAGAGTGGGGCGAATGTAAAAGAGATTGGGGCATCAGTGTCTGCTAGTCTCTCTCTCTCTCTCTCTCTCTCTCTCTCTCTCTCTCTCTCTCTCTCTCTCTCTCTCTGTGTGTGTGTGTGTGTGTGTGTGTGTGTGTGTGTGTGTGTGTGTGTGTGTGTGTGTGTGTGTGTGGTTTTTTTCTATATGTTTGTTGCCCCCCCCCCCCCACACCTGCTTCATGATTCCTTCTTCCTCTCACTTAAGTTTATGGTCCTACTTCCACAATCCAGTATCCCCCAGAGCAGCCATTCTCCTTGAGCAGCCTCAACACTGTTTAATTAACATACTCCCTCTGTCCCGTACCATTGTATACAATGTAAACTTCCCCTAGCTTCATTTTGACACTGCCCTATTATTCTAGGCTCTTCCTGTACTGTTCATCCATCTGGCCATATGTGCCCTCCTCACATGCTGCCAAAAACAACATGTCCCTGTGCATGTGGTATTTTTATAGATACATATGATAGTGTGTTTCATGTGAATTATTTGCTGATGATATACAGTGCCATGCTTGCTACATACTGTACCTTATGCTCAAAATTGTAATGAGAGTAGAGTGAATTTTGCCACTTGTCATGTTTTATAGGTTATTAGAGCAAAAGACATAGTAGAGAACAACTTCACGGTTTTGGTTCACTCTGGGAGAAAAGTGGTAAACACGGTACTGTTGTGTAGTATTGGCTGTAACTCCATTGATAAACACAAGTGAAATGTGTGATTACAGTTCAGTGTTGCCACGTAAAAAGTGATAGGCGTTGAAAATTGTAGAGCAGCCACAAGTCGCATGTAACATTTTCTTTATTTTTACATGTTTAACTTGAACAACACAAGCATTTTGAGAAATTACATAGTGACTGCCACATATTACAAATACAGAGATTTGTTTGAGGATAACTGTTTCATTATGTCACATGACATGCAGCAACTGTTGATACGACACTGCATAATAACAGCATGTTTTTGGGCCTGAGCTAAGGACAAGGCTTTGTGTTGGTGTGGGCATCTACAGAAGAGGGACCACAAGGGGTGGGAAAACAACTAATGTTCCCCTCAGGCACCACTTCTCTTGTTCCTCAATGTAGCATTGTGTTTTAGTGTTTCCCAGTGTGCCCATGGCCAACGGCACCATACTTAAAATGAAATAAATAATAGAGGAAGATACATAAACCACTTACTAGATTCTGTTAAGTAATTCAGTTGTCACACGGTAAGGAATAGAACGTATTATTAACTAACAACTCATTTGTCTACCTGAACAAGGTTTTGTTGCTTTACATGTTATCATGTTCTTAAGACAAAACATTACTTCTTTGCCTGAATTTGTATGGAGATTTGAGTATGGGTGGAGGTGTATGGTGTCTCTATCATGTTATAGTACATTTATAAGCATGTTTAAGTTCAACTCAAAAATCTGACTTGCATTTTTCGTTGTCGTTTCCTTTTGTGTAAGGCCTAATCTGTATCACTTCAGGCAGGGGGTTACCTTAATAGTCTCGGATGTTAATGAAATTAGACTATGTTAAAATCTGGAGTAAGTAAGACACACAATTTTTGTTTTCTCTAAAAAAAAATTCCTGCCCCCAGATATGGGCCGCCAAAGATGACACTGCGAACACCATTTTGAAGATGTGAATTTCGTAAAATTTTTTTAAAATGCTGTATCTCTGTAACAGTTATAGATATTTTGTTAGAGTTCTTTTTATTTGACAGATGATTGCTATATGATTACAATGGTATCCTCTGTTTGGACATACCTGTCAAAGTACTTTTACTGTCACCTTTTGAAATTTTTCTTATATAATTTTTTTTCTCAAAATTCCAATCGAGAAAAGTTAAATTTTTTCCTGTTGATCAGTACCATGTAGTACTATATTCTGTGTAAAGGAGAGCTTCCACTTTTAAGTTGGGGAGGTTTTATTTTTAAACAATCATTTTTTTAACTTTCAAGGATAACGTATGTCTTCACTAAAATTGCTTCTTACTAATTTATTTGTTACAGTGTTCATTTCTATTGTCTTTGTTGCATTTATTTCTTTTCACATTCATTGTTGCAGATATTTTGTACACTTTGTTGTAGTTTCTTTGTCATTTTTGTTCATTGCTAATTTGTTCAGTGCTAATTTGTTTACTGAAGAGGCTTCTAAGAAATCCGAGACCATCCAGTGAGTTCTTTGTTTTCGCGAGGAATTTGCCACTTGGCACAGTTGCAGTGTGTATTGTGTATTTGAAATGTCTTGTGACTGGGGCCACAAGAGAGTAAAGGGTGCTGACTATTTGCATATCAATAAAATAATGATATATAAGACAAACAAAAAAACAGACTTTGTTTAAGTTGGGAGTAAGTGTTCTAATTTGAAGACTCTGTTTCAAAGTGAAGAGGTTTCCAGTGATGACTTTTTGTGTTCTAAATGTTTTGACAGAATAACAACAATGATGGTATTTGAACAAGGTGAAGCCTCCCATGGTGCAGATGATGTAGATTTTTCATCAGTAGAGGAAGAATTAAATACCCCGAATTAGTCAACTACAGAGGTAGATGTTAGTCCTGTGAAGAAACCATGGTCAGTGAAGTCGAGTCATAAGCTCTATGCATCAAGAAAGCACAGAGAAATTACTAAAGCTATGGATGAATACACTACAGCAAAACTGACCACACTCTTCAAAGTAGAAATTCCATCTTCTTACACCTCATGCCAGGAATTTTTCACAAACATCAACTCACCTGTTGAATATTATGCATTGTACAGTGAAAAGGTGCAAGTTTTAACTATTATTCCGCAGACATTTTCAAAGAAAACAATTTTGAACCACGTTCATCAGTATCAAAGTAGATGATAGCAAATCAAGAAATGTGAGGTTTCTAAAAGTAGTCTTTGGGACACCTGATCCGTATTATGGTCATCCTGTAGAAGCAGCTCCAGTTCAAACAGTGCAGTCATTTTATCTGGAAGATAAATGGGACTGTTCTCGCTAGAGTGCCAGCAAAAAAGACACTACAATTGTAACATATGAAGGTCAAAAAGATGTGAAAGTGAAGAGGTACATGACTCGCAGTATTAAAGAAACTTCTGTAGTTTATAAGAGCAACTATACAACTTCACATATTGGAAGATCAAAATTTTATGCACTAAGACCTAGGGATGACGGTTGATGTGTGTACTGCGCAAATTTTGAACTTTGTGTGGTAACTTTGAGGAACTTACTGGAGCACATGTCATACGACACCTTGGTTGGGTGTGTGATGCCTTTAGTACTCTGTGATGTAAAGCGAGAGACTTGTTTGTTTCAAGAATGTGGTGACTGCCATGGAAAGGGAGGACTGTCTTTACAGACACTCGGCCTGGAAGACGTAGCAGATAACTCTGCATAAATTACATATCCAACATGGCAGGAAAATAAACTAATTAAGTAAACTGTTGCCTTTGACAGTTTCATTGATAAACTTGGTAAATGGTCAGTGAAAGCAGTAACACATTAGCATCTGAAGACATTGTAACAACACCACATTGCACAAGTGACAGGGTGTGTACAGGCTGACGAACAATATTTAGTGCTTCACTGTGATTTTCCTGAGAACTGGTCTGTAATTCTCCCACAAGAAGTACAACGGTATCATTGGAGTAATGAGCAGGTTCCAGTTTTTACACGAGTGACACTTTCAAAACAAGACCACAAATGTTGCAATTATAAATGATGACACTAGACATGACTCAGCACATGCTTTGCTAGCAATGTGCAAAATTCTTCAACTGCAAACAGAGGCAGAGATCATCATTATTTCTGATGGTGTTCCTAGTCATTTTAAAAATCGTTACCAGCTGTCTGAATTGAGTAAGTCGCTTGTGCCAACTGACTGGGTATACAGTGCTACTGGTCATGGGAAGGGGCCTCGTGATGGTGTGGGCAGCCTGCTGAAACTCTATGCTACAAAACATAATCTTTACAGACCAAATACAGCAGTGATTCAGAATGCTGATGTATTTACGAGAGTTGTGAAATTTTACACATCCATAGCCCTCATTCTTTTGCCCAAAGAGGAAATCAAAGAATTCTGTGAGCAGAAAAAAAAGAAGAATATTCCAAACTAACTACAGCTGTGATAGGAATGCAGACAACACATCTTTTGACTCAAAGTGATGGGCTAACTCATATTGCATGCACATTAAAGAGCAAGAAAGAAGAAATTTTGTTTGTTCGGCCAGCACCTCAGAAACAGCAGGATAATTTTCAGATTCACAACCTGAGATGGGGGATATGTGTGAGTGTGTGTGTGTGTGTGTGTGTGTGTGTGTGTGTGTGTGTGTGTGTGTGTGTGTGTGTGTCTTTATGCTACCACGTGGACCAGCTGCTGGATATAGGTTTCCAGGTGAAGGACGGCAGCAATGCCATTAGTGTTCACTTCCTGTATACAATGTTTTGAAGATTGTAAGTGCTCCAGTTCCTGTTGGTTCAACAGGAAGGCATCACTCTATATCAAAGGAAGATACTGCAGCAGTGGAACACATTTTTAGTTCATTGACTGGCTAATTTCAGTGCAAAACAGAGTGCACAGAAGTTGTATAAACTGAAACCTTTAAGTCTTTGGACCTTTCACATCCTTTTTGGAACCATTTAAAATGCTTGAAAAATGAGTGTCTTACTCAGCTTTCAAAACTAAAATTATGTTAAATAAGGTTAGGTTTTGATTTTTATGTGCCTGTTATGTGATAATGTGGTAATAAAAAAGGTTTATGTATGGCAAAACTTTCAATTTCTTATAAAACCTGTTCAACATAAAAGTGGAAGCTCTCCTTTTCAGGAAATGTAGAACTATACGGTACGAATCAACAGAATTTTTTTTTCCATAAATTATAAAGTAAGTTCAGAATGCTATAGTAAAAGAACTTTGACAGGTAAATCCAAATGGAGGATCTCGTGTAATCATAAACCAATTATCTTTCAAATAAAATAAAAGTATCTAGAACTGTTACAGAGATACCGCATTAATTTTTTTTTTTTTTACAAAATTCACATCTTAAAAAGGTATGGTATGTGCAGTGTCATCTTTAGAGGGCTGTATCTCAGAGCAGAAATTTTTTTGAGAAAATAATAAAATTAGTGTTCCTTACTTAGTCCTTCATTTTAACATATGGTAAATTAAATAAAATTTTTTCATAGCCTGCCTGAATTGATATGGGCTATGCCAGATAAAGTTATAAAAATGGCGCTCCACAGTACAGATAAGAAAGTTCATGTTGAAATTCCAAGGAGAAACACATAGTATAAATTTTGTACTACAGGAGTTTTATTACTTCTAAATGTTTGTTTTTTTCTTCAACACTCTGGATACACTATATATTTACTCTTTCAATTATCTTGAGTGTCTCCTAGAATATTATGTGTATGAAGTTAATCATAGTAGTATTTTACTTCAATTTTGATATCCACTTATACTGGATATTCTTTAAATTAATTTCAAGTCTGATGCATACACTATATAAAGCAGTACTTTGGATGTTCATTCACACTGAGCATAATTCAGAGTTTCAGCCTCAGCTACAGTTGTGCACCAAGGACCAGAATAGGTTGGTACTGTCCAACCTTCACAAAAAGTTTACTTTCTGACAGTTCAGCACAGTCACCAAAACACTTTGTACGAAGTGAATAAAATACTTACATGTGACTTATAGCAAGATTTTAGCCTGCCAAAACAATTTCATAATCATAAATAAATCCGAAACAAAATACAATTATATTAAAAAATTGATATTTAAATTCAATTATAGGGAAGAAAAAACACTATACTGCATGACATTTGTGCTATTGCTCATCAAAGAAATGAAGTTTATGACAACTGTTTCATAGATCATTTCTTGATTGCACTTAGAAGTGAGAGATTTTTAGCTGAGATTCAGTGTTGGTCTTATCCCCAATGACTGATTTAATATGAAATGGAAGTTTATTGTTTACTTTTATGCTTGAATAATGTACTCCTTTCTGTACCATACTGTGATTTGTATATCTTTGTGAAGATCATGTTTACTTCTTGTATCATGATCATGATATTCAGTGATTGTCCTCTACATTGATTAGTGTTCAAAAAGCACATTAGTGAAAAAATGTATTGGCACGGCATGATGAGGATCCCTAGTTGTTTCAATAAGCTTCTGGAACAGCACCTAGTGTGCACGCTACCCATCATTATAACGACTCTAGTCTGCGCAATAAAGACTTTATTTGCTCATGACCTGTTTCCCTGAATATGATGCCACATATCATAAGTGAATGGAAATATCCGAAGTACACAGCTTTCATTGTTTCCAAGTCACAGAGGTGAAATTGAGCTAATGACAAATGCTGCTGAATTCAGTCTTTTATATAGGTCAATGATGTTAACTGACCAGTTTAGTGTTGTTAATGTGTAATCCCATGAATTTGGAAGCCTAACTCTCAATATTTCTTTGTCGCCATTTTTTATTTCAATATTATTTTGTTTGCCATTTGAGACTGAATGAATTGAGTCTTGTTAACACTGAGAGACAGACCAACAGAAGTGAACCAATCTAGAGCTGCTCCAAATATAGTGGTTGCAGAGTGCTCTACACTGCAGTGTGATACTTTAGCATAATGGTTGTGTCATCTGCAAATACGGTGTAGTGTTCTTTTAGTGTCATACACAGTGGCAGATCACTGTAATGGAAAACTTTTCAGCCTCCTGAAAGAGCACCTCTATGATGCTCTTAGTAGTACAAACTGCTCTACTAACTCTCAAGGTAAAAATATACAACCAATTCGATTAAGTTACCTCAGAATGTAAGAGGATATCAACCAATGAAGATAAGCACAGCAACTGATTTTTATTTTTTCACAGCGAAGACTTCACCCCTTCAGTCTGAGAAAACCATCTGAAATGTCAACCAACCACCTGCTGCATAGGGACACAAACCTGGTGTGTATTAATACAACATATTCTGTTCTAGGAAGTTATTCTGACACCACAATCCTGTTTATTACAACATTTTACTGCATATGTGGTGTCGACTATATTTTTCATCTTGTCAGCATATGAATGAATATTCATGACGTACGTAAAGCAGTTACAAACGCGTAAGAATATAATATAAAACATACTCCAAAATTGTTCGAAAAGTGCACTGCTATTTGTCAATAGCCATTATCTTATATACGGCATCAAAATCTAAAAAATTACACCATTTTCGAATTAGCTAAAGCGTGGAACAATGACCATATCTGCAATTTATTCAGAAAAGTACTCAGACGAGATAAACGACTATGTTTTCTTTGAAAACTGACCGATATGTCAATGTCAATAAGTTTGCTCACTTTATACATTTGCAATTTGATGGTTACACGCAAGTCGTCGTTTGCTGGCAGCCTAGAGCTGCCACAACAGGTCACTATTGTTCTGTTATTGTAGTACTGTCTTTCTATAATCAAGCATACCTAGAAGTCTAGGCAATGACAATTACTACCGTTAACGCGGTGTTTCCCCCTTTTTTCCACTTTGTGCGTACCAAGTTTCACTCACGCTTAGTTACATGCGTACACACACTGTGTAGTATGGGCATACACTCGATTGTAAAACTGTCACAAAATGTAATAGCCACACACTTCACTCTAACATTGCGTTTATTATTCGGGAGGAAGCACCCTTATCTTCACGGCTGTCAATCTATTTACGTTACGCTAATGCAGTTCCACAATATCACTAATACTTGAACATTGAGGTCTGCTGGTTTCTCTCAATAATCAACACATACTGAAAAAACTTACCTGAACACTGTATATTTTTCGTTAATCCAAACGTACAAGCACACTCCTGTTCAAAACACAGAATTTCACAAGCACTTCACAGAGCGACAGACAAGCGTTGGCAATTGTTTTTTAAATAGTCGCACTCTACGAAATACTTTGATAGCCTACTGTGGAAGCGATACGTACCGCTTGCAGGTTCGTTTTGTATTTTAAAAAAGCCATAACGCTCTCACACAGTCACTATAATTATAACAAACGCATAAATGATACGATGCTGAAAGCTTATTATTATTATTATTATTATTAACACGGCATCATCTCAATCTATAGCGTTCATACTAAAACAGTTTGAAAAGAGAAAAAGAGAAAACTTTGTACTAAATTAAATTCAAAATTTTCCTTCAAAATGAATTTTCACTCTGCAGTAGTGTGTGCGCTGATTTGAAACTTCCTGGTAGATTAAAACTTTGTGCCGGGACACGACTCGAACCTGGGAAGAATCTGCTTGGAAGTCTTAAAATTTTACTGTGGAAAAACTACTATACCACAACCGATACGTTTGACTGGCTGATCAGTTCGTCACGTCTCTGCAGCCAGAAAAATGGACGTCAACAGCTGACAATGGATTTCACCGACTGCAAATAATTGCTTTCAGCCACTCTTCCATCCACTGGTGCGTGAGATGTCGCACGGGAAGGTAAACTACGGAAATAAAGACAGTAACAAATGGAGAAGCAGAAGGACGGAGATCACTAAGACGGCCGAGAATGAGATGGAAGGGTAATACTATAGGACACATGCATATACTGGGTCTGGGAGATGAAGATACGGCTAACAGGAAGGTGCGGAAGGCTGGACTGAGTGACGCCAAGGACCGGCTGTGGTTGTGTGAACAGATAAGTAATAAGTAAATCTCATGAGCACCATACTTTAAGATACTGACTGATTTGGGAGACTGTATTTTCAGATATACTATATGTGAAAATTAAAAAAAGGGAGCCCCAAAAACCTCACTAATTCCCTAAAATTAACGGATATACTTCATTCTATGACCTATAAAATTTAAACACGATTCGAATCCTTAAAAGAAACACACAGATTTTCCAGATGAAAATTTAAAGCCTGTGTTTCCTGTTCACTCTTCCAGCCTCTTAATTAACAATGGCCACTGCCATCTACTTGTTGGCAGGTGGTAAGTGTAGCACCTTTAAAACACTACCTTGAAGGACCCTGTTCTCTTGCTCAAAAGGATCTGATAGAATGTTACCTACATGATATCCCAATTAACATGAGGAGAGCGAAGACCATAAAATAAACGAAGGCAAGATGTACATGGAAGCCCAATATGTAAAGTTGTTCAAAGACAACGTGCTTCCAAGTATTTCCATAGAATTTCTTGAACTAAGACACTTCATAGGCTGGTGACACTGTATAGGTCGTTGTTTCATTTTTAAATAAACACTTTATTACATGATTTAACAGTTAGCTAATTTCGTCCCCTTGCTGCAGCACAAAAAAAATTATGTACTGTCCATATATGTACATGGGGGAGCAACATGTGACAGAAATCTATGTGTTCATCTACACGTTCCTTTTAGTGCACAGCAAGAGACCACAGAATTACAAGGATTGCATAAACCCGCTACCCACACACTGCTGTTGCATGTTGAATATAATGGAAGGCAAGTACATAGGGTATATCACAATTAATGGTGTAAATGCATGCTGTTGAAAGTACACCATACTAGAATCGAAAAAAATCTCAGTAAACATAGGTCCACAAATGAATCATCTGGGAGATAAGTGAGACTTCATGGTTACCAGCCACCACTGACGTGATTCTGTGTAAACGCCACATGCTGATCCATTGTGTGGTCTTTGTTTATGTTTTCGAGACATGGAGTTGCAAACAGAATGGATACAACAGTACAGTACACAGTCAGAGTGTCAGTCCTGACAGTTGTTTGCGAAGCACCAGTTGTGTTGTATGAGTGTTGGTGGTAACATGGGACATTACAGTAAGGAGTAGCATGCGAATATGCATTTGATGTATGGTAGGACTAATGCCATTGCATGGGAGGCTGAACACTTGCACCAAGAAGGATACCTTGTCCTAAGAGACCCTGAGAGTCAACCATTCACAAGGGTGCATCAATGTGTCCAAAAAACTGGGAACTTTACACGTGGTGTCGGAGTGCATAGGCCTGTGCTTGAAGATGTGGAACTGGAAACAGTCAAACACACTTCTGAAATCTTGACACAGAGACTTGCCACCCAGATTCCTGGAATGAGCTAGAATAATCTTTGGAGAATAATGAATCGCAATGCAATTTACCCATACCACCTCCAATGTGACCAGTGTCTTAGTGAGGTGGATTTTGGTCCTAGACTAGCGCTCTGTCAGTGGATGCAACAAAGATCTGTAGTAAACCTTATGTTTGACAGTAAAATTTTATTTACAGATAAAGCAGGGTTCACCCATGTGGCACCATCTGGCAGAATTGCTTGAGGATGTTCGCTTAGACCAAAGCCAGATGATGTGGTACATGCATGATAGAGCACTGGCACATTTTGGTGAGACGACATCTAACGTTCTAATGTGGCCAAAGGTGGATTGGGAGAGGAGGACCTGTACTGTGGTCTCCAATACCACCTGATCAGAACCCCATGGATTTCTGTGTACGCCACTCTGGTTAACATTGTTGAAGAAATGGAATAGAGTCAATAATTACGAAATGATTCAAGCATGTTCGAAGTTTCGAAAGTTACTGCAGCAACAGGTGCAGGTGTGCTTCCTGGTACAAGGACGACACTTTGAACACCTCATTTAACTATGAGTACAGTCATGTAACTGTTGTTGTGTTCATCCAGAACACCTGCATTTCTACCAAAGTAACTCTAATAACTTTTCTTAATGCTATACAGTATTATTACATTTTCATAACTGGGATGCCATTACATTTACACAGAATCACGTCAGTAGTAGCTAATAAGGACAAAGCCACAATTAAACTGCATGAATTTACGCCATTAATTATGAAACACCATGTATATCCATGCCATGTTTGTAAAAGAGTGTACAGTGTTAAATGAGTACTACTGAGCCAAGCCGAAGTGTTCTCTCAAGCAGGCAAGAAGACGCATCTGTGCCCTTCATGGCTCCTGCTGTCCACTGACAAAGCTATTTGCAGCAGCAGGAAGGTAGAATAGGGGACTTGGGGAAAGAAACATGTGTTTTAATTTAACAACATTACTTTTTTCTTATTATCTCATATTCTTTGTCATAATAATTTAGTATTGATTATATTTTTTATAATTTGTCTGTGAAACCAATGATTAGTTATTGATAATTCTACAATACGCACTTGATAATTTGTGTTAATGAAACAATTTTGTTCATTAAATTCTTTTACTTATTAATGTTTTAAATTACTGCTCTCTTGCTGAGGGAATGATTTTCTAATAAATATTTGGACACAGTCTTCAACCACAAAAGTAAAGGATGTACTACATCTTTTATTTTAGCGCCTTTTTCTTGCCTTGCTGTTTCAACTGTTAAGAGATTGGCAGTCAGTGACAATCAGTCATAGCTACACAGTAGTGTGGTGTAGTCAGCAGCTGGTGTACAAAACAAGCAATTAATTTTTATGCAGTAAAGCACTGCATAATGTTGAATGAAAGTGTCAGTTTAATGTATATACAGTAGCAATTAGTCTCAGTCATGTAAATGCGTGAGATACAAAATTTTTTGAAATTAAGTCTATGTTGAATTAGCTCACATTAAAAGCCCAGAAAGCACAGAAGTCAAGAAATGCAATATGGTGGGACATGGTTACATTTTTACATAAGATATGCGAGGATACTACGCAAATGTCACTTAATAGAAATGTAAATCAATTGGCTTCACGATTTCCAAATAGTGTTTAGTTAACTTATAAAAGCAAATTGCTATTATACGAGTTCTGAACAGTAACTGCTACAGTTCATGGTTAATTTGCCAATTAGGATCTTGCAAGATTAATGTAAAATGATAAGGTTAATGAGTGACATCATTTCCCTTTGAGTAAGTTCAATAATGTTAGTGGCAAACGTAGAGAAACAAATGTGTGCTTCTTTGCTTCATTTTTTTCACTAAGGTGTAGTGGTAATAATTTACAAGAAAATTATTTAGTAATTCTGAGTGCAAATACAAAAAAATGAAATTTTTGATCCATTAGGACCAGTGACTCATTTCTTTATCTAAGAGTATTTTTTCAAGTGATAAAGGCACAAAGTAAGATTGTACTGATTCTTGATCCAGGATTGAAAACAAACACTGTGGTTCAGTGGACACTTCAAAGTAATTTGAATAATGACTAACACAGGGAGTGTAGTGAGTGCATAAAGTGATACAGAACGATTCAGCCTAAAACTACTAAATCCTTTGTAACAATGTAATTGCCTTAACAGTAATCCCACCATTTTCAGGCCATATTTAAATATTTTTTGAATCTAAAGTCATTCCCAACTTTGGTACAGATCAGGCACTACAGTGTCTAGTTACCATGATATTAATTTGTTCTTATACGAAGCTAATGCAGTATAGTATTACATTAGAGCAATTAAATCACTCTAGTGTAAAGGTGTGACACGAAACAAGGATATTGAATTCTTGTTAAAAAAAAACAGCAAAAGTATTTGTGTTATATTTAAGTTCCTTAAGAAACATAAGGTCAAAATTAAAACTTAAAACCAAGTGTTCGAATTTGCTTAAGGGTGGTGATACATTTGGCTGCCTGGTGACAGGACTGTACCAAAATTTCATGAACTTTACAGACGTGGATTTGTAAGCAGTGCACAAACAGATTTCGAAACAAATCTAATATTGGATTTTATTTAAGCAAAAAAAGGAAAAAACTGTGTAATAATAATTAAGATTAAACTGAAATTTACATGGCTTTGGGTAGTGAAAAGTTGGATGAAGAGGTAGTGGCCAAAGCTGACACAAAGACTGCATTCACTTATTTGCACATAGTAGCTACAGGGGTTGTGCTACAATTAGTCCAAGTTAGAAGTGTGGGAACAAGTGATTCAGGCACATATGGTGTTGCTGGGTCTATGGGTGTATGCAATCTGTATCAGTCTGATGTTAAAAGTTAACCAGAAGCTTAAGAGGATGAAATGGTGGTTTAGGTAATGGTTCTGAATAATACCATACAAGGACAATTAAGAAACATGCATATGAAGAGAATGATTTCATGAAAGTCGCAATCTGAATTAATGATTTTTCATTAGCACAAAAGACTGAATTGTATCAAGTGCTAAAGGATAATTTGAGAAAGTGTTCTCAGATAAGCCAGGGCTGGTAAAGGAAAGACACACTGGCTACATATAGTTGAACATAATTTTTTTCATTCCACCGTATCTGATTACTGTTTCAAAGACAGTTGAGGTTAAAAAAGAGATTGAGAAGATGGTCAAATGGGGCAGAATAGAGTGATGTAATAGTCTGCATAATAACCCACTAATAAAAGTAGGTAAAGAAGATTGTTGAGTCCAGGTTGTTATTGACAATCGCACTGTGAAGAAGATAGTGCAATGGGAAAGAGACTAGCCAAAAAATTCAGATGAAATGTTGCAAAAACATTACGAAATTCGATTTATGACAGGCTTTGATTTAATGCTGGGTATTGGTGGCTACCATTAGCACTTGAGTCAGGAAAGTGTACTGCTTTTTTACCTCCAGGAAAGAACTGCTACTAACAAAACGGTGTCTTTCAGATTAAATACTTCTATGTCGGTATTTAAAAGGGCACTTGAATCTTCGAAATGAGATATGTTCACAGATTACTATGAATGTGGACGATTTGTTGACAGCAACACGAGCTTGAAAGGCACACTTAGTGATGATTAGTAAAGTATTCAATTCCCTCATAAAAGGAGGTATGATTTTAACACTAACAAGGAGAGGTCACCAGTGGTCAGAACGAATTTTTGAAACAATCTATACGGTGATGCAGATTAAGGTTCCAGATATAACACCCTGCAGCCATTCGTCCTTGAGGGCCCTCGTTTGTGAATAATCGAGGAATAAAATTTAGGAATTTTGCATGATGCTCTAGAGTTTTAAAAAAGGAATGTTAAATTGACTGACTGGGCAGCATAATAGTTAAGCTGCAGTCCTTGTATGTGAAAGGTTGTGGGTTTGAATCTCGTCAGATGGCTTGAAGTTTTTTAATTTTTAAGTCTTTATCAAAACGACTTTGGTCATTATTTCATTCACTTAATTCGTTTAAGTGTAATTTTTTGCTTATTGTCCGTTGTGATATCATTTTAATCACCATAATATTAACTTTTTCAGCTCACCTTATTTTCTCTTCCTACCAATCTTTTTCCACTTGGAATTTTTGTGTATATGAATTGAATTATTTTTGTGCATAAGAATTGAATTACCTATCATAATATCAAAACATTTGAAAATGGTGATTTATTGGTTAAAAAACAAAAGTCGAAATATTTTAATAGTGACTGTGTGATGATGTCAAAAATGATTTTTTCATTACAAACTGTACTTTTTAATGGTAATAGTCATCCAAACATTTAAAACATAAATTCTCAGTGCACTATGGACAAAATAATGCAGATGAAGATTTAAACGAAAGAAGGGATTAAGAGTAAGACGAAATTCGAGTAAAATGATAGAAATAATGAATGCAGTGACATGGACGAAAATATAGAATGATAAAATAGGATACATTAATTCGAAGTTGACATATAACAATAATTACAATTAAATGAAAAAAATTTCCTAGTGTGAAAAGACTCATAGGAAAAAAATTATTAGCCCATTAAAAAAGTCAATATGACTACTAAAATAATGCAACAAAGGAATAGAAATAAAAAATTACATTGAAACAAATTAAGTTAATAAAATAACGACCAAAGGCATTTCGATGGAGATTTAAAAATAAAAAAATTCAAAGCACCTGATAAGAGCTGAACCCACAGAGTTCTGACTGTCAGAGCCATACCTTAAATATTATGTTACACAACCAGTCAATACAACATTGCTTTATTAAAGCCCTAAAGCATCATGTGGAATTCATAATTTTTTTCTGTGCTTACTCAATGACGGCCCACCAGTTTGAATGGCTGCAGGGTCGATACCATGAATGTTAACCTACATTACCATACAGATGGTTTCAAAAATTGGATCTCACTGCTGGGAGGCTCTTGTTGTACGAATGAGTGAGTTCATAGATAGGAATATCATGTTTCTGGAGCATGTTATGATGATCAAGAAACAGGTGAAAGTCTCCTTACGAATATATGGGTTTTATCAAAGTTGTTTAGAAGGGCAAGCGTTCAACAATCCTCATTTAAATAATTTACTGGAGAAGGACAGTGCTTTTGTATGGACCCAAAAATGGCAATTGGTGTTCGAAAAATTAAAAGTCTTTTGAAGATAAAATTTTATCTAACCAAAGCTGAAATTAACTGTCTCACAGGGGATCTGATTGTTTGTACTTTCTTCTCAGGGTTCAAATGTTCTAGGAAAAGACAGAGAGGTGGCAGGTTATACATAAATCAACTGCTTTTGCTGGTAGAGCACTGAGCAATTATGAAAGAAACTATACCATTTCTGTAAAAGAAGCATTAGCCATAGTCTGTGGATTAAAAAAATGGAAATCATTTATCAAAAAGGAATTTTGGCACATCGCTGGTAGGGTATTATATATATTATATATATATGAGCGAGGTTTTTATGGCTGTCGCTGCCTCTCGCATCCCAATCTCCACAGTCATTCCAGTCTCCTTCATTAAGACCTCTCGTCGCCATTACTTCGTTGACGTCGTCTTTACAGCATCTTGCAGGTCTACTGCGCTTTCTTCTTTGATGTGGAGTCCATTGCCATACTCGTTTTGGCCATCTTGTGTCTGGCATACGCTGTAAGTGACCATACCACAGTAGGCACTTCCTTTCTATGTAGTCTAGGATTGTGCTTTCGACATTCATAACCTCTCTGATCTTATCATTTCTAATATGATTGAGCCTGGAATATACACAACCCCGTCTCCAGAAATCCATCTCGACAGCCAGCAAGCGATCTTTCTGCCTCTGAGTTAGTTCCCACAACTCTGCACCATATGTTGTGATACTTTCAATAATTAT
The DNA here is from genome assembly GCF_021461385.2 of Schistocerca piceifrons. Lineage (NCBI taxonomy): Eukaryota > Metazoa > Arthropoda > Insecta > Orthoptera > Acrididae > Schistocerca > Schistocerca piceifrons. The sequence continues at coordinate 400,317,216 of NC_060149.1, forward strand.
GTGGTAGATGGTATGTTTTGCTCTGCGCGTTGTGTTTTTGTTCCAGAGAATAACATTTAGTTGTTTTATGGCTCGCTTGCCCTGGCCAATTTTATTGTTTATATAATCCATACTTCTATCATTGGACGACAGTGTCACTACCAGGTACTTAAAATTATGACACCCTTTAACAGTATCAGCACCGAGTTGTAAGTCGTTAACAGCATTTTCTCCCACTTTCAGATATTCTGTTTTGGATACGTTTATGACAAGACCCCACTTTTCATATTCTTCTTTTAATTTGCGGAACATGTAATTTGCATCTTCCTCATTTCCACTTACTAACACTTGGTCTTCAGCAAAACATAAAGTGAACAAGATCTTATCGTCTTTGGGGATACCCATTCCACTGCATTTCCTTTTCCAGGATTTCAGTGCATCCTCTAGGTAGATCTTAAAGAGTGTAGGCTCGGGTAGGCATCCCTGGGATAGTCCCTTTGTCACCTCAAACTCTTGAGATAGTTGATTTCTCACTTTTACCATTGCCGTGCAACCTTGGTAGAGGAGTCTGACAGCTTTCACATAGCTCGGTGACACGCCATTACCAATTAGACTTGTCCGTAGCTAGTTCTGTCGAACTGTGTCATAAGCTTTCTGGAGGTCTACAAAGGCAAGATGGGTCGTAAGGCCCTTTGCTGTCCTTTTCTTCATTAGGTTTTTGAGGGTAAATACTCCATCAGTACAGGAGCGACCAGATTTGAATCCATTTTGATCTTCAGATTCAGTTATTTCTTCTTCAAGCCTCTTTTTTAGGATATGGCCATAGACTCTCGCCATGGATGGCATCACACTAATACCACAATAATTTGCACAATTTCTCCTGTTGCCCTTCTTGAATATTGATGTAATTGTGGCCTTTTACTACTTCTTTGGGGCTTCGTCACCTCTAAGGCATTTGTCAAAAATCACTGCCAGTATCACAAAGAGTATTGACAGTGCTGCTTTAACCAGTTCTATATAAGTTCATCCTGGATCTGGCGACTTTCTGTTTTTCATGGCATTAATTGCATTTTGGACTTCCTTCAGAGTTATCAGTGGTAAATTATCATTACTGATTCAAATGTCTTGTGGGTTCTCAGTGAATGCTGCTCTGTTCTCAGTTAGTAATCCTTGGTAGCGTTGTATCCATTCCTGCATGCTAATGAGGTTTATATCAGCTTTATCTTTATTCTGTGTGCTCATTGTTTTTAATACCTTTCAGGCTTTATTTTCCTACGCATTCACCATGCTCTTTTCTATCTCTTCTCCAGTTTTCTGGCAGGCTTCGTTTCTTGCTTTAATTATTGTTTTCTGTGCATCTTTTCTCCACTCTCTGTATTCCTGCCAATCATTGTCTGATCTTGAGTTCAACCATTTATTATAAGCTTTCTTCTTACTTTCTACCTTCTCTTGTACCGATTGGTTCCACCACTCATAACATATTGTATTACTCTTTTGGATTTCTTTTTTTTCCAGAGCTTCATAAGCTGTGTTATGGATGGCTTCTTTAACCATCTCATACATCTTATCTGTAGAGGTTCCTTCAATGGCAGCAAGTTTTGCTGCTAGCCTTTGCTGGTACAAGAAACGAATAGAACTATGGTCAAGGCTTAATAAATTATATTGAATATTATTGGCTTTCTCTGACTCGGTTTCCACTTGAAATTCTGTGTATTTGATAAACTTAAATTATATCTTAGACATTAGCAGAAAATGGTCTGATCTGCTGATCCACATTCTGCACCTCTCATAGCTCTCACGTCTTGTACTACTAGCTTTGTTGTTTGCTTTATTATGACATAGTCTATAATGGCATTGAGGTTAACGCTTGGTTTCATCTATGAGTATTTGTGGATGTCCTTATGCTTGAACCATCCATTCAGAATTCTTAAATCATTTTTCATGCAAAATTTTCTCAATCTTCCACCATTCTTATTTATGGTTTCTTCACCATATTGTCCCATTATGTTATCATTAGCTTTCCATCCTGTTCTGGTGTTTAGGTCTCCTAGTAAAATGAATTCTTTGCAGTTCCCTATATTTTCAAGAGATCTTGTCAATTGAGTGCAGAATAAGTCTTTCTTCGCTACATCAGTGTCGTCGTTTGGTGAATAGACCAGATCAAAAATCACCACAGAATGGCCCTTTATTTTCATCTGTACTTGGAGAATCCTCTCACTGACATATTCCCAGCTGGTCAGGTTTTTCATGAGTTGTTTCTTTATCGCATTTGTCTGTTCTGTACCATGTCCTTTCACTTTGGTTTCTGTTAGGCCCACTATGTCCACGTCAAGGCGCTTTATTTCTTTAAAGACTTCACGTTTCTTTGTAGAAATTCCTTGTATATTCCATGTTGCAGTTCTCACTGTACTTTTTCGTTCCTGTGTCGTCTTCGTTTTGATCCATTCCGTTCCAAGGCTAAATTGGAAGGTTCTGCATGTGATTTCTTTTTCTAGGGTGGAGTGTAGGTCCAACGCCTGACCCCCCGACCTGGAGGACCAGGTGATTTTTAACTGTGGTTTTCTTCCACTAGACGATTGCCTTTCTGGGTTCAGGGACTCTGTCTATCCCTCCCTTGGGTTCCTCTGGGAATGAGGTGGCACTTACACAAAGTCCACCGTACCGAAGTCTATTTTCTTTGCCTTCCTTGCCGATGTGGTCTTCATCCGTAACCCTGGGCATGGGTAACGCATTATACCCAGCTATACTGGGTCCTCAGCAGAACTTTGCCACCAGCTCGACAGCTGGGCCCACCCCTGCAACGTGGACGCGCCTGCTGAGAATTACCCAAGTGCGCTTAGAGAAGGGGGCTCTAAGCACCCTGGGCTTAGTTAATGTGCGTGTAAGGTTCCACACACAAAGGCGGGTATTTCTTTGTTGTTGAAATTTATTTTACAATGCTAACGTTATTTCAAACAACAGTGAATGTATAAATGAACTATAAAAAGCAACAATAATTTACATTTAAGTTATTCATTACAGTAATAAGTGACGTGTTCATCATTAAAAAAGAACGAGTAACTTGATTACCAACATGACATACAAAAAAACATACTGTAAATTACAGGCGTTATTCATCATTATTCATTAACGCCATAATTACTGGAATACTCGCAAGAGTCCACATCAGAAACAAATTCATTTCCTCATTCCCTGTCATCCTTGGAGTCGTTCCAGAGCACATCGTCTTCACTGCCATCCAGGGTATCTTAAATACAATACAGCATTTCTTGAATGACTTTGCGATCATTGATGCTTGGATGCATTTCCACTCAGCCGAAACCCAGTGTGCAATAATGTAGGGTGCAGCACGTTTAATTTTTCCTGTCCGAGTCAGTTCACGATTTGGTTTGCAAAACCATTTTTCGTACTGTTCCTGAACGTAACCTTTGAAAGGGTTATTTATACTAACGTCCAGGGGTTGTAATACAGAAGTCATTCCTCCAGGAATAATAACAAGGTCACTGGGTAGGCTGTGGATCTTCTTGTTTACGCCGTCAGTGAGATGACCACGAAATGCATCAAGACAATCATTGATGGTTGCTTGGAAAGCCCACCAGGACGCAGTTCCCACAAGTTTCGGAGCCAGTCAAGTTGTTGAAGTTACAGTCATCCATCTCTTCTCTTGATTCCAAACAATGACGTCATCATGGAATACCTTTTCATTTTTTGGGGTCTTGGGGCTTGCTTTCGCTTGAAGGTTAAAAAAGGAGGATGTTAGTTCCCATCTGCCGTGATTGCCAGCAGTATTGTTACGCACTGTTTTCCACACCCAGATGTTTTGATGGTAACTTCTTTTGTACCCTTCTCGTCAATCGTGTGATTACGTGGCATATCAAACCAAATTGGTGTCTCATCAGCGTTGCCTATTTGGCCCATCGAAAAATTCTTCTCTTTCCGAAGTGTGATAACATACCGCTGAAATTCTTGAAGTTTCATCTCAAAATCCTGTGGAAACTTTTGGCATATTGTTGTACGGCGTCGCAGAGATAAGCCCGCTCGTTTCAAAAATGCGATAAACTCATCCCCGGCTAGCCTTAAACTTTTGCTTCTGTGTATTAAGAGCTGCAGCCACCTCTTTTGCTTTTTTTACTGTGGTGTCACTGGTCACAGGTTGCCCAATCTTCCTCCTTTCCCGGAAGAATTCCAAAACGTTTACTTAAACGTCAGAATGTCTTCCTTTGCGAGGCCCAGTGAATTTCTTTCTAGTAGCAGTAGTTGCAAATAATGCCAATTTTTGTTTCAGTCATACGCGAATGCTGCTCTCAGCTACACTGAACTTTCTTCCTGCCCTTCTGTTACCATATTTTTCAGCATAAAGAATTAGTTTAAGCTCGAAAGTAGTTTCATACGATATTCTTTCTGGTTGCCTTCCATTTCATGACTACCTAATGCAAACACAATGCGAAGTACTGTAGTAGGCCAACAATAATGAAACGAGGTTGAAAAGTACAACAATGCTTTGTAATGTACGGGACAGTATCTAAATTTCAACGAGCACCGAGAGAGGTGGCGCAGTGGCTAACACCCTGGACTCGCATTCGAGAGGACGACGGTTCAATCCCGCGTCCGGCCATCCCGATTAAGGTTTTCCGTAACTGCCCTAAATCGCTCCAGGCAAATGCCGGGATGAGTCCTTTGAATAAACACTGCCGACTTCCTTCCGCGTCCTTCCTTAATCCGATTAGACCGATGACCTAGCTGTCAGGTCTCCTTCCCCAAACAACCTAACCCAACTCCCTCAACGATAAAATAAAAAAGAAAAAAGAAAAGAAAAGAAAACAACACGTTCTATTCGAACCGACGACTAAAGAAACTTTCCTCTCGTGGCAGTAACGCATTTTGTTCTGACGCCTGCAGAACTGGAAATATACATACATATCAGCTCTTTTAACTCGATAACCTCTTACCCGATTTACGTCTTCATTTCTTCAATTTACAGATACTGTACATATATTTTCTTGCTATAGTTTAACAAATGTTATGTTACGTCAGATCACATAGGGTAAGAAACACCTGTGAACAATTCAAGTTTGTACTCGAATCTAATGCGCTATCGAGTCTTATGTGCAACCCAATTTTTAGTACTTCGCATGGTAAAGAAAAGTGCGCACTAGATTCGATTAAATGCGGTATGTACCCACAAAACAATTATTTACACAGAACACAGAGCTTTGACTTCCTTAAAGATTACCATCTGCTGCCTAATAGGCTAACCAAATGGAAACTGTTTCTTCAGCAATTCGATCTAGAAATAACATATGAGGGTGTGATGAAAATTATGCCTCCAATTTTTTCTTATTTTCTCAATATTGGTTGAAGTATTACATATCTTGCATTTTACTTGGTCAGCTTTCTCACTTTGTTGATGCAACTTAGAACTATGTGCCATGGCAGTGTTTACTGTAACTATGATGCTGGGTGAGAGACCCTCAGGAAACTGAAGTCATGGATTCAAAGAATTCGTCCACACATGAGGCACCCTCTCCTTCACCATGACAATGCCAAACCACGTGTGACATCTGCTACAATCTGATAACTTGGGTTCACTGTCATCGACCATCCTCCATACAGTCCCAACTTTCATCTGTTTCCAAAATTTAAAGAACACCTTCGAGGGTTTGACTTTAATAGTAGTGAAGTGGTGCAAGCAGAGTTGATGTTATGGATCCATCAACAAAGTCAAACATTCTACAGTGACAGTATCAACGAACTGGTCTGTTATTGGGAGGAATGTTTTCATCGCCATGGTCACTATGTTGACAAATAAATATGTAGACGTGAACAGTAAAGATGTAGAACGTTAATTAAGTTTGCTTTATTTAAAAAGCTTTAAGAGTTTTCACATAAAGAATTCAGAGATATTACTTTTCATTATGACCTCGTATGTAAAAGGAACAGATCGCTGAGTGCCTGATCTTTATCTAAGCAACCTGAAGATGCGGAGATACAGGAAAGAAAAGAGGAAAACAAAAGTACTTTCCAAATTAATTATCTCACATAAGTTGAAGGGAGGGAAGAGTTTATAGGTGCACATAAAACTATGTTGCATTACCCAACTGAAGGCGATTATTTCAAACTAGTAAAAACTAAATTCGACAATAAAAAGTCCGAAAAATAAAAAAAATTGCAAAATTTATGAAGGAGTACTTTACTTGAGGAGGGATGCAACATTCTGAAACTGGGGAGTATTTTGGTCTTCAAAATATATTAACGAGCTACTGATAATTTTCACTTACATGTTAGTGTATAGAAACTGGGGAGTTAGGTTGTGGCAAAAGGCAAAAGTACCGAATGCTACTAGCAAGGGACCTACATGAATTATTAAATGCACTAGTATAATGGAATTAGATGTTTTATATCTGTTTGCACCATTATTAAAAAATCAGGGAATTTATGTGCATTCTTCATATATTAGAAACATTTTCAAAATTTATCAAATTATACCCTTTGAGAAACAGTATTATTATATCAGTGTAAGGTAAAATCTCAAAAGTTTTCTTTTTAACTGCAGCAAAAGTTATGATAAGTTCTCAGAAGATTATTTTATAACTGTAGGAATACCAAGCTATATACTGTCACATAATCATCCACAGTTTTGTTCTAGAATATGGAAAGAAGATATGTCAGAGAAAGAAACTCAAACTATCCATATATCTGCATACCATACAACCAGTAATGCACTTGAGAGATGTATGCACAAAATAGGCACACTGTGTAGAGCTTACTGTCATAACAACCATCAAGCAACAGGAAAATATATAGCTGATTTTGATGACATAATAAATTCCCTGAAACATGAAACTTGTGTTTTGCTAAACAGAAAAACGACCACTTTAGCTGAAATGATAGAATTCCCATCATATATGGAACTTACCCTAGACGGAAAGAAAGAAATGCTTGAAGATAAAATGAACAACAAAGCAGAATCTCTTATACATAGACATGAAAAAAATCTGAATAGCACTAACTTCAATGTCAGTGGACAGGTACTGATTAGGACACACAAAAATGCTGTGTAATTAATTCTGAGATTAATAATTTTAAATTTGTTTATAATGCTCTTTCATAATTATTGACATCACATATACTAACGACATTTACTTTGAGTTTCCCAAGTCAAGTAAAAGCTTATGTGTCAGAACCATCTGCGACTTGAAAAAATATGAACTGATCATACTGATAACCTGACCTAAAGACAGATATGTTGAAATGTTAAAGAACATCATGTTAACATTAGAAACTACCATGTTTTACACTTGAGAAATTTCTTGTTAGACATTGATCAACATACATTTCAAAATGTGTTTATATAAGATTCAGAGAAAGTTAACTTAATTAAAAGAAAAGGGACAAAGAAACTGTAAAAAATAGTGCAAGACTGATGATCCTCATAATGCGAAAATGGAGGCAAAAATACAAAAAGAAAAACAGATTAAAATATGATCTTGCTTCAATAAAGGGCATGGCTTTAAAACAACGAGGTACAAAAACAGGATCTATGAAATAAAATGTGTTTTTTGTAAATTTTTTAACAAGTTACTAAATTGGTATTAAGAGTATTGTTCTTGTGAAAAGTATCTAGTTAAAGTGATAAAACATTCCCATTTATTAAATAAGAGTGTAATAATGGATAGAAACCATCAACATTCAGAAATATGTCACAATGAAAAACATACATCTTATATCCAAATGAAAGTAAAAACCGTTACTAATGTTATAGTTAATAAGAAATTTAAAAAATTAGTGTAATTCTAGGTACCACAACTATAAAACAGAAACTAGATAAGGTCTGGGACGCTGAAACTTTTTCAGAGAACTGGAAGGTTATGCTAATTCATCCTCATCATAAAAAATGGGACAAAACTGATATCAATCAGAGGAATTTCATAACTGCTTTATTTATTTATTTATTTTTTATTTATTTATTTCGTATTCAATTAATCCGTATTGTGATAAATCACAAGGATGTGGAATGAGTCATGATTACATACAACAGATATAATACAAGATCTTATCAAAAGCTCTTCTGAACATATTAAAGCCTGAATTATAACAAATTCGAGAACATCAAGCCAGGTTGAGGAGAAACAGTTCCTGTCTGGAGCAAATTCTAAACTTTAAACAGAACATATTAGAACTTCTGAAGGAAGCAACTGAAAAGGCAGGTCAACGAATATCTTTTAAAAAGACAGAAGACATGACCAATGAAAGTAACCATCAATGATTTTAAAAACCAAATAAGGTAACATCATGAAACAGAGAACCTCAAGTATCTCAGTAAAAATATAGAAAGTGAGAAAGAGCAGTTGAAATCAGAAATGAAAAAAATAAAAGAGTGTATATGAAAGTGAGAAATCTGTACAATAAGAAATATTTTTCTAAAAATATTAAATTACAGCAGATGCAAAACAAAAGTCCAGAATTAGTCAGAAACACTACTATCATCTGTATGCAATATGGCTTTAGTTTTGAAAAATATAGAAGTAAGAACCTAGATAAAAAAAATTATTACCAGTCAAGAACAAATATGGCAATTGGGTTTCGAGACCAAATAAGGAAATATATTAATTCTGCCCTAAAAAACAGGTGAGATCAGGAAAATATGTGTTGGACTCTATGGGCATCACGACAGAATGAAGGATGGCAGAGTAAAAAAGACGATCCAAACATTTTTCCAAAACAGGGAACCAGACACAGAAAATGGTGGGGGAGACAAGACAAAAATGAACTAATAAGAAATGGTTTGAATAGGTGAACTCTCTGAAAAGAGACAAATTGAGTACAGAGGCCAAGAAATTCAAAGGTTTTCAGGAAGATAAAAAAAAAGAAGAGCAATTGGAGTCGAATAGTCAGATAAGAAGAAAAGAAATAGTCTTGGAGGAGGATGAAGAAAAGATTAATAAACAGTTAACTTGACATGGTCGTTAGTTGGCCTGAAATGAAATAAAAAATGAATTAAGGCATACTGTTTTTGTATAGATTAAGGATTTGTAAGAAAGAAAAAGGTTGTTTAGTGACTTACAAGTCGTTACTATGCAAAGTACACAAATTTACAAAATTTAAGTCTGACTGTAGTAAAAACAGATGCAGGAATTTGAGGAAAAATAATAATCGTATACTGTAGTTTATTTTTAATGAATTTGTAGAGAATACACTTATTTAAATTAGTTTGAAGCAAAGAAACTGAAAGAGAATTTTTTTTGAATACATATATAAATTAAAACTAAGCTACATGACGTTGAAATGAATTTTTGTGTATTTTCATATCATAGCTAGTGTTAAACTTCTTTCACACCACAGGCACATTGCATATGAGGGAACATTTCTTTAAGGCTATCCTTATAGGACATCTCAAGAAAACGTTGGACATAAGTTACACAACAACATTACTGCTTGTTCACAAAAAGAAGAGCCAGGCCTCCCTAGTTCTGAGTCGTTAAAATTCGGTCCACTTCGGTTCATTTCGGTTCAATCGTGTTTAGCGTCCAGCCGCTGCCAACCTCAGTGATGTAATACTGAACTGTGCGTAGCCATTGTAAAGTGACTGGTGAGCTTCGCTACGTTCCTTAGTGAAGTTTTACACTGCATTACGAGTGACGAAGAGGTTCCTGGCCCATCGCAGGCAATGCCAAATACTCCTCAGAGAAGAGCAAACGGTAGCACACTACGGAGTCCAGAAAGAAAAATAATTAGTAATGTCGCTAAATGCTGCGAAGAAGAGAGCAAAAATAAAAATTGCTCCACCCTCTTTCGCAGCCAATAACACGAACAGTTACTTATACAGGGGTGAGCGTCAGTTCCGTGAAAAGAATACGTAGATTTTCTAAAGACAACCCTGAAAAATCACCAGAAACTCCCGGCAAAAGAAGGTAAATTTCAGTTCAAATTTTTCGGTTCGACATTGCTTTGAATTTACCTTACCGTTTGTCGCAATTACTGTAGTCGCTTTGTTTGCATGGTGTGAAAGGATTTCTTGTCCTCCAATAGGCATATAAAATTGAGTCTAAAGCTGTAAATTAGTCATATCTACGCAATTCGCTTTGTATCATAGCGGTTATGGTGCCTGTAACTATATATATGAAGACAGTAACTGTTCTCGAAAGAACGGATTACTGTTGTTGACCGTGCAGCTTTTCCCTGGAAGCGTGCAAGGGATAACTCCCTGCAGTCGCGCTATTCATCTGTGTCCTCGGTGGCTCAGATGGATAGAGCGTCTGCCATGTAAGCAGGAGATCCCGGGTTCGAGTCCCGGTCGGAGTACACATTTTCAGCTGTCCACATCGACGTATGTCAACAACACCTGTCGGTAGCTGAGGGTTTCAGTTAGTCATCATTTATTCCAGGGAAAAGCTGCACGGTCAACAACAGTAATCCGTTCTTTCGAGAACAGTTACTGTCTTCATATATATAGTTACAGGCTACCCAGCCATTGAACTTCGTCTGTGCGAAAGCGCACAGGTTGCCCAAACTCTTACGGGAATCGCCAAAGCGTGCGCGAGTAATGGGTGAATGGGCAAATGTCTATAAGGTAAATTACATATGTAGAATTGTGGACAGCTGGGAATGTGAGTCTCATGGGAAGCGCGCAAGGGATAAGTCCCTGCAGTCGCGCTATTCATCTGTGTCCTCGGTGGCTCAGATGGATAGAGCGTCTGCCATGTAAGTAGGAGATCCCGGGTTCGAGTCCCGGTCGGGGCACACATTTTCAGCTGTCCACATCAAGGTATATCAACAACACCTGTCGGTAGCTGAGGGTTTCAGTTAGTCTTCATTTATCTCTAAATTGTTCAGATTATAAGTCCAGCAAGCGTTAGAGCCAAGAAAATATGCGATATGGTATGTTGTGGTTACATATTTAATTTGAGACATGATAGTACTGTAAAACATTAACTGTTCTCTGTTTATATGTGGGCGACTAATTGAAAAGACAAAAACGTTTAACTTTTTTCATTAAAATTGTAATATAAGAGTCGATTATTTTAGGGAATGTTGTTGTTATTTAGTTCTGAACAACCCAAACAAAAGGATCGCTCGGTTTTGGCTACTGAATTCATATTATACACTGTGATAGGCAAGTAACCAGGTACACAGATTATCCAGGTGGGATGTCTCATCAAACATAACAGCTATCAATGCATACTAAAAATTTTGGATATTTTGGTCAGCCTGACCATTCAAACTGGAACGGTAAAGTGCAATGGTTAAATACCTTATTCCATTTTTCACACAAAATGATGCAAAGACTTTATTAACTAATTGGGATCCCCTGTCTGATACAGCTGCTTTACACAGACCAAAATGAGCAAAGAAAGGGATTATTGCATCCCTTAGAAAAGTAATCTTGGTAGGAAACATCTTGATTATATCTTATCACTTGATGCGGGCCGGCTGGGGTGGCCGAGCGGTTCTAGGCACTACGCTCTGGAAACGCGTGACCGCTAAAGTCGCAGGTTCGAATCCTTCCTCGGGTATGGATGTGTGTGATGTCCTTAGGTTAGTTAGGTTTAAGTAGTTCTAAGTTCTAGGGGACTGATGACCTTTGAAGTTAAGCCCATAGTGCTCAGAGCCATTTGAACCATTTTTTTAACTTCATGTGGGCATCCATTACCATCAGATACATGGTATTGGAAAACTTCACAAAATCGATATGAAGTCTCTTCTAAGGCTCACTAGGCCATTCCAATGCGTTATAAGGGACATTCGATGGAGCCCTACTAACTCTAGAACATCCATTGCAAACAGCTGTAATTTTTTCCGTTTTTTATTCAGCTGGGGCCACCATATGAAGCTTCGAGCTACAGACGTCATTCTACTGATACCACAATGATACGAGTGCATTTCTTTTAAAATCTGAGGTCTTAGACTACTTGGGATTACAACTCTCCCTGCTTCCCACTCTAACAATGCAGTTATGATTAACGGAGTACTCATTTGAATGTCTTCGATATTCTTTAATAATCTCTGGTATCTTATTTGGCCATTATTAGTTTTGACACAGTTCGTCACAACAGACAGTATTTTGTATTTGACTGTCTCTTTTGAAATTTATTGCTGTTATAAGGGCACTATCAAGCACGAGTAAATTTACATATACAGCACCATCATCAGGTTCAGTCTGTCCAGGAAATGTCGTTCTTGATAAACAGTCAGAATTACAGTTTTCATCAGTTTTATGACATTTAATGTTATAAATGCAACTCACCTTTGCCATCTCTTACCACAAATGGAAGACAATGAAACTCTGCGACTGAAATTATAGATGAGTGATCTATGATCTGTTATCACAATAAAGTGATAGAAGACACTATATCCATGATATAATACTTTTGTTATGCTTTGTTGCAGATGGAAGTAGCAAACATTAGAGGTCTCTCAGTTCCACAAGGAAACACTTGAGAAAGACATGCATGCATGCGTGAGTCAGCTGTATCACCAGCTCAAACTAGTTACAATGACAGGTAATCATGACAGAAAACTTTGTGTGACAGCCATTTACATTTAGCATCTCTGAAAGATTTGTCACATTTTGCATTTCATTTGAATCTCAGTTGGTTGTCACACGAATATGGAAGATTTAGGATTCTCGACAAGTTTGATAAAAATTTTCGATGATAGTTCATCATGCCACAAAATCACAAAGCTCTCAGTTTGGGTTGTTGACTTTGGGGCTTTCTGAATATCTCCTACTTTCTACTGCTAGTGTTCAATCCATTTTAATTAGTAATGTGATCACAATATTCCACCTTATTTCTTGATATTCACAGTTAGTCCTGCATTCTTATACCTTTGGGTTAACACAACTAAGTGGAACCAATGTTCCGCTGTGAATAAACCTGTGATGATATTATCATCAAGACAGCAACATGTTTTCATTAGACCAATATGAATATTATCCATTTTTGCTCTCCATATAGCTGGAGCAGGGGCAACCTCAAAAACAAATCTAATATGTTTCAGTCACAGTAACGTGACTGCCACCAATTTTGGGTGTTAACATGTAATAATTACTCACAGACGACAGTTGCAAGCAATAGCAGTGGAGGGTATATAAGGCATGTTGGAGGACGTGGAAAACAGAGCAGTCGATGTACTGCAGGAACAGAGTGGTTTATCTGATATCCAAAAGAGATGATCATTGACTTTAGGACCAATGGTGGAACACTTACAAGATGGTTAAGTTTTTAAACTGTTCATGTGCTGTCACGGTTAAAATGTACTGTGCATGGCAAACTGGCACTATCCAAAACTGGTGCCGATGTAACTGTAGTGCACAAAAGGCCATAGATGCAGAGATGTGTATGGACAAAGAAACATGCAACCGTTGAGCAAATGACCACTCAAATGAACCAGGGGGCTACCAACAGTGTCTCCTCAATGACCATTCAGCGAATGTTGCTGCATATGGACATCCATAGGAGGCGCCTGGTTCATGCATCCATGCTGACTGTTGTTTGTCAGTGGCAAAAGTTGAAATTTACACACCGTTTCAGATGAATCACTTTTTATGCTCCATTGGACAAATGGCAATTGGCGTACACAGCATGAAACATCTGAAAAATTGTTGGTCAGTGGAGTAAGTGTTACGATCTGGCGAATGTTTTCGTGGCATGCCCTGGAAGGCACCCTGACTTAAGGGGGGGGGGGGGGGGGAGGGGGCGTTCATGAAAAACACGCTCTATTTAAAAGCTGCACCAAATCCACAATGTTGAAGTTTCGGCAATGACATTTTGCACCATGCTTTACATGAAATTAACACATTTGCTGTTAAATTCCTTCGATTATATATATTTAAATTCTTTATGGCATTTAAAAATTTTACTTTCAAAAAATAATATAGGTACCTTTTTCTTTGAAAGTATTTATGAGATTTCTACAAAATTTTCTCTGTTTAATCCCTTTTTCATTTAGTAAGCTTCTCTCATGAGGTTTATGGAATATATCGAATAGGAGAATTTTAATAATTTTTTAATTATAATTCTGTAAGAATAATATAAAATACATGCTAAATTCCAAGCACTTTGCCCCATATCTCAGCTTATACACATAATTTCAAAATTTACTCTTGAGACAACATTTATTTGGTTTATAGAAATAAGTATACAAAATTTCATAACTTTTGCCTTCATAGATCCTGAGAAAAGGGCACATGAACTTTAGAAACATAATTTTCAGAAAATGCAATTTGAAGTTGAACATAATGTTTTTCTTTATGTCAACTCTTCAGAAGGCATCAGATTTGTACTCAGTGTCCACTTTCCCTTCAAGGCTTCTCTTTTGGCTTCTTGTTTTCTGCCTTCTTTCCTTTACCAGGTCTTCAACTGCCTTTTCAACTGCAGAAAGGCGCTGAAAATCTATTTTTGTCGTGGTTTCAAGACATTGGTTCCACATGAGTGAATTTAGAATCATTTGGAATCTGACTTTTGGCATGAACACAATTTTTTAGAAGTTTAGTATCAGCCAGAAACCTGTAATTGGTCTTGACAACATCAAGGATGCAATTTGGAAGCCTCTTCTTGTGAATGTAGGTTTTGTTACCTCTTGAGCCAGTAGATATTGAAAAGTTACTCCAAAAAGTGGGCGTGGCAGGAAGAGTGCAGCACACACTTTATCGTTTTTCAGGCGCTTCAGATGTGATTTCATCATTGAAATTTTGGAAACTGTCTACGAATTCTACTAATAAATATAAAATAAACTGAAAAGTGACATTTTCACTTTTATGAACGTCACGCCTTAACACTAGTATGCATCTGTCTTTGGGGACCATGTCTATCCTACATGCAGTCTGTTTTTCCTCAGCACGATGACATCTGCCAGCAGGAAAGAGTTTCATAGCCTGCATGGTTTGACAGCAGTCACATTTAGTTTGTCCTCGTGGCAAGCTTGGACCAATAGCAAACAAGTAGCTTTAATTCTATTGGTCAATGGCCACAAACTAATGGTGGACACCGCGATTTATGCGCGCGACCATGTGAAACATTAAAGTATGCAAACTCGCTCTGAAAATAATTTTGTGATACGTCGCCCCAAAAGACATTAAAAATATATATAACTGCAGCAGCATTAATTTAGAAGAAAGATAATTTAAGGAAAAGAAAAATGTTGTTGTTGTCTTCAGTCCTGAGACTGGTTTGATGCAGCTCTCCATGCTACTCTATCCTGTGCAATCTTCTTCATCTCCCAGTACTTAGTGCAACCTACATCCTTCTGAATCTGCTTAGTGTATTCATCTCTTGGTCTCCCTCTGCGATTTTTACCCTCCACGCTGCCCTCCAATGCTAAATTTGTGATCCCTTGATGCCTCAGAACATGTCCTACCAACCGATACCTTCTTCTCGTCAAGTTGTGCCACAAACTCCTCTTCTCCCCAATTCTATTCAATACCACCTCATTAGTTATGTGATCTACCCATCTAATCTTCAGCATTCTTCTGTAACACCACATTTCAAAAGCTTCTATTCTCTTCTTGTCCAAACTATTTAGCGTCCATGTTTCACTTCCATACATGGCTACACTCCATACAAATACTTTCAGGAACGACTTCCTGACACTTAAATCTATACTCGATGTTAACAAATTTCTCTTCTTCAGAAACGCTTTCCTTGCCATTGCCAGCCTACATTTTATATCCTCTCTACTTCGACCATCATTAGTTCCTTTGCTCCCCAAACAGCAAAACTCCTTTACTACTTTAAGTGTCTCATTTCCTAATCTAATTCCCTCAGCATCGCCCGACTTAATTCGACTACATTTCATTATCCTCGTTTTGCTTTTGTTGATGTTCATCTTATATCCTCCCTTCAAGACACTGTCAATTCCGTTCAACTACTCTTCCAAGTCCTTCGCTGTCTCTGACAGAATTACAATGTCATCGGCGAACCTTAAAGTTTTTATTTCTTCTCCATGGATTTTAATACCTACTCCGAATCTTTCTTTTGTTTCCTTTACTGCTTGCTCAGTATACAGGTTGAATAACATCTGGGACAGGCTACAACCCTGTCTCACTCCCTTCCCAACCACTGCTTCCCTTTCATGCCCCCCGACTCTTATAACTGCCATCTGGTTTCTGTACAAATTGTAAATAGCCTTTCGTCCCTGTATTTTACCCCTGCCATCTTTATAATTTGAAAGAGAGTATTCCAGTTAACATTGTCGAAAGCTTTCTCTAAGTCTACAAATGCTAGAAACGTAGGTTGCCTTTACTTAATCTATTTTCTAAGATAAGTCGTAGGGTCAGTATTACCTCACGTGTTCCAACATTTCTGCGGAATCCAAACTGATCTTCCCCGAGGTCGGCTTCTACCAGTTTTTCCATGCGTCTGTAAAGAATTCGCGTTAGTATTTTGCAGCTGTGGCTTATTAAACTGATAGTTCGTTAATTTTCACATCTGTCAACACCTGCTTTCTTTGGGATTGGAATTATTATATTCTTCTTAAAGTCTGACGGTATTTCACCTGTCTCATACATCTTGCTCACCAGATGGTAGAGTTTTGTCAGGACTGGCTCTCCCAAGGCCGTCAGTAGTTCCAATGGAATGTTGTCTACTTCTGGGGCCTTGTTTCGACTCAGGTCTTTCAGTGCTCTGTCAAACTCTTCACGCAGTATCGTGTCTCCCATTTCATCTCCAACTACATCCTCTTCAATTTCCATAATATTGTCCTCAAGTACATCACCATTGTATGGACCCTCTATATACTCCTTCCACCTTTCTGCTTTCCCTTCGTTGCTTAGAACTGGGTTTCCATGTGAGCTCTTGATATTCATACAAGTGGCTCTCTTTTCTCCAAAGGTCTCTTTAATTTTCCTGTAGGCAGTATCTATCTTACCCCTAGTGAGATAAGCCTCTACATCCTTACATTTGTCCTCTAGCCATCCCTGCTTAGCCATTTTGCACTTCCTGTCAATCTCATTTTTGAGACGTTTGTATTCCTTTTTGCCTGCTTCATTTACTGCATTTTTATATTTTCTCCTTTCATCAATAGTTGTGACTAATAGTGGGTCAACATAGCTACATTGAAAGTTAATAGTTCACTCCCAGCAATCGTATTAATGTAGCAATATTAAGGAAGGGAAAAGAAAGGTAACAGTTTTATAATGAAACAATTTACAGCCTGAACAGCTAAATTCTGTTAATTTTTACCTGTCGAGAGTGCACAGCAATGCAACTTACCTGTTCGTTGTTGGAGAGGCATGGCGGCGTGTTGGGATGACGGCGGCGGCTTTTTATGTTGCAGATGAAACTATTACAGCAACTCCGTTTGTCGTATTTCCACGGCGAAGTATGGTAGTGATTGATTATGTTGTAAAGTCATCTGCACTGGCGTTTAACAGGCCACGGACGGAATGGATGTAATCCAGAGCTTTAGCCTGTGCACGTTAATTACTCGTTATTCACACCTAATTCTCATTTCACTATTTTATACATTGTTGGTGGTAATTTTCAACTGCGACATAACTGTTTGTCACGTTTGCATACGACTACTGCGATCGCAAATTCACAGCCAGTGAAGCCGTTCTTGCACGTGATCCACAATTGTAATGATATTCAGCGCGATAGTTACGGCTTCAACAAACTCGGTTTTTCATTAAGAAGACAAATACATTACACAGTTTATGGAGCCTGTCTCTCGCGATGCGATTACATGTAAAAGCAGTTTTACCCTCACCGTAGCAATAGGTATAATGGCTACTCGCGAAAGCATTGTCAGTACCAGGCTGAGACAGTCCATTTAGTACCGTAATACTCGAACTGTACAATCTTTCTGTTCATAATGATCACTGCTACTTTCATTACGCACTGCGACGGTAATCCGAGTCGTTAGTAGTTGTGTTCCGCGATTCACTGTCTCGGCAAGTTTTTGCATCTCAAATCAACAAAACACGACTCGCCATATTGTCGCACACACACACACACACACACACACACACACACACACACACTGTATATCGTTGTTACTTTCGATATTGCTCTGTGTGCTTTCATGTCTACTATTTACGTAACAGTTCTTCACATCACAGTTAATATTGCAAAAGCAGATAAAATAAATGAAAGAATTGAAAGTCTTTCCATATTCAAGTAATAATAAGAAAACTGATTTATCCATTAGAGAAAAAGTAATAAATTGCATCATTTTCAAACATAGCTATGCTTCACCATCAAATATATGAATACTTAGTCTAAGAAAGCGAAAGAAATGCCCCACCCCCCCATTTTATAATGAAATGTTCCCAAGAACCACTCAGGATAAAATGTTCTTGACACATGCGGGATATTCACTATCCTTGAATTTGTCATTTTCGCAAGCATTAATTGTAATATTAAAAATTACCCTAACCCTTTTTGATATTAAAGATTAACTAAATAAAAAACAGTGAGTAACTTTTGCAGCAATAACGAACACAATATCTTAGAAAATCTGACATTGTGTAAACAAATTCTTCAAATGATTATTAAGCCCTACATAACAAAATTAACACTAAGTTATTTACAAGTTGCAGTTCAAAATTTCAAATTGCATAATAACAAGGAGGGTGTTGAAATAGGTTTTACATCAATGATATGATTCATCACATATGCACACAAATGCATTGGAAGTCCTTTGCTGACTGTGGTATGGAGAGGTCTGTTGTTAGCGATTGCAGGAAGATAGCGGTCTAGAGCACACACAGAACACGTATAGGAGCCCAACGCAAGTTATAACACACAACTGATAAGCCCCAAGAGAACAACGGGAAAGATGGTTAAATGCGTGATAAGTGACCTGCTGCAACATCTCCCTCTCGCTCTCCATCATCAATCCACCATTAAGTCATACATCGTTACAACCCCTCTTAACTGATCACTCCATCTACTTTCTATCAATCTTTAACGCAGATCCATGTCAATTTAGAGGCAGATGATTCTCTTTTCCAGGAAAGCATCAAAAACAGCAGTCACCAGGTATGTATCCCTATTACCTCAATAGAAATACAACTGAATGTTGTTCAAAACCATGCAGCAACTGTTGTGTAAGGTACTTGTTAGTTGACACTGCATGGTTGTGATTGGCAGAGAGTACAGAGAAGCACACTGTAAATACTGTTTGTTAGAATTTAAAACACGTAAACAGTCTTGCACAGGGTCAAACATGCAATGCATTCTGTAGTTGTAGATTGCAGCCCCCAAGCTCATTCTACAACGCTCTTTATCTAAGGACACTTTATAAAAATCTATAAGGTGGTTGCCGATAACTTTGTTGTCACACCTGGGCTTGTGATCCTATATAAATAAATTTACTACTCGACATTTGGTGGTCATCCACATTAAACAATCTATTCCAGCAGTCTTATCGCTGTCCACAAAAAATTAATGTTTCCCTGGTTGCCAGTGCTTCCATAACAACTCTTTCTCGTATTATTCTTGCTGTCACATACTCGTTTCCATGTACAGGAATTTTTGTGCACCAAGCAGACATGTAAGTAATTCCTCACTAGTTTCCCTCAGTTTATAAGTATTTACCGTCAATTTTTGTAATTTTGCCTATGTTATGTCAGTTCTGCTCATGTGATCATGATATCACTTCATGCCACGTATTCTAAAATTGCTTGGAAATGTCGTACAGTTGTGAACACCTAGTGCAGCTGCGCTATTTTTCTGTATGGGTGTGTGTCGGTATCGGTTTCATGTGGGGCCCCCCATGGCACAGGATAGGTTCAGGATAGGATCAGGATAGAGTTTTTAGGTGGATCCACCATGCATTAAGTCAAGGATAGAGCTCCAGAGTGCCGCAGACTCTTCCAGTTTCCATATATTGAGATGTCTTTCACATTTTTGTCAGTTAGAAACACATCCTCTTTCTTTTATTTCAACCATCTTGTGTGTTGTGGGAGCAACTTAACATACACAACACGATGTCCAGCTTTCAGTGAGAGGTGATGTATCAAAATGCGTTTATACCGATTGAGCACTTGACAAAGACCACAAAGTCATGGTAGAAAAACAAAATGTATCGTACTTCCTGGCAGATTAAAACTGTGTGCCGGACCGAGACTCGAACTCGGGACCTTTGCCTTTGGAAGTTTCATATCAGCGCACACTCCGCTGCAGAATGAAAATCTCATTTTGAAACATCCCCCAGGCTGTGGCTAAGCCATGTCTTCGCAATATCCTTTCTTTCAGGAGTGCTTGTTCTGCAAGGGTCGCAGGAAAGCTTCTGTAAAGTTTGGAAAGTAGGAGTCGAGGTACTGGCAGAAGTAAAGCTGTGAGGACGGGGCGTGAGTTGTGCTTGGGTAGCTCAGTTGGTAGAGCACTTGCCCGCGAAAGGCAAAGGCTCCGAGTTCGAGACTTGGTCTGGCACACAGTTTTAATCTGCCAGGAAGTTTCATATCAGCGCACACTCCGCTGCAGAGTGAAAATCTCTTTCTGAAAATGTATGGTGTTGTACAAATCTGTAGTCATACACTGCTTGGATATGTAACAGCAGAAAAGCAATGTATCAGACTGCTTAGGGAAGAAAAAGATAGAGACCTTCTCTTGTCATTGACAGTCTGTAGTATATGGTACTCCTACAGCAGGGGCAACAAAACTTTACACAGTCTTATGCAAGGTTCATAGTTTACACTGCTGGATGTTATAAACATAACGAGGAGTGTTTGTGCGTGTGTGTGTGTACATGAGAGAAGGGGGGGAGGGAGAGAGACAGAGAAAGCGAGAGAGAGAGAGAGAGAGAGAGAGAGAGAGTGACTGTGCTGTCAGCGAAGCCTGTGACACCGATACACTGTCGTATTACTGGTGTAGTAATCATAGGAATATGGTAAACGAGATCAGGACATGCGGACGGTGATATTTATAGACCGTCATTCAATATTGATGAATAGTAGGTGTTATGTTTCTGGATTTCTTTGTGCAGTCTGAGCATACTTTGCACGGTTGTGAATGTCCTCCTGTATGTTAGTGTGCTATTGTTCTCATTGTGATAGCCCTCTACGCAGTCAGTGTCATTTGGAGGACTAGACATCTTTCCAACTAATGGAATAGTGCTGTTGGAACGTGATGGGATGTCAAGAGAATTAGCAGGGGCTTGTGACTTGGCGGGGGACATCTCTTACTCCTGGAAATCAAGTGGATTTAAATGCTGTACATCGAAGATTGGAAGATTCGTGAGAATACGGCAGGTAAGCGATGCTGTGACGAAAGGGGAGTTGAGAGGTGAGATCTATTCTACTTCTTCCAAATGTTGTAGGCAAACATATTACAACCCCTCATGTTCGTCTCGAGAAATGGCTGCAGTGAGAAAACTAGGAGCTGATCTACGTCTACATCATACACCGCAAGCAACCTAATGGTGCATGGCGGAGGGTGCTTTTTGTAGTACTAACTGAGCTCTGCAACCCTGTTCCACTTGCGAATAGCGCACGGGAACAACGATTGTCGGTAAGCCTCTGTATTGGCTCTAATTTCACGAATTTTCTCCTCATGGTCATTAGGTGAAACGTATGTGAGGAGAATTAATATGTTGTCGAACTCATCCTGGAAAGTGTTCTTCTAAATTTCAGTAGTAAATCTCTCCACGATGCACAACGCCTGTCTTGTGACGTCTGCCAATGGAATTTATTTAGCATCTCCCTAACGCTCTCGTGCCGACTAAACGATCCCTTAACGAAACGTGCCACTCTTCGTTGGATCTTCTCTATCTCTTGTATCGGTTCTATCTGGTAGCAATCCCACATGGACTAACAATATTGCAGAATCAGCGCAATAAGCGCCTTAGTCTGGGATCTGCTTTCACATTCTTTGTTTTATGTGGTCATTCCACTTAAGGTCGTTCTGGACAGTTACTCGTAACTATTTTACGGCAGATATTGTCTCCAGCGGTTTCTCAACAATAGTGTAGCTATGAAATAGTGGATTTTTTCCCTATGTATGTGCAATATATAATATTTATTAATGTTCAGGATAAAATGCCAGAGCCTGCACCATTCATTTGCAGATCATTCTGCAAATCGTTACTATCTTCTAGCATTGCTACTTTGTTATAGATAACCACATCATCTGCGAACAGCCTTAGAGAGCATCCGACGCTTTCTACTAGATCATTTATATATATTGTAAACAGTAACTATTCTATCACACTTCCTTGGTGTACTCCGGAAATTACCCTTACATCTGTCGACTTTGTTCTGTCAAAAGCGACCTGCTGACTTCTGCCTGGAAGGAAGTCTTGAATCCAATCACAAATCTACTCCGATACTCGATAAGCTCGTATTTTTTCCACTAAACGGCAGTGCGGGACGGTGTCAAATGCCTTCTTGAAGTCAAGAAACACGGCATCAACCTGAGCGCCATTGTCTATGGCGCTGTAGATCTCATGGAGGAAGAGAGCGAGCAGAGTTTTGCGGAATCTCTGTTTATGTAATCCATGTTGCTTCTTCTAGAGGAGATTTTCATTCTCCAAGAACGTCATAATTCTTGAGCATAAAATATTTTACACAATTGTACAACAGATTAACGTCAATGATACAAGGTCTATAGTTGTGTGCATCTGTCCTAGGGCCCCCCTTAAAAACGGGAGAGACTAGCGCTTTCTTCTACTCATTAGGCACCCTTTGTTGCTCAAGTGATCTACGATAAATTACAGCTGGAAAGGGGGCAACTTCTCTCGCATAATCTTTGTAGGGTCTTATAGATACCTCATCAGGTCCTGACGCCCCTCCATTACTAAGCGATTGTAGTTGATTTTCTTTACCGTGATCAGTTAACTCAATAGCTGCCATTTCGACGTTTGTACGACGATTGAAAGGAGGGACTGTGCTACAATCTTCCACGATGAAACAATTTCAGAAGACCGAATTCAGTATTTCAGCCTTCTTTCTGTTACCTACCGTTTTGGTGCCGGTATGGTCACTGACTGAAAGAATAGATGATTTTGTCCCAATTACTGATTTTACATACTATCAAAACCTCTTAGGGTTTTTACTCAGGTAGGTTTTTGTTTTACTTTCAAAGACATTGAATGCTACTCTCATTGCCCTCCTAACGCCCATTTTCGCTTCGTTCAGCTTTTGTTTGTCAGATAGGTTTTTACTTCTCTTGAATCTGAGATAAAGTTTTCTTTGTTTACGTAGCACGTTTCTAACATGGCTATGGCTATTAAACCATGGTGGGTCTTTCCCATCCCTTAAGACCTTACTTAGAACATACTTGTCTAGGGCATATAGCATGATTCCTTTGAACTTTTTCCATTCGTTTTCTACATCTTCGTCCTCGTCACCGAATATTTGATGCTGACTGCTCAGATACTCTGAAATTACCATCCTGTCTCTCTTGCTAAGCAAAAATACAGGGTGACAGTTATTGAGTTATATGAAAAAAACGTAAATTAGTAACGAACTACGGCATGCACACACTTTATTCAGCAAGTAAATGTCACTACAGATATTCGGATTTAGGTTATGACATGGTCAATAGTATTGGAACAAGGCGGTATGGCGTCAAAGTACCGTTAATCAAGATGGCGGAAATGACGTCATCCAAGATGGCAGCCGTGATGCCAATCAAGATGGCGGATTTTGGCGGGAAGTTTGAATTTTGGCAGGAAAGTGCCATGCCACCCTCCCCCAGAAAAATGGTGTGAATTTCAAATTTCAACGTGATAATGCGTCACACCCTAGTAATCTCTACTAAGCAAAGAAAATGGTGGGAAAAAGGACTTGCCTTTATTGTTTAACCAATTTCAAGCAGGTGTGTTCTCCAGTGTGTCTGGACTAGAACTGGCTTAGTTCATATCCATGCCAGCAGAGGGCGCTCTCCTGACGTCAGATCATGATGCAAGTACTGGTATTCAAGATGACTGCACCCACTGTGTTCACCGCGATCTCCAGAGCCCGACTAGCGTAGTTCATATCGTGGCCAACAGAGGGCGCTACCATGAAGTCCAGTAATGACACTAAATCGTGTGCTCTCTCTCGTGTGTTATAACCAGACGTGCACTGCGTCAGTGGCCTTCGAGCGACCGCTTGCATCACAGTCTCAAGCCCGCACCTTCATACTCGTGCCAGACATAGTCTTCTGTAAATATGCTAACTGAAGTAAAACCCACATTGCACATCTAACCTATCAATTAACTAAGTACTTTATCCCATTTCAATTTTAATCATATTCAATAAGTCATTTTACAAGTTCAATATTCAATGATCAAATGAGAAGTTCCACATTTTCCAACTATCAGCGTGGTGTTCATTCATGACCTAGCACCCCTATTGCACTCCTATTGGCTACTGCATTAGTCACGTGATACCACTTCATAGAACCTAGGACTTGAAATCAATTTTCACCAATGCCACACCCACATGGACTTGGAATCAAATAGTTAAAGTCTCCACCATGATCCTCAACCCAGCACCACACCCCCTTACGGACCCATGTTGGCGGGCTAACCTGTACCAACGTGCACTAACCTGTACTAACGTGCACAGCACATGACATCATCCAAGATAGTGGGGGGGGGGGGGAATGGCGGGAAAACAGATCTGAACACAAGTCTTTATTTTACAGGTGGTGTCTCCACCACGAGATTTACTGTCCAACTGACATAGTACACATTACTGCCACGAGATCATACTGTCATCCTTCCTATGACCTAATCCCAGATTGTGGTCTGAAGGGCGAGAATTATGCTAAAATTACTCAAGCTGTACTACATTGCTGGGGAGAGTAAGGAAGGAGTCCACTCTATTTACTTTCAAACATTTTATTTAGAGATAGAATATATTTATCACACTGAGGCAAAACACTCTCCATCTTATCCTTGCACTCACAATACACACTCTGCAGACACGCAAACAACTCCTAATTTACGCAAATAATTTAATTACAGACATTCACACTCATCCTAAATAATTTAGCACACATACGTCTAGACACGCTCAGTACTCGTAAACTGTCCAAATAACTCACAGCACAGCCTACACACCTGCTCGCAAAATAATTCATCAACACCTGCAACCACCCTCCACCAACCCCTATCCAGTAGAGTGCACAGACAGCCCCAACGACATGGCACAGCCGTCAACTGTCAAACCACGCACAGGCCCCGCCTGCATTCCGCAAGCGGCTACATCTCATTCATACTGCATTTCTGAGTAATTCCTATGCAAATACGTTTTCACTTAGACACATGTACTGACGTGATCGGGCGGAAACGCAGCCACAAGCTGACCCCAAACGCAGGTGAAAGTTTTTATACAGTTTCCCTTATGCCCACGTCACAGAACTCCACACTCGAGACACCTCAGGCCAGCATTGTCTTTACCGCGGATGGCAGAATAGCACAGCATGCTTCCATCTAACGGAACAAACGTGACGTGTTCAGCTGTGAGTGCCCACCACAGCATGGCTCACATTGCGTCTCCCGGCGAAACCTCCGTGGCACAACTCGCCATGTAAGAACGCTCCCAATCTTATTCTTACACCACATTGATTTGTAAACATAAATAATAGCCTAATCGACCTCTCCGGGATTGTATATTCTCCCAGAAATAGTCAAAGCTAGCTTTCTATATGTCCCAGCTTGTATGCACGTAAATTCGTACTCTAACAGAACCTCCTTACGAAAATAACATCGAATGCACTCATCCCAGTGCTCCCAACATCTTTCCCCTCCAGATTTCAACATACGCAAATATTCCCTCTGCTATGTACAGACCCCTATATCCCAGCACAAATGATAGAGCATTCTGATTTGCTGTTATTGAATTTTCATGCCGAATTACTTATGCAGCCAGTATCGAAGCAGTATCCATCTATTCTTTCTGGTGCTTTCAGCCATTATATTACACAGATCGCTAAATTGCATTCATAGTTAAACCTGAAAAATTGTCTCCTCATTATCAAATACATACCAGAGTCACAAGAATATTGCAAGCCAGGAACATATTTGCAACTGTAACTACAATTAAATATTACTATTCCTGCTACAATCTGACACCAATCAATGTACACGTAATCTCTCCACTTGACGACTGTACTTCAGTATTTATTGCTAATATAATTTTCCACTTAAAAATTCTCACTCGTACCCTCGTCGTTATCAACCTGCTCAATCTATACGTCCTTCACGATAGGACACACAGTCATCCTCTCTAGTCATGCCATAACATGAACCATACTATCTTTACAATACAATATATACACAGTTTACACAGTGTAAGCCAAATTAACTTTACAATACAATATATACACATTTTAGACAAACAGTGCAGTTATCTTTTATATCTCTTCAGCACCCGAAAAAAATTTGTCTACAGATCATCAAATACATACCACACTCCCAAGAATATTGGAGCGTGAAACCGATCATCATCCTGGCAATATATCACCGAGTACCTTGTCGGTCTAGTAAACATACAGTTCACATCCCACATGATACAAAATCACCCGTTTTACATCAGAGAACCGAAGTCAATCTCAGAACTGTTCTACAAATTTGCGATCGTTTCCCCTCGACACAAACGCGTTACTGCCTCTGCTTCATTGCCTGCTCGCTTTTCTATGCACATCTCCAGACTCGGGGATTACAACAACACACGTATTTTAGCCATAATATTATGCCATTTTTGCTATACTTCTCGTTATCAAGTACACTGCTGTAGCCTCCTGATAGCTAACGCAACATAATTCCCGACATATATACTCAAAATCATTTCCCTACAAACACGAAACTTTAGCTACATGGAGTGTCCTCTAGACCACTGAGTAACTAGAAATAAGCATATGAAAAATCATTTTTCCAACTGTGAATACCGATATCGCTGATCTAACATACTCCAAATCATCCATATAATTTACAAGCCAACGAAGGTCCTTCCCATGTCTAGAGAACAGGCAAACGTATCTTCCACACACCACATTCGATCTTCACTCAACCAAATAAAGACGCGAAATGTCCACAAACAGTCAACCGAACAATTTACATTGGCTGGAATAACACTCCATCACAACCATACCATCTTCTCAAAGTTCCACTTGATCACGAAAGCCACCCAGCACATACTAAGTATTAGTTCGCTGTCTGGCCGTCTAGACAAGGGCAAAGTTAACTCATATACATTTCTACAATCCAACAGGCCTCTACATTCGCACAGATGCTGCTGTTAACAGGAAATGTGAATCATTAGCACCACGGACTTTCCATACACGGATTCGTTCCTGAAAACTGGTCGCAAATATGTATATCATTATACTTACAATTAAATATTATGATCGCGCTTTCAATTGAACAGCATTCAAGAATGAGCGAAGCATCGGAAATACACCCTCTTGTCGGCAGTGGCTCTGGAAATAGTTGTACCTTCCTTACGACTAGATATACTCTTTCCTTCGCTATCACAGTACTCCAAGTCAAATCCATACCCTCCCTACAACAGGACATAGACATTTCCTTTGCACAAACAAATAAACTATATAAACCGGATGCTCAAATGCGAACATATCACACACCCAGCACTAATACTAAGTATAATATTACCTCATCAATAACTGGATGCATACGATACCAAATAATAGTGACCGAAAATCAACAATGGGTGTGCATGTCTCTTCTTCTTTCGAGTCCTACCACCGTGTCCTAGACGTAATCGAGCAGATGTTAAAGAAAAAATCCCGATCCCTACAACTACAGCATGTTACTCTCACAATCAGTCCTGGTTCTACAAATGCACACAAGTATCCATGTTAAAACTATACCTGCTTTACGAATCGAGGTACGTAATTACCTCTGAATGAGGTGGTGTTTTCCGGACAAATACCGTGACGGTGATCGTAGAAATGTGTGTATTAACAGCCAATGATGCATCCTAGGGATAAAATCACTGAACTTTGAAAGTGATTCGGCTAAGGAACGTGGTATGTACGCGGTATTTGCGACTCCATCACACCGCACCCAACTAGATAATTTCTTTAGTGTTTGTAATCCACTCT
This sequence comes from Schistocerca piceifrons, assembly GCF_021461385.2. Classification (NCBI taxonomy): domain Eukaryota; kingdom Metazoa; phylum Arthropoda; class Insecta; order Orthoptera; family Acrididae; genus Schistocerca; species Schistocerca piceifrons. The sequence continues at coordinate 400,345,190 of NC_060149.1, forward strand.
GTCTCGACATCATATCATAGGTTCCGCGATATATCCACCAAGTTATAGGCGATGACTGACTGAGAAGAAACACAAACAGTAGTAGTTCAAATGGTTTAAATCGCTCTGAGCACTATGGGACTTAACATCTGTGGTCATCAGTCCCCTAGAACTTAGAACTACTTAAACCTAACTAACCTAAGGACATCACACACATCCATGCCCGAGGCAGGATTCGAACCTGCGACCGTTGCAGTCGCGCGGTTCTGGACTGAGCGCCTAGAACCGCGAGACCACCGCGGCCGGCAAACAGTAGTAGTAGATGATGTGCTGACTGAGGTCGTAAGAAGAAAAATGTACAGTAGCTTCTCAGATATCCAGCGTTACGCTATATGTTCGAAATGATGTCAATCATTTGGAATAACCTCCCTCCATTCAAACACATACCTGCATCGGATTACGATCACTACTCAATCATATTTGCCGCATTCTCATATCTCTAAACGAGTCTCCTTTCCCGAACCTAGCTTCTACAGTAAAATTACAACCTGCTTTTAATCACCCTCTACACGTCCTGCAACTGATCCCATTTCTACAGCTTTCCACAAGTGCTAGTTCCAATTTATGTCTGAGAAAGACATATCCAACACCTTTCTGCAACCCATGTAGAAACAGATCGAGCTGAGTTACTGCAACACGACCATGTTTTGAGCATTCGGTAGAAATGCGCGCAATTTGGTATGTCCCCAAACTAGATACAAGTACCACAGATCCCCAACATGCTATCTTCGTTATTCTATACCCACCCCAACATAGAAAAATTACGAACTATAAAAGATCATCCTATTTACAAGTCACCTAGGCGTCAATGCAGGCGCAATGACGTGTAGCTACGGTGGGCCTCCAGCGCGAAGAAGGAGATTTCACAATACTTCCCCAGAATAGCGTAGCGTGCAGCCATCCAGGTATTCCTAACTTTTCACCTAGTCCGACACCTCAATCTGCAGCTGACTATGTGGACACGATCGTATTAAATATACAGACACCACAGCGACCACTTTAAAGTTTCATCACCTATACTCTAAGCGAATTATCGTAAGAGACGTTCCCTCTGGTCCTGATTCAAACACTGTTTTCTAACACGCTTTTGTACATTGCCAAACATTTTGTTTTCTGCCACGACTTCAAGGTTTGTGTCAGATTCTAAACTGAAATTAAGACAATCTGATCCACGACCTCTCACAGAAAACTAGACATCGCAAGGTGTAAATAACATTCTTACGGAGGATAGCGTAACAATGGATCATTTTTAAATAAAACATACTTACAACATAAGGAAACTAGAAGAGTTTGGCAGCGTTGTGGAGAGTTTCCAAACCACCGTCCGAAAGTGATTCACGACCTCTACATTTAAACTCATATGTCACATTGACGGAATAGATGATGGCTCCACGTTCCATTTCGAGTTATTCCTAATTTTGCACTCATGTACGCGATCGCTGTTTAGCTGCTAGCAACCCCCAGATGTTGTCACCCATCCACAAAACTTCTTCCCCAACTCAAACAAGCGATGCCACTCAATCATTATGTGGTAACCAATGCACGGATATGATGGAAAAGACACCGCCAATGTACTGTAGTATTGAGCAATACACTTGATAGCACGATGAATTTTACCTTAACTCCAACACCAGCCAATAATGTGACAGCATGTTTCCCCAATGTCAGTATCATAATTCAACAATCCCTTCTCTACTTTGCGAGTATCATTACGAACACGGATAGATGACCGCTCAGCACGCCCATTCACAGTTAATTCTCGAACACATAAATCATCAAAGCATACCAGACCGCGCTCTACATATTTTTAAGACCTCAAGCATAGTACTTAATTTACGATCCATCTCTCTGTGTATGGGAGTCACAGAACATTCCCGCCATCTTAGGGTAAAAGACCCTCCTCACACTGTCATTGACCAACCCGCCCTGCAGCACCGTCACCGAATTAACACGCATCCGAACAGAAGAAGACTGCTACACTCCACGTCTCGTGAATGAATAGAGCTTTCCGAGTCCTAATCCGTCCAAGTGCATGAGATTTCTCTCGATGTGACCAAGTCGAGGTGCTTAGCACTGCTTATCGATGTATAGTAACAGATTTGAAAGTGCCATGATGTAACAGCACACAGTTAAGAAGAAGAAGAAACGACTCAATTTTATACACGATCGAGTTTCAGACGAATGGAGTTCCACACATTTTTACGTAAATCACCCAAGCTATCAACTCTAGAGTCTAGGATCGGTGGTACCTGGGAGGTATTGGTAAGAGAGAGAGAGAACATAAACACATACACTCCTAAGACTACAACGTCCTGCACTTAAAAATTGGCTATAATGTTAGATCGCATACGTTTCCGACCTATCAGACATACATCCTCCTTCCTGGGTTCTCTAAACTGAACTATCTTATCGAATCGTAAAGAGATCGGATGATCTTGTGTCATCAACCGACATCACGGTAGCGTTCTCTGGTGGCCACGATATGAACTAAGCCAGATGGACTCTGGAGCTCGTGGTTAACACACTATACAGGGTGAGTCACCTAACATTACCGCTGGATATATTTCGTAAACCACATCAAATACTGACGAATCGATTCCACAGACCGAACGTGAGGAGAGGGGCTAGTGTAATTGGTTAATACAAACCATACAAAAATGCACGGAAGTATGTTTTTTAACACAAACCTACGTTTTTTTAAATGGAGCCCCGTTAGTTTTGTTAGCACATCTGAACATATAAACAAATACGTAATCAGTGCCGTTTGTTGCATTGTAAAATGTTAATTACATCCTGAGATATTGTAACCTAAAGTTGACGCTTGAGTACCACTTCTCCGCTGTTCGATCGTGTGTATCGGAGAGCACCGAATTACGTAGGGATCCAAAGGGAACGGTGATGGACCTCAGGTACAGAAGAGACTGGAACAGCACATTACGTCCACATGCTAACACCTTTTTATTGGTCTTTTTCACTGACGCACATGTACATTACCATGAGGGGTGAGGTACACGTACACACGTGGTTTCCATTTTCAATTACGGAGTGGAACAGAGTGTGTCCCGACATGTCAGGCCAATAGATGTTCAATGTGGTGGCCATCATTTGCTGTACACAATTGCAATGTCTGGCGTAATGAATGTCGTACACGCCGCAAGTACATCTGGTGTAATGTCGCCGCAGGCTGCCACAATACGTTGTTTCATATCCTCTGGGGTTGTAGGCACATCACGGTACACATTCTCCTTTAACGTACCCCGCAGAAAGAAGTCCAGAGGTGTAAGATCAGGAGAACGGGCTGGCCAATTTATGCGTCCTCCACGTCCTATGTAACGCCCGTCGAACATCCTGTCAAGGGTCAGCCTAGTGTTAATTGCGGAATGTGCAGGTGCACCATCATGCTGATACCACATACGTCGACGCGTTTCCAGTGGGACATTTTCGAGCAACGTTGGCAGAGCATTCTGTAGAAACGCGATGTATGTTGCAGCTGTTTGGGCCCCTGCAATGAAGTGAGGACCAATGAGGTGGTCGCCAATGATTCCGCACCATACATTTACAGTCCACGGTCGCTGTCGCTCTACCTGTCTGAGCCAGCGAGGATTGTCCACGGACCAGTAATGCATGTTCCGTAGATTCACTGCCCCGTGGTTTGTGAAACCCGCTTCATCGGTAAACAGGTAGAACTGAAACGCATTCTCTGTTAATGCCCATTGACAGAATTGCACTCGATGATTAAAGTCATCACCATGTAATTGCTGATGTAGCGACACATGAAACGAGTGAAAGCGGTGACGATGCAGTATGCGAATGACACTACTTTGACTCAGTCCACCGGCTCTCGCAATGTCCCGTGCACTCATGTGTGGGTTCATGGCAACAGCAGCTAACACACCAACTGCACCCGCTTCTCCTGTGACGCGCCTGTTACGGACCCGTTTGCGTGCTACGACCATACCTGTTGCATACAGTTGGCGGTAGATGTTTTGCAATGTGCGGCACGTTGGATGCTCTCTGTCAGGGTACCGTTCAGCATACACCCTGCAGGCTTCAGCTGTATTTCGTCGACACTCGCCATAGATGAGTATCATCTCCGCCTTTTCAGAGTTCGAATACACCAAGGTCACAGTTTCTACAACACTACACTATCACAGACGTCTGGTAACACGGTGTACTACAGTTGGTCTGCGTGCGGAGACGAATGCAGAATAACAATAGCAGCAAGCGCTACATGCGGACACTGCGGCGGCTAGACCAAACCACAACAGTGCACTACAGCCACACTCGTAAACACGGTCGTCATCGTAAACATGTCCCTGCAGATGCTGCTCGCCGACCGTGGCCCGTGTTTGTTACAACACGCAACTGAACGTCGGGGATTTCAAGCGTCAACTTTAGGTTACAATATCTCCGGAGGTAATTAACATTTTACAATGCAACAAACGGCACTGATTATGTATTTGTTTATAGGTTCAGATGTGCTAACAAAACTAACGGGGTTCCATTTAAAAAAACGTAGGTTTGTGTTAAAAAATATACTTCCGTGCATTTTTGTATGGTTAGTATTAAACAATTACGTGAGGAGAGGTTCACGTTCGGTCTGTGGAATCAGTTCGTCAGTATTTGATGTGGTGTACGAAATACATCCAGCGGTAACGTTAGGTGACTCACCCTGTATATGGCCATCTAGAATACAGGTACTTGCGTCATGATCTGACATCAGGAGAGCACCCCCTGGTGGCACCGATATGAACTAAGCCTGTTGGAGTCCAGACCCAGTGGAGAACACACCTGCTTGAAATTGGTTAAATAATAAAGACAAGTCCTTGTTTCCTGCCATTTTCTTTGCTTAGTAGAGATAAGCGTGGTGTGATGCATTATCCTGCTGGAATTTGAATTTCGCTCCATTTTTCTGGGCGAGGGTGGCGTGGCACTTTGCCGCCAAAATCTGCCAACTTGATTGATGTCACGGCTGCCATCTTGGATGGCGTCATAGCCGTCATCTTTGATAACGGTACTTTGGTACCGTATCCGCCTTATTCCAATACTGTCGATATGCCTGACATCATTGACGATGATGTGGCACAGACGAATGGCGAAATTGTGCGTGACCCACTGAAGTGTCAGTGCATCGATGCTGTCGGTGTTCTCTTGAATGGCTGTTTTCAGCTCAGCAATGGTTTTGGGGCTGTTGCTGTACACCTTGTCTTTGATAGAACCCTACAAGAAGGTGTCACATGTGTTCAGAACCGGAGAATCGAGACCCATGCCAGTGGACTCTGGGTACCTTAGAGCCAGAATGCGGTCCCCAAAGTGCTCCTCCAGGACATCATTCTTCTGCTTCGATGAGGTCAAGCTCTGTCTTGCATGAACTACATCTTGTCAAAGTAAGTGTCACTTTGGATGCTGGGAATGAAATCATCTTCCAAAACCTTCACATACTGTACGGCAGTCACTGTGCCATCAAGGAATATTTCACCGATTATTCCGTGACTGGACATTTCACACCACACAGTCACCCGTTGAGGGTGAAGAAACTTCCCGATCGCGAAATGCGGTTTCGCAGTTCCCAAAATGCGCCAATTTTGCTTGTTGAAGAACCCATCCAAATGAAAGTGAGCATCGTCGCTAAACCAAACAACAATGCGCATACTAATTCCCAACACGCCCATCCTGCCAACTGTGCAGTCTGAACGTCCTAATGCAAACTGTTGAGAAGTTGAGGAAAATTTTATTTTATACAGTTCAGTAACTGCCACCCTGAATCTTCCTACCTTACTTAATATTCTTCGTCAGTCCCGTTGTCATAGATGCTATCACACCCCTATGATCACTGATGCATTCCTTTTCGTTAACTGTTTCGGGAAGTTCAGGTCTGTTTGTTGCCAGGAGGTATAAAACGTTAGCCTCACGAGCTAGTTCTCTATCCGCTCAAAGTAACTTTCAGGCAAGACATCAAGAACAATGTCACCAGCTTTGACAGCATGATGCTCCCAGTCTATACCTGGGAAGTTGAAGTCACCACCTATCACAACAGCATGATCAAGAAAGTTATTAATGATATTCTGCCAAGTCTGTCAGAAGTGTTCTACCACTAGGGCTCCTGACACAGGCGTAAACTGAGACACGTATAGCGCGTGTGGCGCGATGCAGCGCCGCCCGCAGTTTTGTGACTCAACAGGTTCGAGTGCGACCGTGCAAATTGGGAAGCCGATACGGGCCTGAGCCAGGTTGCGCGTTGTGGACAGCGGCACAGTTTCTCACCGCGCGCGCCACGCGAGTACTGCGGGAGGGGTGCGGCAGGCGGGAAGTGGAAAGGCAGTCCCGCCATATGCTCACTTCAGCGTGGCGCATATGGGCAGTTGTAGTACTGGACATCCGAAAAATATAGCCTTACTGTATACTGAATTTTATTGTCTCTGAGTAGTGTTTCGTTTTTCACCTTTTAAGCGCTCCAGCTTTTTTAATTAATTCATTATATTTTCCAGTTATATTAATACGTTTTGTTGTTTTATTTCGTTATTGTTTTTCTTTGTCGAGAACAATGCATAATTCAGTGACTGGTGAGCCATTATCCACTGGGATTATAACTTCTGCCTCCACAAAGTCTTCAAATTGCAAGAAGGGACAGACAATTAATCGTGAGGGTAATGAAATAGGAAGTAATATTATAAAATCATGTGATCAAGAAGCACGGCTGGAAATTTTAAATATTATACAATGAAACAAGGATATCCTGTGCTGCCTATCCTGACATTTCTGTACGATCCGTTACAAAAATTCGAAAAGTGGGAATTTCCATTGATGTATCCCCTTTGTGCTCCTGCTATAAAGCACTCAAGATCTGAAGTATATGAGTTTCATTATGATTTATTGGATATGAATGTAATAAGAGACTTTATACTGCATGCACGCAGACATTAAATTTCACTGTAAGCTAGAAACAGTTGTGAAACCCCTCTGAACGATAATATTTTAATTGGTGCCTAGTGTAGAAGAAAAGCATTTCAATGGTAGCGTGCACGGTATCATCAATGATAGACTAATTACACAACAGGCTACACAAATGAAGAATGTATTCGGTTATTATTCCGAAAATATGAGTGTCCTGGAACAGTCTGTTGATATGATATATTTAATTTGCTGAAATGAATTCCTGAAAGAGGCAGGCCTACATTCATGACAATGATTTTGAAAGATGAGAACTCATCCCCACACAAAGCACACCTGGCTAGCTTATGCATTCCTGTCGCGTGCATTTTTCTCAGCTGCTGCCAGTGTTGTGCCATAGATCAATTGTTCACTTTTCTCAATAACAACTATTCTATTTTCGAATCACACATTGTCAGCTTGGCAAGCGATAGGCGAATAACAAGCGTCCAGCATGTGTACAACACTCCACCTTAAAGGGTATACTCGTCATAATTTCAATACTGCACAGATGAAGAATAGGAATAAAATCCTTTGGTAAGTTTCCATTCCAGTCATTCCATTTAAAAATACAATGGGTTACGGGGGTTCAACCAAAATTGCAACAGAATGGGCGATTTATTTTTGTGTGAATTATTAATCTTTTCTCATTCGAAGAAGCATCACCATTTACGAGTAATGGCTGCATTTCTCTTGTTGGTAGGTGTAATTGTGCTTCTTTTGCCAAAACACAGTATAATTTGTACAAACTCAGCCTGCAGCAGTTATTGCGACGTCTCATTAAGCAAGTAATTTGTGATCAATAGCTCACAGAAAACTTCATTGGGTCGGTTTGCAGTAACATAAGAGAAGAAATTTCATTTTATTTACATGCTAGAAAATTCTCGTCTCACTAGCTATCGATGACTCTTTAAAAATTATAGGCACTACAGCTTTTGATATATTGCCATACATAAGAAAGTACTGTGTGTTAGCAATTTGGCAAAATGCTCTCCCCCACGCGTGTTATCATTCACCAAAATGTCGTTTCAGTGTTTAGGAGATATGAGGGATGTTACGAATATTTCATTCTCGTGGAAGTGCGATCGGGAGTGAAAGCGCTACGTGCTATTCTTTTCCTTGAGATCAGAGACAGTCTCAAGTCTAAAGAAAACTTCGGTATGTTAGCTAAATTCCATACTCAGCACCATGTGGTGTAGTGGTGTAGTTTGCACCTAACGTGAAATCATAGCGACCCCTATTTTTCGTTACAATATTTTGGAATTTTACGCAGTGTCTTACTTAAATGGGTATATTACAATAAGTATGACCATTAGTGAGATGATCGGCGCTTCGCCATGAAGCTAACATGTAAGGCTACAAGTAAAGCAAAAATCAAATATTCTTACTGAATAGTTTCTGTAAAATCGTCTGAGAAAGATTACAGGGTGGGCGCAGTCATCACCAACTGGCGCGTGCAAAGAATGTGTACGTGTCACAATATGTGCAGGACCAGCGTGGCACATGCGGAACGTGCGCGTCACACTGTAATGTTGTGTCACGTCACACGTGCTGTACATTTCTCAATTCGCGCTCAGCCCTACGAGCCGGCCGCGGTGGTCTAGCGGTTCTAGGCGCTCAGTCCGGAGCCGCACGGCCGCTACGGTCGCAGGTTCGAATCCTGCCTCGGGCATGGATGTGTGTGATGTCCTTAGGTTAGTTAGGTTTAAGTAGTTCTAAGTTCTAGGGGACTGATGACCACAGATGTTAAGTCCCATAGTGCTCAGAGCCATTTTTTTTCAGCCCTACAATAAATATTCCAATCTGAACTTACGATTTCGTTCTCATTAACGTCTGGTTTTAAATAACTTTCTGTCCCGAATACTATCTGTGCATTATAACCTTCAGTGAGCAATACAAATTCTGGGACCTTTCTTTGGATGATCACGCAGTTTACTAAAATCATATTAACCTTTTCTGTCTCTGATCTGCGACGACGAACGTTCTCCAAGGACATTGTGGCTAATTTAGCAGGCTAATCGTCTGTAACCAAAAAATCCCTGTGTCCACACCACACGTACTCCACTACCCTAGTAGCCGCTTCCTGCGGGCAGTGCATGCTTGACCTATTAAGGGGAACCCTACAACTCTGAACCCAATAGCGGGGGACGAGAAATTCGCATCCTATACAGTCGCAGAGTAGTCTGAAACTCTGGTTTAGACCTTCCACCCTGCTCCAAACCAGAAGACCCGGATCAACTTTGGATACAATGCTACAAATAAACAGCTTAGCCTGCACCTCGCGTGTGATGGTAGTTGCCTTCACCAAATCAGCCATCCACAGAAAGGAGACGAGGATGCCCTCAGAACCCAAGCAGCAGGAGTCATTCGGTCGACATGCTCCATTATATGCAGCCGATTGCACCCTCTGCGCCCGATAGCCTCCGGCAGAGAATCTTACTCATCGGGGAAGAGACCCCAGAAAACATACTTAGTGCACAGTGGCATTCTTTCTTGCCTTTCAGCTATTTTCCTGAGGGGCTCCATCACGTGCCTAATGTTGGAGCTCCCAATGACAAGCATACCTACCCTCTGCTCTTGTCCAGACTGGGCAGGAAAACCGGCCGCTGGTCCAACAGGAGAGGCATCCTGTGCTAGCTCAAAGTTATCATCAACACTGGGTAGAACCTTGAACCTTCTGCTAAGTCGTAGGGAGCCAACAGCACAGCCTGCACCCTCGTTTGCCTGCCACCCAGTGACACACGAACCCACCACTGTCTGCCACTCACTCTCGACTGGGACGGACCGCCCAGATGTTGCGTATCGGAAGATGCAGTGACACGTGGGTCACCAGGGGATTCCAACACCACCAAAGGTGTCGCAGGTCTCGTCCCCAGCATCCCAATGTCGCCGCAACTTCGAGCGTTAGCCAGAAGCATGTCGACGGTGGCCAACGCTTCTTCCAACTGTTTACAGACAGCAGCCAATTCTCTTTGTGTCCGCTCACAAGTACAGTCCTTAGCCAGATCGTAGTGTGTAAAAATAGCTGTAAGATCCCAAATGGTGCTACTGTGTTTGGAATGTACGCAAAATACAACGACGAGAATAAAGAAACAGTAAAAACTGCTCTACAGATTTCTCACTATGCTCTGAGATGGCAGACTCTTAAACAGACATAAATTTCTGTGCCGAATTGGATGTATTTACAGTTATTTGTTACTAGAAACTCTGCTTACCTGAAAGCTACTGCACGAAAAAGAAAATACTAAATAACCGTGTATCAGACAACTGCTGCTCTTCTACCGCTGCTGGTGCATCTGCTCGGCTTGTCGTCTGTTGGTACACTGATATGAAGATTTTTACCGAGAGACAATCAGCAGCAGAAGTTCTGTCTTTTGTTTTTTCGAAGAATAAGAGACAACATTCTACTGGGAGTTCTGTGTGCGTATAAATGGATGCAGTGACATCTTAATAGGTAGACTAAATTTACATTTACATCTATATGCCCACTTCGCAAACCATTGTACAGTGTGTGACGGAGGGTATTCTGAACTACTACGTCATTCCATTTCCTATTCCACTCGCAAATAGAGCGAGGGAAAAAGACTGCTATATGCCTCCTTACGAGCGCCAAATTTTCGTATCTCAACTTTGTGGTCCTTATGCGAAATGTATGTTGGTGGCGGTAGAATATTTCTGCAGTCACCTTCAAATGCCAGTTCCTCAAAAAGAATATGGTATTCCTTTCAGGGTTCCCATTTGAGCTACCTGGCGAGTGTAATCCGACTGCTGGAAAAAGTTACTCGCCATGCAAAGTGACTCTCATGATCAATCTAATTAAGTACCCTATCAGATTGATATCAATTAAGTGCCGCTGGACGGATGCAGCAAGGCTAGAGTACCACGGATATGATTTGGGAGTCGTAGCGGTAATCAGGGATTTTTCGTTGCAGTGATATCTTTTTCAAAAATTTCAATCTCCTACCTATACAGGGAGAAAGAATCATCCTAATAAAATCATCAATATTACCGAATTTATAAAGTGATACGTAGTATGAACCGGATATTTACAACTTGTCTGTGCTGTTACCTTAAGAGAGTTTGTATGTGACGAAGCATTTGGATACTTTAGGAGTGTTCGAAAGTGAGGAAGCATATTGTGACAGAGGCAGATCTGAGGGCTCTGTCATGAGCCAAAAATGAATCTAATATTCTAGTCCTGTGATGCAGAACGTAACAGATATTAAGCTGACTAGAACAGACTTGTTTACCTAATGACAAAATACTTAGAGGAAGTATAGCCTATGCCGTATTGTTACAGGAGTTTGGCAACAAGTAAGGATACTTTAGTGGTGTGAAAACGCATGTATGCCCAGGCTTCTTCTGTCTTCAAAAAAACTCATATAAAAGGGAGGAAGCTATATTTTACGTGAGAAATTCGAGGTGTATGGCCAATAACATCCCTGTCTCGGACTGAGTAAAGTGGATTTTTTTAAATTGGGGAGAGTCTGTGTCGGGATGGAATTGCAGTTAGAACTATACGTCCAAGCCGCACCTGCTTGTCTCATAGTGTGTTGCGGGTAGTAGCAAGAGTGTACTTGAGGGTTCAGTTGACCGGAAGTTGTGGATTAGCTTAGCCTCTGGGGACTGGCGAGTACAACGAAAACATTCCAGCTACTGGATAGTCGGCTCTTGCCCGCAGCTGTGGGAACAACTCCCAGTGTTGGCATCGCAGCACCCTCTGAGTAGCTGCGAACTAGCCCATATGCTGCTAGAGCGGCAACAGCAGTGGACATATCTGTTGTGTGAGAAGTTTCAAAATGGCGCATGTTTGCACTGGGCAATTATTCTCCATCATGTAGATATATTTGTTGATGGCTGGACGGCTCGATGGCCCTCTCTCTGGCCCCTGAGCGTCTGGTATGGCAGGTGTGTGAATACTAGGAGATTGGTGCTTAACTATCAATGCAATCGACATTTGCAGCACAGCTGTTTCTCCGTGGTTTGGTATGGTCACGAGCTCAGCGGCGGACGGCGTGCACTTCGCGATCACAAGTGTGTATGACTGCTAGGATTTTTTCACTAGATATGTCTGGTGGAAACACTGTGGTGGAGGAGGGTACTTGTGTTGTCGAACGTTGGTTCATACAAGATCTCAGATGTAAGTATCTAGCACTATGAACTGTTTGTGGCGGAAATTTAATTACTTGATTAGCAAAACGTTTGTGTTTGATTCTCAAACGTTGAAAGTATGTTTCTATTACAAAAATGCGTCATTGTAAGGTGGTAGTGAGTGTTTTGAGCGATCTATTTGACTCTTGAATGAGATTTTCACTCTGCAGAGGAGTGTGCGCTGATATGAAACTTCCTGGCAGATTAAAACTGTTCGAGTCTCGGTCGGGCACACAGTTTTAATCTGCCAGGAAGTTTCATATCAGCGCACACTCCGCTGCAGAGTGAAAATCTCATTCTGGAAACATCCCCCAGGCTGTGGCTAAGCCATGTCTCCGCAATATCCTTTCTTTCAGGAGTGCTGGTTCTGCAAGGTTCGCAGGAGAGCTTCTGTAAAGTTTGGAAGGTAAGAGACGAGTTACTGGCAGAAGTAAAGCTGTGAGACCGGGCGTGAGTCGTGCTTCAGTAGCTCAGATAATGTGAGCACTTGCCCATGAATGGCAAAGGTCCCGAGTTCGAATCTCGGTCGGGCACACAGTTTTAATCTGCCAGGAAGTTTCATATCAGCGCACACTCCGCTGCAGAGTGAAAATCTCATTCTGGAAACTTCCCCCAGGATGTGAGTAAGCCATGTCTCTGCAATATGATTTCTTTCAGGAGTGCTAGTTCTGCAAGGTTCGCAGGAGAGCTTCTGTAAAGTTTGGAAGGTAGGAGACGAGATATTGGCAGAAGTAAAGCTGTGAGACCGGGCGTGAGTCGTGCTTCGGTAGCTCAGATGGTATGAGCACTTGACCGCGAAAGGCGAAGGTCCCGAGTTCGAGTCTCGGTCGGGCACACAGTTTTAATCTGCCAGGAAGTTTCATATCAGCGCACACTCCGCTGCAGAGTGAAAATCTCATTCTGGAAACTTCCCCCAGGATGTGAGTAAGCCATGTCTCCGCAATATCATTTCTTTCAGGAGTGCTAGTTCTGCAAGGTTTGCAGGAGAGCTTCTGTAAAGTTTGGAAGGTAGGAGACGAGATACTGGCAGAAGTAAAGCTGTGAGACCGGGCGTGAGTCGTGCTTCGGTGGATCAGATGGTATGAGCACTTGCCTGCGAAAGGAAAAGGTCGCGAGTTCGAGCCTCGGTCGAGCACACAGTTTTAATCTGCCAGGCAGTTTCATATCAGCGCACACTCCGCTGCAGAGTGAAAATCTCATTCTGGAAGCATCCCCCATGCTGTGGCTGAGCCATGTCTCCGCAATATCCTTTCTTTCAGAAGTGCTGGTTCTGCAAGGTTCGCAGGAGAGCTTCTGTAAAGTTTGGAAGGTAGGAGACGAGATACTGGCAGAAGTAAAGCTGTGAGACCGGGCGTGAGTCGTGCTTCGGTAACTCAGATGGTATGAGCACTTGCTTGCGAAAGGCAATAGTCACGAGTTCGAGTCTCGGTCGGACACACAGTTTTAATCTGCAAGGATGTTTCATATCAGCGCAATCTCCGCTGCAGAGTGAAACTCTCATTCTGGAAACATACCCCATGCTGTGGCTGAGCCATGTCTCCGCAATATTCTTTCTTTCAGGAGTGCTGGTTCTGCAAGGTTCGCAGGAGAGCTTCTGTAAAGTTTGGAAGGTAGGAGACGAGATAATGGCAGAAGTAAAGCTGTGAGACCGGGCGTGAGTCGTGCTTCGATGGGTCAGGTGGTATGAGCACTTGCGCACGAAAGGCAAAGGTCCCGAGTTCGAGTCTCGGTGGGGCACACAGTTTTAATCTGCCAGGAAGTTTCTTATTTGACTCTTGTAAATTGTTATACGATTAATTTGATAGGGTAGTGCAAATGGACTATTTCTTTTTATTTTTTATACCGAAATTGCGTCAGCTCTCTCTTTGTCCAAAGCATTAGCCAACAGGAACACAGTATTATGAGAAGAGATGGAAATCTCCATCTGCAAGTTTGGAGACATTGGATCACAACCGGCCGCGGTGGCCGTGCGGTTCTAGGCGCTGTAGTCCGGAACCGCGGGGCTGCTATGGTCGCAGGTTAGAATCCTGCCTCGGGCATGGATGTGTGTGATGTCCTTAGGTTAGTTAGGTTTTAGTAGTTCTAAGTTCTAGGGGACTGATGACCTAAGATGTTAAGTCCCATAGTGCTCAGAGCCATTTGAACCATTTGGATCACACACACAAACAGGAAGTAGCCTCTCGACGGAGACAAAGTCAGGAAGCGAGTATGGAATTTCCCAATCAACAGAATGCCGCTACTTGATGCTTTATTTGGGGCTGCGTGATCAAAGGAGGCCAACATTCGGTCTGTGGTCGGTGGTATTTAGTATTGTGATCCGTAATTAGGACATTGGGCAGCTTTCGTCCTCCGAGCCGGCCCTAGGACGGCAGGTACATGAGTAGGGGACCCCAGACGGTGGTGGATACTAACCTGAACTTCATTTCATTCCTTGGAGATTACAAATTAAGTTGTGGGAAGGGGGGATTGGGTGCAGATGTGAGCTCTACCGAAGTGTGGGAGCCCTATCTCCCACAAACTTATTAAATAAAGAAAATGCATCAATATATAATTGACACAGATTTGAGTTTCGTGTTGTGAGATCTTTCCTGTCCAGCACAAACCAAGTCTTTTTCCTGAAATTTTTTTCTGTGCACAGTGGAGATTGAGGGGGCGTGAGACAGGGGGGTGGGACGACCGCTGATGTTAGCACTGTGCGCTAGCACAGTTAGTCCCTGCATTTCAAGGTGAGCACAACACGCGAAAATTTTCTTGCAGACAACACCTTCAGTCTGCACCAGTGTAATTACGTAATTGCAGCGTGTTGGTGCTGGAGAGGGTAACGCTTGCTCCTTCCGCACCAACAACTCTGCAAAGACTGAGCGATTTTCCCGCCATTTATTTCTGTGTGGGGAGGTGGGTGGGGTGGAGGGGAGGGGAGGGGAGGTCTGAGCTTTTCCTGTCAATTTCCAACAGGGTAGTACACAAAATAAAGACAATAAACTACCCTATATCCTTCCTCTCCAGCAGTTCAGCACAGATTGTGTCTTTTTGTCGCCAGTTTCCAGATAGCAGAGAGGGCAGTGCAGAAGGGGAGGGGAGGGCTGGGGGATATTGTAGGGCGGTATTTAATTCATCAATTTAATTAAAAAATCAATTAATTTGATATTAAAAGTGTGCTTGTATTGGCAAGGGGGAGTGTTGGGGATTTCCTAGATGGGTTGGGAATGGGTGGGGGAGGAGAAGGGGTGGGGGAGTTTTTCAGAAAGACTGATTATCTCCAGAGGGTTATAAATCAACTCCCAGGGGATCATAAATCAATTAGCAAGACAAGACAAGAATGTATGATTGCCCCTGAATGTATACTTGCGCCTGAATGTATATAACCCACACAAAAAACTGTGCTAGTACTCTCTTTGTCCTATTAGTGACTGTGTGGTGACATGACAGCATGCGTATGCAGCCTATTTTCCCTCACCACAAGCGTAGACCAACAGCAAACAAGCTGTTTTAATTTTGTTGGTCAGTGGCTGGAAACTAATGGCAGATGCGAGACTATATGCATGCAACCATATCAGACATTAAGATAATCAAACTTGCTTTTCAAATAACACTGCACACATGTTTGTTACACATCCTCTCAAAATCCATATAAAATATATGTAACTGCAGGAGCATTAATTTTAAAGAAAGATAGTGTAAGTAAAAGTAAAATATTTATGACTAATAGTGGTTCAACATAGAAACATTGAAAGCAATTGTACTTATGTAGCAATATTAAGAAAAGGAAAAGAAAGGAAACACTTTTATAACGAAACAATTAATTTACAATTTGAACAGCTAAATTCTGTTAGTCTTTACCTGTCGAGAATGCACAGCAATCCAGCTTATCTGTTCGTTGCTGCAGGGGCGTGGCGTCGTGTTAGGATGACGGCGGTGACATTTGATGTTGCAGATGAAATTATTGCAGCAACTCCGTTTGTCGTATTTCCACAGCGAAGTATGGTGGTGAAGTCTCTTCTTGATTATGTTGCAAAGTCATCTGCAGTGGTGTTCAACAGGCCACTGATGGAATAGATGTAAACCACAGCTTTAGCCTGTGCACGTTTATTACTCGTTGTACACACCTAATTCTCATTTCAGTATTTTACACACTCCTCGTGATGATTTGCAATCGCGATATAACTGTTCGTCACCTGCGATCGCAAATTCACAGCCAGTGAAACCGTTTTTGCAAATGATCCACAATTGTAATGATGTTCAGCGCGACAGTTACGGCTTCAAACACTCGGCTTTTCATTAAGAAGACAAATACATTACACAGTTTTACGGAGCCTTGACTCTCGCGATGCGGTTAAATGTAAAAGCAGTTTCACTCACACTGTAGCAGTAGGTATAACGGCTACTCGCGTAAGCATTGTCAGTATCATGTTGAGACACTGTCCATTTAGTAGTAGTCAAACCGTACAATCTTTCTGTTCATAATGATCACTCCAGCTTTCATTACGCACTGCGACGGTACTCTGAGTCGTCAGCAGTTAAGTTCCACGATTCACTGTCCTAGCAAGTTTTTGCATCTCAAATCTACAACGTGCATCCCACAAATTGTCGCACACACAGTCGGCACCTAACACGTGCTGTATATCACTGCTTAACTTTTACTTTCGCTATTATTCTCTATGATTGCATGTCTACGATTTACACAGCAGTTCTTCACATCATAGTTAATATTACAAGTGCAGATAAAATAAACGAAAGAATTTTAAGTCTGTCCATATTCCAGTAATAATAAGAAAACAAAACTTCTCCATTAGAGAAACGGAAATAAATTGCAGTTATGTTTAACATTATTACCAAACACAGTTACGCTTCACCATCAAAGATATGAATACTTAGTCTAAGAAAAGGTATAGTCTGTAGTGATAGGCTATCACTAAATGCTATATCTTTACAGCTGGAACTTGCTTTGCCACAGTGGAACACACATCAAGACTGTAGCCTTCCTTACAAGTACTGACATTTTCTTCATTTAGATAATTTTTTTGGTAAACACTTCCTTCAGTGCACAGTTTTCTAAGCATGATATTTTTTAATATTACACGCTTCTGTGCTTCCCCATTGTTGGAATTTGTTTCCTCTGAATTAGTATCAGAATCTTCCAACACCAACTTGTACACTTTCCTAGGTTTCTTCTTGTACCCTGGCTTGTCGTCTTTCTTCTACTCCTGCTTGTTTCCTTTGGTCTCTGAGTTGCCGAATGTTAACTGCTTCTCTTTTCTGAGACATATTTTTAGATCATGCCCTTGGTCTCCACGGATTTTACAAATGGAATCTTTTAGTGGGCATTGTGGCTTCATGTGTCCTTGTTTGTCACAACAATAACAATGTGGAGTTACAGACTGCAAGTTCACTTCATGCATTCTGCTTGAAGAAGCTTCACTATATCCATGGTCAGCTATTACAGTGTCCGTTGCAGCGATCTCAGTTGTCATTGCAATTTCTTGGCATATATTGAATAATATATAAACACAAAATCAAATAGGGGTAATGCAGGAGTAGGTTTAATAATGAATAGGAAAATAGGAATGCGGGTAAGCTACTACAAACAGCATAGTGAACGCATTATTGTGGCCAAGATAGATACGAAGCCCACGCCTACTACAGTAGTACAAGTTTATATGCCAACTAGCTCTGCAGATGACGAAGAAATTGAAGAAATGTATGATGAAATAAAAGAAATTATTCAGATTGTGAAGAGAGACGAAAATTTAATAGTCATGGGTGACTGGAATTCGAGTGTTGGAAAAGGGAGAGAAGGAAACATAGTAGGTGAATATGGATTGGGGGACAGAAATGAAAGAGGAAGCCGCCTGGTCGAATTTTGCACAGAGCACAACATAATCATAACTAACACTTGGTTTAAGAATCATGAAAGAAGGTTGTATACATGGAAGAACCCTGGAGATACCAAAAGGTTTCAGATAGAGTATATAATGGTAAGACAGAGATTTAGGAACCAGGTTTTAAATTGTAAGACATTTCCAGGGGCAGATGTGGATTCTGACCACAATCTATTGGTTATGACCTGTAGATTAAAACTGAAGAAACTGCAAAAAGGTGGGAATTTAAGGAGATGGGACCGGGATAAACTAAAAGAACCAGAGGTTGTACAGAGATTCAGAGAGAGCATAAGGGAGCAATTGACAGGAATGGGGGAAATAAATACAGTAGAAGAAGAATGGGTAGCTTTGAGGGATGAAGTAGTGAAGGCAGCTGAGGATCAAGTAGGTAAAAAGACGAGGGCTAGTAGAAATCCTTGGGTAACAGAAGAAATATTGAATTTAATTGATGAAAGGAGAAAATATAAAAATGCAGTAAGTGAAACAGGCAAAAAGGAATACAACCGTCTCAAAAATGAGATCGACAGGAAGTGCAAAATGGCTAAGCAGGGATGGCTAGAGGACAAATGTAAGGATGTAGAGGCCTATCTCACTAGGGGTAAGATGGATACCGCCTACAGGAAAATTAAAGAGACCTTTGGAGATAAGAGAACGACTAGTATGAATATCAAGAGCTCAGATGGAAACCCAGTTCTAAGCAAAGAAGGGAAAGCAGAAAGGTGGAAGGAGTATATAGAGGGTCTATACAAGGGCGATGTACTTGAGGACAATATTATGGAAATTGAAGAGGATGTAGATGAAGATGAAATGGGAGATATGATACTGCGTGAAGAGTTTGACAGAGCACTGAAAGACCTGAGTCGAAACAAGGCCCCCGGAGTAGACAATATTCCATTGGAACTACTGACGGCCGTGGGAGAGCCGGTCCTGACAAAACTCTACCATCTGGTGAGCAAGATGTATGAAACAGGCGAAATACCCTCAGACTTCAAGAAGAATATAATAATTCCAATCCCAAAGAAAGCAGGTGTTGACAGATGTGAAAATTACCGAACTATCAGCTTAATAAGTCACAGCTGCAAAATACTAACACGAATTCTTTACAGACGAATGGAAAACCTAGTAGAAGCCAACCTCGGGGAAGATCAGTTTGGATTCCGTAGAAACACTGGAACACGTGAGGCAATACTGACCTTACGACTTATCTTAGAAGAAAGATTAAGGAAAGGCAAACCTACGTTTCTAGCATTTGTAGACTTAGAGAAAGCTTTTGACAATGTTGACTGGAATACTCTCTTTCAAATTCTAAAGGTGGCAGGGGTAAAATACAGGGAGCGAAAGGCTATTTACAATTTGTACAGAAACCAGATGGCAGTTATAAGAGTCGAGGGACATGAAAGGGAAGCAGTGGTTGGGAAGGGAGTAAGACAGGGTTGTAGCCTCTCTCCGATGTTGTTCAATCTGTATATTGAGCAAGCAGTAAAGGAAACAAAAGAAAGATTCGGAGTAGGTATTAAAATTCATGGAGAAGAAATAAAAACTTTGAGGTTCGCCGATGACATTGTAATTCTGTCAGAGACAGCAAAGGACTTGCAAGAGCAGTTGAATGGAATGGAGAGTGTCTTGAAAGGAGGATATAAGATGAACATCAACAAAAGCAAAACAAGGATAATGGAATGTAGTCTAATTAAGTCGGGTGATGCTGAGGGAATTAGATTAGGAAATGAGGCACTTAAAGTAGTAAAGGAGTTTTGCTATTTGGGGAGCAAAATAACTGATGATGGTCGAAGTAGAGAGGATATAAAATGTAGGCTGGCAATGGCAAGGAAAGCGTTTCTGAAGAAGAGAAATTTGTTAACATCCAGTATTGATTTAAGTGTCAGGAAGTCATTTCTGAAAGTATTCGTATGGAGTGTAGCCATGTATGGAAGTGAAACATGGACGATAAATAGTTTGGACAAGAAGAGAATAGAAGCTTTCGAAATGTGGTGCTACAGAAGAATGCTGAAGATTAGGTGGGTAGATCACGTAACTAATGAGGAAGTATTGAATATGATTGGGGAGAAGAGAAGTTTGTGGCACAACCTGACCAGAAGAAGGGATCGGTTGGTAGGACATGTTCTGAGGCATCAAGGGATCACCAATTTAGTATTGGAGGGCAGCGTGGAGGGTAAAAATCGTAGAGGGAGACCAAGAGACGAATACACTAAGCAGATTCAGAAGGATGTAGGTTGCAGTAGGTACTGGGAGATGAAAAAGCTTGCACAGGATAGAGTAGCATGGAGAGCTGCATCAAACCAGTCTCAGGACTGAAGACCACAACAACAACAACAACATATTGAATGTCAGCTTGCGTTCTACAAACAGATTTTTCCGAATAGTTTTACTTGTTATATCACACACTAATCTGTTCCAAAGGACTTCTTGCAGATTATCTTTAAACTTGCAATGCTGTGCCAAAGATTTCAACTCAGATATGTACTGTAGAACAGGTCCTTCTCACAGTTGGTTTCTCTTGTGAAACTTATAGTTCTTCTGAATCACTAAAGCCGCGGTCTCTATACGGTCTTTCACTAGTTTCATTGTTTCATTGAAAGTCATGTCCTCTGCCTTGTGCTTGTCGTAAGGGCCACAAATTCAAATGCAACGAGACTCAATAGGATTATCCAAAACCTTATGCTCGATGAACTTGTATTTCATCATGTAGATATACACACCCCACTGTAGGCTAATTGTTTTGTGAACTCTGGCTCTGCCGTGGCACCAGGGTTATCTGCAGACAAATGAATCTTCTTTGCTGCTTACTCCTCCTCATGTTCTCTTTCGATGTCTGACATGCTACAGGCAATGGTTAATTCTGATAACTGTTAAATTTCTTCATACATTATCTCAGCAAAAAGAGATAAACATGGACTCATAATTTGATTTCTTGTATAATTTTTCATCGCCAGTATTGTTAGATTTTGTACTGTGTTGCTCAGTAATACATGGATATGAAAACCACAGACCTTTTTTGCTATGTACGAGGTGTGTTCAAAAAGTGAGGGGAATCTTGCAATTTTGAGGATTGTATTAGTCCGTATTGCACAATTTTTGTTGTTGGTTTGCTAAATATATCTGTACTTAGGTAGCGGTATTTGATGTTCAGTCTGTCATCGGTTGTCAAGGAGGTTACATGTGTTTGCTCACAAGGGGCGATTATTGATTTGTTTTAAAAATGAATTTACATTAAATTTTACTGTAGGAATGGAATAAAATGTAACTAAGTTTTAGAAATGGTGCTTGTGGTGAGTCTGCTATAACTAAAACAATGATTTACGAGGGATGTAAGCGTTTCCAGTAAGGTCGTGAAGGAGTTGAAGATGACGACCGTTCTGGACTCTCTAGCAAATCAACAACCTATGTAAATGTGGAAGAAGTGAAAGAAATGATTTTGAACGATCGCCGAATCACAATCGGAGAAGCTGCTGATGATGTTGGCATATTAACTGGCTCATGTCATGAAATCTTTTGGATGTTTTGGATATGAAACGTTTGGTAATAAAATTTGTACCAAATGTGTTGAATTTCGAGCAAAGACAGCGGCGTATGGGAGTTGCTCAGGACTCACTAAATGAAGTCAGCAGCAATGCACAACTACTGAAACGTGTAGCAACATGTGATGAAACGTGTGAGCACGGGTACAACGTGGAAACTAAGGGTCAATCGTCCCAGTGAAGGCATTCTGGATCGCCAAAACCGTAAAAACCTGGACGAGAGCGGTCGGATCTGAAAGTTCTGCATACTGTTTTCTTCTACACTCCTGGAAATGGAAAAAAGAACACATTGACACCGGTGTGTCAGACCCACCATACTTGCTCCGGACACTGCGAGAGGGCTGTACAAGCAATGATCACACGCATGGCACAGCGGGCACACCAGGAACCGCGGTGTTGGCCGTCGAATGGCGCTAGCTGCGCAGCATTTGTGCACCGCCGCCGTCAGTGTCAGCCAGTTTGCCGTGGCATACGGAGCTCCATCGCAGTCTTTAACACTGGTAGCATGCCGCGACAGCGTGGACGTGAACCGTATGTGCAGTTGACGGACTTTGAGCGAGGGCGTATAGTGGGCATGCGGGAGGCCGGGTGGACGTACTGCCGAATTGCTCAACACGTGGGGCGTGAGGTCTCCACAGTACATCGATGTTGTCGCCAGTGGTCGGCGGAAGGTGCACGTGCCCGTCGACCTGGGACCGGACCGCAGCGACGCACGGATGCACGCCAAGACCGTAGGATCCTACGCAGTGCCGTAGGGGACCGCACCGCCACTTCCCAGCAAATTAGGGACACTGTTGCTCCTGGGGTATCGGCGAGGACCATTCGCAACCGTCTCCATGAAGCTGGACTACGGTCCCGCACACCGTTAGGCCGTCTTCCGCTCACGCCCCAACATCGTGCAGCCCGCCTCCAGTGGTGTCGCGACAGGCGTGAATGGAGGGACGAATGGAGACGTGTCGTCTTCAGCTATGAGAGTCGCTTCTGCCTTGGTGCCAATGATGGTCGTATGCGTGTTTGGCGCCGTGCAGGTGAGCGCCACAATCAGGATTGCATACGACCGAGGCACACAGGGCCAACACCCGGCATCATGGTGTGGGGAGCGATCTCCTACACTGGCCGTACACCACTGGTGATCGTCGAGGGGACACTGAATAGTGCACGGTACATCCAAACCGTCATCGAACCCATCGTTCTACCATTCCTAGACCGGCAAGGGAACTTGCTGTTCCAACAGGACAATGCACGTCCGCATGTATACCGTGCCACCCAACGTGCTCTAGAAGGTGTAAGTCAACTACCCTGGCCAGCAAGATCTCCGGATCTGTCCCCCATTGAGCATGTTTGGGACTGGATGAAGCGTCGTCTCACGTGGTCTGCATGTCCAGCACGAACGCTGGTCCAACTGAGGCGCCAGGTGGAAATGGCATGGCAAGCCGTTCCACAGGACTACATCCAGCATCTCTACGATCGTCTCCATGGGAGAATAGCAGCCTGTATTGCTGCGAAAGGTGGATATACACTGTACTAGTGCCGACATTGTGCATGCTCTGTTGCCTGTGTCTATGTGCCTGTGGTTCTGTCAGTGTGATCATGTGATGTATCTGACCCCAGGAATGTGTCAATAAAGTTTCCCCTTCCTGGGACAATGAATTCACGGTGTTCTTATTTCAATTTCCAGGAGTGTATTTTAAAGGCATAGTGCATCATGAGTTCTTGCCAAAAGGTTTCTCGAACAATACGAAGTACTACCTACAAGTTCAGTGCCGTTTACAGGAACCCGCTCGAAAGAAACTCCCGAATTTTTGGCAAAACAGTTCATAGCCTTTGCACCACAATAATGCACCTGCTCACATTTCGTTGCGTATTCGGGACGTTTTGACGAAAAATAGCACTGTAATAATGCCCCAGCCTTCATATATGACAGGTATGGATGGTTTGTGTGACTTTTTTCTGTTTCCAAATATAAAGGGTCGTCGTTTTACAAGCTTAGATTAGATTAAAAACGCGTCGCTGAAAGAGCTAAGTGCTATCACAACGATCAATTTTCACAAATGTTTTGGGGAATGAAAGAAGTGCTGGTAAAAGTTTATAATATCTAATGGGGATTACTTTGAAGAAGATAACATTAGTGTAAAGAAATAAATAACATATCAACTTAAACTAAGATTCCACAGCCAACTTAACTAACAGCTAGCTATAATAACATGCATTCAGACCAATTCACGCCACATCAAGATGTATTCACAGTGTCTATCATGTCATGTCACGTCACTTCAATTTTCTTAGTCCAGCACTGAATGGTGAAAGTGGGTTTATGAGTTACCATCTGTGATACAAAAATTTGAAGTATAGTATCGATATTGAGTAACTAACAACGATAAAGTTATTAATGACCAGAGCAAACTTCATAAGGTAAGTTCTTAAACGGTTTTGTGCTGTAAAGTGCTGTGAAGTGAAACAACATTTCGAAAGATCGACATTTACTTGCTAGCGAAAATTTGTACATACAAACACATCAAACAATATTTGTAAGAGAATAAATAGAGCCCATTTACTTTATTCATTATGTTTTCTTCTTACATAACTAATAACATCATAAACAACTAAATTTTTCTCCAGCTTCAGACCTGACTTTTTCAATTAAGGTTTTATTTAACGAAAATTGTTACATCAACTTATGTTCTTATTTATATACAGTGTGGGCAAAAACTCTATTATGTTACTGTAACATCAATATGATTTTTCACTTTGAGGTATTGTACCTCGCTTGTGAAAGAACACTCAATGGAAAAAAATCCAAGTTGTCATGGAAAATTTAAATAAGCCACAAAAACAAAGCACAATAAAAAAAATAAAGAAGAAACAGAAGCACAAAATCAACTACTATGACACGAGTGGGAGTGGCAAAAATGGATTAACTTCTGATATTAACTGATGATGACACCATTAAAACTTTCTTTCCGAGAAATCTTGACGTAACTGACAGTCTGCTGATGGCCTGTGAGAATGCCACAATTTGTACTGCATTTTGGAATCTTTTGCTGTGATGTGATGTGATGGCTTGTGTCAATTGGCTTTTAGTATTATTGGAAAGCCTATCATTTATTTGCTCCCATGTTATCCTCCAAAGTCATTTTGTTAACATAAAAATAATAATTACAGTACAAATGTTTATGCAATAACGTCAATATTACTAAATAGAAATATAAAACGAAATGCCCTCAGCACTCAGGAAAAGTGGTTAGTTAATTTATAAAATCAAAATGCTATTGTTCACGATCTAAACAGTAACTGCTATAGTTCATTGTAATTTGGCCATTCAGATCTTGCAAGATTAACGTAAAATAGTAAGACTAATGAGTGACATCATTTCTCTTTCATTAAGTGCAGTAATGTTATTGACCAAAATAGAGAAACAAATTTGTGCTTACATGTTTCATTTTTTCACTCAAGTCAAATTGTAAAATTTCTAGGAAAATTCTGCTAGTGATTATTAGTGCAAATACAATAACAATTTTCATTTTTGGGCCCGTAAGACCTAGCGACCATTTTCTCTTCGTAAGAGTATAGTTTTTTCCGATGGTAAAGGCACAAGGTAAGGCTGTACTAATTCTTGTCCCAGTATTTAATACGGGTGGATCTATGAGAGTTACCAGAAAAATTATCCATGTGCAGAAATAGACAGCATTTCTGAAGCCTCATAAATTCATGTATGCATACTATATGACGAGAATATGTGCATATGCTGAACTCTATGTTTTCTGATTGTTATTGTCCTTGGTTTACTGTTATTGTTGACATCTGTAACCAGCAGCAGTAGGGGAATATAGCTGATACTCAGACAGTCTGTGTTATTGGGAGCCCCTCCACCACTTCTTCTCCATAAGAGGTAGATATGGCAACATCATACTGATGACATTATCTGGTGATGTCACATGCTGATGTCACCCCATCCCTCACTTTCTTTCCCCCTACCCTGCTCTCCCCTGCCCTTGGAAAATTGTGGGGAAAATGTTTGTGTCCTCTTCAGCAGCTTCACACTGTGTGGCTAATTCAAGAAACCACCACCAGGGGTGCATCTGGCCACATGATTACAGGTTGAGGGGATATAAGGCAGACACAGTAGCTCCTTGCTCTTCCTTCTAGTCTGACAGTGGAAGAAGAAGAAGAAAAAGGAGAAGAAGAAGGAGAAGGAGAAGAAGAACTATGAAGCCTCAGCAGCAGTAGTCGGGGTCCACTAGCGCCCTCCTTCAGAACAGTAAGAAGCTAAAAAGTAAGTATCGAATATTACAACTGCCATCGTACTGGGAGCAGCATCAAGCTCCAATGTGTCAGCACCTGCAGCGCGGTCCAACGTGTCTGGACCTGCAGTGACCATGTGGGCTTCTGTAGTGAACCTGGTGAGTATGCTGGAGCAGGACAACGAGCTGCTAATGTCTTTTCTGTTCATCGACTTGTGTAATGAAGACAACGAGCCCACATACAGCTCATGCAAGTCTGCTGCTGGTGATTCTAAACAGCAAGACACAGTCCATTGCTGGTCTCTGACGCTTGTTCCACCCATCTGTTGGTGTGATGAAGACACTCAGCCTACCCTCAACTCGCAGAAGTGAGCTTGTGTTCCTAGACAGCAAGGTGTAGGTCAGTACTGGGCTCTGATATACACGACGTCCCAGAACATTCCAGTGGTAGTGCAGAGACAGAGTGCAGATGGTGTGGATAAGGAGGTGCCAATTGCTTCCAGTGAGCAACTGCTTTTCACTTCAACACGTAATATAACTTACAGTGTCTCAAAGCGTCTAAATATTGGTATAGAAACATCAGTGGAGAGTGACTGGTGTGTTGTGCTGGAGATTGGAAATGTGACAAAGAGTGTTAAAATGCAGTTTAATGAGTTAGAATAGGATGAACTATGTTTGCTATACCCCACATCAATGCGCAGATGAGTACTGAGTATTATCCATCTCATTCTCCTCTGGAAATTTATTATACTGGTCTGATGCTATCCATTACAACAATGTATGATGACACTGCACTTCAGGTGAAATGAGAGGACCTGTCCATTTATCTACAAGACGCCACCATTATTAACTTATATGGACTAAGTAATATGTCATCTCTTGTGGTGGAGAGACTGAACCCCTGGCTGTTGAGTATTCAAACTGTGTGCAACGACATTGTGAACTATCACCATGTGCAGTGTGTACGTCTGGATGATTTACAACAATGTTTCAGTTCATGTACAAATCCAGTGCCATAGTCGACCTTGATAGACATAGAAGCCATCTGTACTGAATTTATGCATGGAATACCTGATTTTTATGATACACCCATCAGTATGAAGAAAGTATATGCTGAATTTTGAGCCTACGAGGAAGCTTTATTTGGTAATTATTGTACAGGTGATAAGAAGATAATGAAAGAACCAGAGGATTTTTTGATATAGTGCATGCAAATGTACAACTGATAAAAACGATGTTTATTATTGCAAGTTGTGTGTCTTTTTATTTTTTCACACCTCTCATAACAAGTTATTTTCAGTGCACCGTCTATAATACCACAAGTAATAATGCTTTTGATGCCAGTATTTTCACTGCCATGTCTAGCATGCCACAACAGCACCAGACTGCTTGAAAAACGTCCACATCATGACAGTGTCTTCACTCATTGTCAAACTGAATGATAAATGAAATTTCCAGGGGTATATATACCCATGTAGCCATTATAGCTCAGTTGGTAAAGTGACTGCACTACAGTGGCTAGTCTGCAGCTCGTGGTCGTGCGGTAACGTTCTCACTTCCCACGCCCGGGTTCCCGGGTTCGATTCCCGGCGGGGTCAGGGATTTTCTCTGCCTTGTGATGACTGGGTGTTGTGTGCCGTCCTTAGATTAGGTAGGTTTAAGCAGTTCTAAGTTCTAGGGGACTGATGAACATAGATGTTAAGTCCCATAGTGCTCAGAGCCATTTGAACCATTTGAACAGTGGCTACATATATTGTCATGTAGCAGAAGGTGTAATTAGATGACTGACGAACACTCTCTTCACTTAACGAAGGTTTATTCGGCACTTAAACATACAACAGCGAGGAGTGAACTGCCTCTGGCCAGAACACATACAGTATATATACGGTTCCAGAACATTCCAGTTCAACGATTCTTGACATTTCTGGATACTTCC
Source organism: Schistocerca piceifrons (assembly GCF_021461385.2). Lineage (NCBI taxonomy): Eukaryota > Metazoa > Arthropoda > Insecta > Orthoptera > Acrididae > Schistocerca > Schistocerca piceifrons. The sequence goes on from NC_060149.1 coordinate 400,372,902, forward strand.
AGAATGTACTCGAACCGAATATAGAAATTAAAATTGTACAGTCTAGGTAAGTTTTGAACTCACGACCCTCCATGCTATAGTTTAGTGTCATAACCACTACAGCACGGTGCTACTCAGCTTTTTCTGCGACGTCGCTCCCTCCTTACGAAGAAAGCGTCTCGGTGTTACGTCGTCCTAGTCCGGGAACGAGTCATCGGTCCTGCATACTTCCACTCCCGATTACTGATTCTCGCCCTGGCGGTGGTATTCTTAGGACTTCTTTTGCCGCTACGCTCTTCGTCACCTTTCTGATTGTTTGTCGCTGGAGCTTCGAATTTACCCTGGGTTGCAGGATCCTTATTCGAAGGACGTGGACCGTATCTCTGATCTTTCGTCGTCTTGTGTCGGGTTCGAAATCTTCAACTTCATATGTAACATCAGACAATTGTATTACAACCTTATAAGGCCCAAAGTAGCGCCTGAGGAGCTTCTCAGAGAGACCAACCTTCAGAACAGGAGTGAAGATCCAAACGATGTCACCAGGCTGATAGACAACAGGGCGGTGGCTCGCGTCATACCTTCGGCGATCGTTTTCTTGAGCCTGCAGCGTGCGGAGTCGAGCTGACTGCCGAGCTTCGTCAGCTCTGGTTAACACCTGGCCGATGTAGTCGTCGTCCACGTCATCAGGATGTAACGGAAACACAGTGTCCATCGTCGCAGTCGCCTCACGCCCATGCACCAGGAAAAATGGTGTAAATCCTGTGGTGTCTTGTTTGGCGGTGTTGTAGGCAAACATCACAAAAGGTAGCAACTTATCCCCGTTGCTGTGCTCAATATTGACGAACATTGATAGCATGTCGGCCAAGGTCTTTTTAAGGCGTTCAGTAAGCCTGGTGGTTTGCGGTTGGTAGGCAGTCCTCATGTGATGAGTAATGTTGCACCGACGGTTTATCTCTGTCACAAGATTCAATTGAAAAACGTTCCGTAATTAACAACCTTGGGGCACCGTGTTTTAATACAATGTCTTCCACGATTAATTTGGCTACCTCGGATGCTTCGGCTGTTTTCACGGCTTTTGTAATGGCATAGCGTGTCAGATAATCAGGGCAAACAATAATCCATCTATTCCCACGAGCAGACGTTGGAAATCGTCCGAGGGGGTCAATCCCAACACGCTGGAAAGGCGTTTCGGATGGTGGAATTGATATGAGTCGGCCAGGTGGTTTCTGAGGGACTGCCTTTCTCCTCTGGCACTCTCGACAGTGTGACACACAGTGACGGACAGTCCTAAATAAACCAGGCCAGAAAAATCTCTTGCGGATTTTATCGTATGTCTTAATAAATCCTAAATGTCCGGACTCAGGTGTGTCGTGGAATTTCTGTAGAACATCTTAGCGCATGTGTTTAGGAATCACTGGTAGCCACCTCTTTCCAAACGGATCAAAGATTTTCTTCCAAAGTAATCCATTAACTACCTTACATTGTCCTTTCACATCCTCTGACCGATTTAAGGCAAGCATAATTTGAGATATCTTGGCATTCTTCTTCTGTTCAGCGGAGAGAGCCTGGAGTGCAGCGAGACAGTCACTATCTTCATAAAAGTCTTGATGGCCTTGCACAAGGTTTCTTGAGAAACAGTCGGCATCTTGGCGTTTTCTTCCACTTTTGTGCACAGTGGTAATGTCATACTCTTGAAGATGTAGTGCCCACCTGGATAGTCGTCCTGTTGGATTCTTAAGACCTGTCAACCAACAAAGTGAATGATGGTCTGTAACAACTGTGAATGGCCTTCCATAGAGATACTGTCGAAATTTGCACATGGCCCAGATCACAACAAGACATTCTCTTTCTGTAGTTGAGTAGTTTCTCTCGGCTTTTGTAAGTGTCCTAGAAGCATAGGCTATAACCTACTCTTTTCATCCGAAATTTGCACCAGAACAGCACCGATCCCATACCCGCTGGCATCTGTGTGTAGTTCTGTAGACCCGCTGGCATCTGTGTGTAGTTCTGTAGGTGCTCTCTCACCATACAGGCCAAGTACAGTGTCAGTCGTCAGAGCTTTTCGCAGTACATCGAAAGTGTCTTGTTGAGCACCACCCCAGATAAATTTAGCATCTGCTTTTAACAACTCTTGGAGTGGCCTGGCTTTGATACAAAGGTATTTGATAAAACAACAGTAATAAGAACATAATCCGAGGAAGCTTCTCACATCTCCAATACTTATAGGAATAGGAAATTCCATTATAGATCTCACCTTTGCTGCATGTGGCCGCACACCTTCGTTTGACACAAGGTGTCCAAGTATTTTGACTTCTTTTGCTCCAAAGAGACACTTTCTTGGATTAAGTTTCAGTCCGCCTTGTTGGAGACACTTAAGAACCGCCCTCAGTCTTTTTATATGTTAATCAAATGTCTCTGAGAACATTATAATGTCATCTAAATAACAAAGACACATCGTCCACTTCAGGTGCCTTAGGAGATTATCCATCATCCACTCAAAAGTTTCTGGTGCATTACACAAACCAAACGGCATTACCTTAAACTCATAGAGGCCCTCAGGGGTGATGAATGCGGTTTTCTCACGATCAGCCTCATCTACTTCGATTTGCCAGTGTCCCGAGTACACGTCCATGGTTGAGAAAAACTTAGCCTCCTTTAGACAATCTAGTGTATCGTCAGTTCGTGGAAGAAGGTAAATGTCATTTTTAGTTATCTTATTGAGCTTCCTGTAACCAACACAAAAGCGCCAACTGTCATCCTTCTTCCTGACGAGGACCACTGGTGACGACCATCTGCGAAGGCTGAATGATGTCATTCTTCATCATTTTCTCTACCTCGTCGCGAATTATTCGACGTTCCGTTGCTGACACACGGTATGCTCTCTGGCTGATTGGTTGATGGTTTCCAGTGCTAATCCGGTGCTTCACCGTAGATTTGTCTAATTTTCTCTTCACCTGTGGATTGAAGCATTCAGACAACTCTTGAAGAATGGCAAGTAACTTTTTCTGTTGTTCCCTAGTGAAATCTGGTGATAGTCGAGTTAGAAGCTCTTGTCTCGTAGTGGTAGCGCTAATTTCGCCCACAGACTCGGCATGGGAGGTCTCGTAGTGGTAGCGCTAATTTCGCCCACAGACTCGGCATTGGAGGTCTCTATGACGCTCAGCTGTTCTTAAATTAAATTAACGGCTCAACGTTCGCTACGCACATGCGCCTTCGAAGGATCTGCGGTTCTCGGTGACAGTTAACTATCCACAATTCACCGAATCCGTTCTTAAATGAGACGACAGAGGGTGGGATGACCAAGTTATTCTTCAGTGGTATGCTTCTCTTACATTCCACTACAATATCCACAGGCCGATGCATGGCATGACACGGACAGTTACCTTTCTAGCGCTGAGTGCAGAAACGATCACTTCATCGAGCACACATAGTCTCAGATGCGCATCTTCCTGTCCACAGTATCTCATCTCGCCTAGCATAATCTTCGCGCGATCACAATCTATAATTGCCTGAGAAGTTTTCAAAAAGTACCATCTGAGAATGACGTCATGACTACACTGTTGTAAGACAATGAATTCTAAGGGCCGTGTATGGCCACTTATACTCACACGAATGACACATCTTCCTGTGGGTTTTACATATTTGCCATTAGCCACCTTCAGCAGCTATGTTTTGTCGTTCAGTAGCCAGTTGCAATAATGACCGTGTGGACGATGTGGCCTATTCTACACCTTATTTTAGATCTATGTGACGATGCTGTGCTGATTTTATTTATATGTTTTGACGATGCCATTATGACCTTATCACTTTAGGACCTGGTGTAAAAAGGTACCTTTTACCGTATTTTATCCGTACATCTCCCTGGTTGTATGATAGTATATTGTGATACGTATTGCTGTGTTATGTTGAAAGAAACACTGCTCAATTGGTGTCTATATTTGTATATTGTAGATCTGAGGATGGTCATTACGGACTGAAACCGGTCATCGTCTAAAGAACTGATATTGTGATCTAAGACTAGAATAAAAAACGTTTTACAGTATTGTATCACTGTTCGTATACGCGACTATGTCGCAGTTGGTGATGTACATTCTTAAGATATCAGTGAACGGGAAGGAGTGACTGGTGAAGTTGTTTAATATAATAGGAAATATCAGTTAAGAAATCGCAGATTATTAAGGCTGCCAGAAAGATATGATAATCAAGTATCTGTTTTATATGAAATTGAACCAGAAGCATATGATGAAACAATTACATGCAATGAGGCAGAAAAATGGAAAGACGCAATGACTGATTAAATTAATTCCTTGGAAGTTGACCAAACCTGGACATTAATGGATCTGCCTGCACTTCACCAAGTTACTGATAATCGTTGGGCGTACAAAATCAAGCATTCTGACACTGGCGATGCTCGATATTTCGAGGCTAGACTTGTGACTAGAGGTTTCTAGCAAGTTGCAGGTACAGATTATCTGCAAACTTATTGTCCAGTGACTAGATTTGTGCAGTATAATCCATTGCAATTTCCAGAAACATGTTTTCTGAACAATTTGATGTCCAAACTGTTTTTCTTTATGGATATTTAGTAAAAACATTAATATGAATCAAACAAAAGGTTTTGAAGTTGAAACTCAGCGTGTGCGTAAGTGGATCGAGGCGTTTATGGACTGAAAAAAGGTTCTGGGTGCTGGAACCAACCTTTCACAGCAGTTTTATGGAAGTTCAGACTCTACCCAACAAACGCCTGATCCACGTGTATTCACCAAACAAGCCACAAATAATTCATTAATCTTGACCCTAGATGTGGATGATGGTCTGACAGTTTCTAAAGGTCCTGCTGCCATTGACTTTTTGCTGAGTGAACTATGAAGAGAATTTGACAATACGTCCAGAAAATTGAGTACCTACTTGGGCCTGCAGGTAGAATGGTTAGCAGATGGTCTTGTTTTTCTGCATCAAGAGGCCTATGCCATAGAGATTCTACGCTGCTGCAGGATGGAGGATTGTAATCCTATAACACTACCTGTGGACGATCATCGTCAGGTGTGTGCTGACATGCATAAAAATAGACTGAAGGACATGTCCAATGTTCCTTATAGGCAAGCGGTCAGTAGTCTGATGTATTTGTCAATATGAACATTCCCTGACATTTGTTTTGCAGTCAACAGTGCCAGTCAGTATCAATAAAAATTTATTGAAATGCTATGAATAGGACCTTGAAATATGTTTAAGGATCATTTAAAACAGCCGGCCTTTGTGGCCGAGCGGTTCTAGGCGTTTCAGTCTGGAACCGCGTTGCTGCTACGGTCGCAGGTACAAATCCTGCCTCGGGCGTGGATGTGTGTGTTGTCCTTAGGTTAGTTAGGTTTAAGTAGTTCTAAGTTCTAGGGGACTGATGACCTCAGATGTTAAGTCCCATAGTGCTCAGAGCCATTTGAACCATTTAAAACAGGAAAGTCATCTTCATGCCTACAATGATACAGACCATGGTGGTGATGTGGAAACCAGGAAATTACAACTGGTATGTTGTTAAAGGCTAGCGAACCCGCAATTACGTGGGACTCAACAAAACAGAGACTGGTAGCGCTTCCTACAACTGATGCTGACTACACTCCAGCCAGTCAGACAGTGAGGGAAATGGTTTGGGTGAAAAGTTTGCTGAGAGGGTTGGCTTCGTTCAGCAACATAAAAACAACGTTGAACATTTGCAATTTAAGTGTAGTGAAACTTATTAGAAAGCCAGGGTTTTATCAGAGAAGTAAGCATACTGACGTACGTTATCATTTGATGTGCAATAAGTACAAGCAGAAAGAGTCTGTACTGGAACATCTTCCATCCATGGACTAGTAGACTGATTTAACAACCAAGCCATTACCAAAGGTGACAGTTCAGACGTAGATGAAGATGCTGACCATCTGAAGTATTCAGGATATTCATGAGAGACTTCTAAACACTTAATAATAAATTTGAATCCTCTGTAACTTGGAGTGTTCGAAAATGCATATAAGAAGGACATATCTGTTTGTTATGTATGTTAGAAATTCAGTGATTTATCTTCTTTAGTGCTCATGATTCTTTGCTGTGTGCATTCGCTTTTGCGCCCATTGCCCTTGTTTTTCTGTTGTACGTATCTGATCATTCCAAATATCGTGGGTGTAACTGTGTATCAAATGAAATCCAAGTTCACCTCGTTCGATGTATTATTTGCTAACTAAGAAATAATCAGTTCCAACAAAATGTTATTGCCAGCCTTATCATTGCAGTTTTCCAAGCAGAAAATCTGAAAGCTCTCTGTGACCTCCTGAAATTTGCAAAGAAAAACTCGCCGTCACTTTACATTTCTCATACCGGTACTTCCGTTATTTAGATAATTCTTTACCTACAGCTGCTTTTACGTTTCATTTTTCTGTCACCTTTTGATAACTATAAATGCAGCACAAGCTTCCAAGCGAAGATGGGAATAAAGAAGCATCGACGATAGTCATACACAAGGCGGGCAGAGATTAGCGTACCATTTGTTGAACGATTCTTGTTCGAGTACATCAGCTGCCGAGTGTATAAACATGAGCAGCAATTCATATGAGGATGAACACTTATTTCTACTTGCACTTGCATCGAGGAAGTGAAGAAAATGAACACATTGTATTAGCATGAAACAAGAAACATTTGGTGAATTACATCGTCTTTGCAAAGAGCTTTGGTCGTATATTATTATCGAATGTCTTGCTAGCAGTTCGAAACGATACAGACCCTTATTGAACCAAATATTACAAAATTTAAAACAAACTGGAGAAAGACGATTAGATCTAGGGAAATATTGTGAATCTGCTAGAGGTTAACATATTATTTATTTGATGTTTCATTCATTTTATTGTTTCATTTAGTGTTTCTTGTAACTACCTATTTTAAATCTTTGAGACATATTACTTATAACTGTGTATCACAACTGTAGTTAATAATGTGAACCACAAATAAATTACAACTATAACAATACAAATCTGCAGTTAATACCATCACATTTCAAAGCAAATAATGCATCATTTGTACCCAAACCAAATGAAACGTCCTCTCTTTTGGCTGATTAAATGTGAATTGCCACCGTTATAAGAGCCAACACTGAAACACAAGAAATTTGACTGAGAGTGAAAAATGATGAGCAAAACCTTTCGCTCATGATGCTACAAAACGAGTTCATGAGTTAAGAACGAAATACGTTACTAATGAAAGATTTAATATGGCTATTATGCAAAATCTATAACAGCTATCGACAGCGGTTGGTTGTTACATATAAGGCACTTGTTCAAACACAGTTATTTCTTTTCCTGCTTCCAGTTCAGAAATTTAAAATGGGTATGTGCTCATACACTTGTCTCACTGATGAAATTCTAGAGGCATACGTACAAAGATCACATCACTAGATAATTCAGAATCAGTGTTGCTGTGTACTGACCTCTCTGATGCATTGGTCATAGGAGAATGTGGTTTGACATCTCGTATAATGAATCGAGTTTGGCCTCTCCAAATAACTGAGCTGATTTAATTTTGAAAACGTTTGTGTTCAAGGTGGAAACTATTTAACAGTCAACGGAAACAAATCGTCTATATGGTCGAGCTTGGTGTCTTCTTACATTCCTTGTCCTGTAGATAAATTAAAACTTCAACTAGGTCTTGATTTATGTCCTTTCGCTGCGGCTTTCTTGCCAGATGAGGTGACGCCTCGGAAGGACTGGATGTATCATCCTGGCCCTTTGCATCGTCAGGCAATGCCCATGCCATCTCTTCGACATTATGCATGATGATGATCGATGGGAAAGTGTGTCGCAAGGAAATTCCAAGTGGTCAGCCCATGACCATTTCTGGCAATTTTATTTCTGAACCTGTGCTTCCTCTCACAAGCTTTAGGTACTTGCTATAGGAGTCTCTTAAGGATTTACACTTTCCCTTTGCAGCCTCACCTGTCAATCAAAATACAAATCACTATTTTTATTTAATGTTATGCATTTAATAGTAGTTTTAGAGACTACATTTCATTCCAGATATTTGACTATTGGCTATTTGCTTTCTCCTTTTGTGCAGGAAGGAGAGCTTTCTCGAGCGTAGTGAAAAAACGTGTGTCAACAACTATACAACGTTTTACAGCCACTTTATTTACCCCGCCGAACTTAAGAGATGTGGAAGAAAATTGAGATTGGTTTCAATGAATGGTAGCAGTTTCCAAACTGCATTGGCAGCGTAGATGGGAAATATGTAGTGATGAAATGTCCCAAAAAGAGTTGCTGAAGATATTATTGTTATAATAAGTGTTTTCAGTTGTCCTGCTTGCAATTATTAATCACGATTACAGCTTTGTGGTTGTTGAAGTGGGAAATTATGGCAGACACAACGACAGCGCTATTTATGAAAACTCTGCACTTTTTTGTGAATTTATACAGGGAAAAAATATGCCTTCGAGCCATTACCGGCGGCAAGAACCCTTGTTCCGAACATCTTAATAGGTGATGAAGGGTTTAAATTGTAGACTTATTTAATGCGCCCTTTTCTCGAATTCGCAGCCTTGGAAGATCCCTCAAAGACACTTTACAATAAATGCCTACGCAGGGCACGTTGTGTGGTCGAAAATGCTTCCGAATCCTTGTTCAACTGTAACGAGTCTTTTTAAGACTAATAGACTTACGAACTGATGCTGCAGAAGATTTCATCAAAACGGCATGCTGTCTACATAACTTCCTTAAAAGCAATGCAGGCTATATGCCTACTTTACAAGAGGAACAGATTACAGACCAACCAGCCGATGCATTTTCAAATATGCAAAGACTAAAAGAAAGGTCGTGTAGTTCTGCTTGTGCAGTAGGAGAACAATTTCTTGCATATTTTATTAATAACTGATGACAAGATATTAGTATAAAGCTAGATATAGAGTTTGTAACCAACAATATCCATAATTTTACCTTCTGGAGCAGTTTTGGGTCAACGTTTGTACAAGCATACTATTCTTCTAACATTTCAAACTTCAATTGAATTTTACACAACATACTTTTCCATATTTTGCTTAACATTCATATTTTATGTTTTAGTACAGAATATGCTAATATACAATTGTCTGAAATCATGGGAAATAATAAATACTTGTTTGATTCAGACTTGCGCCCATCTCCTTCCAAGTTTGCACTTTCTTCGACACATTTTTGTTTTCTGGATGGTACACATCGTACAGAAATAACTTTGGACGCACCAAATAGATTAATATCTCAGTTTCTTCGACATATTATACGCGCTTGTCCACAGTGGAATCTTTAGAAAAATACCAGCTATACACTGCATGCCGCAGACTAGAGCGTGCTCCCGCCTTCCGTTCGGCCGAGTCGTAGTCAGATGCAATACAATATCCGCGAGCTTATCCGCGTTGACTGCCCGATCTCTCACTGAACCTAGGGCATCTCCATAGATTCTAACCTCCTTGTGCACACTTTAAGTTGTGTTTGCACCTGTGCCCCTTGCACTTGTATGCAAGTATGGTGGTGATTCTGTTATAGGAGGTGGTTTGCAAATATATATGGTTTTCACTGCTTTGTGTGTTCAGAACGTATCATTCTAAAATTTATGTTTGTGTTTCACATGGTGCACTAAAAGCGGTCATTGAAGGTTAACTTGCATATGTCCTTTTGTTGAATTCATCTGAAGTTGTGCAGCTGTTTGTAAGCTTGCTTTCAATTGTTGGCATGAACCATTCTGTGCATTGACCGGTTAATCCAATGACTGAAGGAAGAAGTCCAGTAGTCGAACTTCTTTCGAGACAAAAATAGTTCACTCACATGCATTCAGTGTCTTTTCAATAGCAAAAGCCGCAATACAGCATTCGCTTCCAATAATAATCTCAGGGGTCTCTTGGCATCCATCAGCATCAGCCCCACAGAGTTAGCGCGGCTGTCCCTCCCCCCCCCCCCCCCACACCGGTCTGAGATTCGAGTCCTCCCTCGGGCATGGGTGTGTGTGTGTTGTCCTTAGCGTAAGTTAGTTTAAGTTAGATTACGTAGTGTGTAAGCCTAGGGAGCGATGACCTCAGCAGTTTGGTCCCTTGGGAACTTACCACAAATTTCCAAAATTTTACAGAGTTTGCAGCCATATCTTTTAAGGATATTTTAATCTCTCACCTACAAAGGGAGAGACGACCATCGTAACGATATCAGATGTATTACCGAATTTATAAAGTTTTACGTAGTGTAGGCCTTATATTTGCAACTTCTCTATGCTGTTACCTTAAGAGGGAGTCCGAAAGGGTGGAGGCGTCCTGTGATGGTGATAGATCTTAGCATTCCATCATGAGCCAAAAATGTGTTTAATATTCTAGTCCTGTGACAGATAAGAAAACATATTTTTCTACCTTATGAAAAAATACTTAGAGGAAATATAGCCTATGCCATAGTCCTGCACAGGATTTTCACAAGTAACGATACTTTAGCGATGAGAAAACGTGTTTGTTGCCTGATTTCTTTCACCTTGAAAAATAACTCGTCTAAACAGGAGGAATCTAGATTTTGCGTAAGATATTTCAGGCGTATGGTTAACAACATCACTGCCTCGGAAAACTGCAGCCACTTATTTTGCAGTGCACCATGGCTCGCTGCACCGGTGGTCACGAGGAGTCAGCAGCTGGAAGTAACGGATTAGCTCAGCCTGCGCCGGATACATAGAATGCGCCAACCTTCTGATCTTGCCCACGGCAGCGAGGGTTGGCGGTGATCAGTGTGCTGGGTGAGCACGACAGAAGCGGACGTATGTGTGTGCCGCATGAGAGAAGATTCAAAATGATGGACGTCTGCGCTGGACGCATTGATAACATCCGAATTCCTACCACTCCAATCATCCCCAGATGGCCTCCATGCATGGCATACACACGCGTCCACGACTGTGACTGCGTCCGCGGCCGCGGCGGTAGTTTCTTCTGGTCCCTGGACACCGGCGCTGGCTTTGTACGACGGGACAGGCGCACTGTCTGTGGACGTCTGGGAGGTGAGTTCGCGGGCTTTGCGAGTGTTTTCAGATGCTACGGACTGGGTCTCGGTTTAAGTGTGTCGTGTTTAGTGCTTCTCAATACATCGCAGTGGACTCTGTCTTGCATAGGTATTTGTTATTGTTGTTGTTGTTGCCACTATCCCATCACACGGTAGACCCTTTCTTCCCTCCTTCTTCGACCTGGTGTAGCGGAGAGAACCAATGAACTTGGAAATTCTATAGCGTTTTAAGAAAGAAAATACGCTTTGCACACCTGCTGTGGTCGGGATTTCTATAACCGTGACGGTATAAATTCACGGCGAAATTTGAAATTCCAACTATCATTTCATACATCACCGCTTCCAATAGTGGCATCAAATAATAAAAGGTTTGGGTTATCTAATGAAATTCCTCATCAAAAACTTAAAGCTGTTCTTTATGTACACAAAATACTGTGCAGTGTCGATCTTTTTTTATTTCGAGTAGTTTTAAACTGTGTGAAGCAAATTGTTTAAACGCTGTATTAACGATTAAATTAATATTTTCCATGGCACATCCTCTGAAGCAACATTTGTGGCATCTTCAAGATGTGATATTCCACACCAGATTTAATAACTCCTGAGGCAGATCGTTAAATGCACCACAAGGAAGTGTGCCAGGAAGGCTGGGGGAGTTTAGAGCCAATGGCGGAATGAAATGTCTCTTGCTAGTTCCTGTCATCTGCAAAGCAACGCTTTTTTAAGTGTATTTCGAGTCAGTCTCCTACCAGTTTTTTGACAGCATCAGTTTGTGTGTGTGTGAAATAGCTAAAGCGTGCGCCTTATATTCCCTGCATCAAGATCATGTAACCAGAAATTAAATATTTATGAACTTCAGCAGTATTTTAGGATCGATTCCCAATCTGGTATTTGCTTTGGAAGGAAGGCGTCTCTCGCATGCGCTGGTATCCGACAGGTTGGTTTACGCATGCAGATCACTTGAGATGGCAGCCGACAGCCAACAGGGGTGCGGCGAGCCCGCTGACATTTCCAAAATTCCTATGGAACGTCTCGATTTCGGGCAGCTTGCGTGCGGGGCGAGACGTCATAAAGTTTTTCAGATATGTTTAAAGTGGTCTGTGACAGTGTCAATACGAATTTCCTTATATGATCTGAATGAAAAAGCATCGCATTTCTTTAAATATTTCACACATCACCTTGTATCCCGTAAACAGTTTAAATAAACAGTACTCCACACATTGTCTAAATTGTTTAAACAATATTCCATACACGGCCTCTTATCCCATAAATTGTTTAAATAAGCAATATTCCACACATTGTCTACATTGTTTAAACAATGTTCCGTACCCCGCCAAATTCTTTAAATAAGTAAAAAAAAGAAATTAACTATTTTCATACACCGTCTTGTAACCCATAAATTGTTTAAGTAAACAATATTCTACACATTGTCTAAATTGTTTAGCTGTGTTGGGAAAGTACCAGAGCTCCAAGCGCTAATGGAAAGCACTGATGCTCAAATCGTTATAGGCACTAAAAGTTGGCTAAAGACAGAGATAAGTTCAGCCGAAATTTTTGCGAAGAACCTAATGGCGTTTCGAAAGGATAGGATAAACACAGTTGGCGGTATCGTGTTTGTTGCTGTTAGGAGTAGTTCAGCTTGTCGCAAAACTGAAGTAGATATTTCCTCTGAGTTAGTAAGGGCAGAGGTCATTCTTGGCAACCAGAATAAAATAATAACTGGATCCTTTTATCGACCTCCCAATTCAGATGATACAACTGCTGAAAGGCCAAAGAAAACTTTCGTTTGATATCAAACACGTACCCGACTCATACAATTATAGTTGGTGGTGACTTTAATTTACCGTCGATATGTTGCCGAAAATACATGTTTAGTTCCGGAGGTATGCATAAAACATCATCGAAAATTATGCTAAACGCATTCTCTGAAAATTACTTCGTGCAGTTACTTCATGAGCCCCCGCGAATAGTAAACTGTTGCGAAAACACACTTGACCTCTTAGCAACAAATACTCCTGAGCTAATAACGAGCATCAAAATGAATGTTGGGATTAGTCAACGCAGGGTTCTCGTAGTGAGATTGAATACCATAACTTCCAAATCCTTTGGAAAGAAACGAAAAATATACCTATTCAAAAAAGCAGATAAAAATTCGCTTGACGCCTTCCTGAGAGACATATTCACTCCTTCCAAATTAACAATGTAAGTGTAGTCCAGATGTGGCTTGAATTCAAAGAAACAACATCGGTAGCAGTTGAGATATTTATACCAAATAAATTAACAAACAACGGAGCTGATCCTCCTTGGTACACAAACCGGGTCAGAACACTGTTGAAGAAACAACGAAAAAAACATGCCAAATTCAAATGGCTGCAAAATCTCGAAGACTGGTGATCTTTTACAGAAGCTCGAAGTTTATCTCGGTTTCCAATACGAAATGCTTACTTAAGTTTCCACAATGAAACTTTGTCTCGAAACCTGTCAGGAAGTCCAAAGAGATTCTGGTCATATGTGAAGTATGCTAGCAGCAAGAAACAATCAGTGCCTTCTCTGCGCGATAGTAATGGAAAAATTATCGACGACAGTTCTGCCAAAGGAGAGTTACGAAACACAGCCTTCCGAAATTCGTTCACCAAAGAAGACAAAGTAAATATTCCAAAATTCAAATCGAGAACAGCCACCAACATAAGAAACGTAGAAGCAGATATCGTCAGAGCAGTGAAGCAACTTAAATCGCTTAACAAAAGCAAGTCCTTCAATCCAGACTGTATACTAGTTAGGTTTCAAAGTATGCTGATACAATAGCTCCATACTTAACAATCATATACATCCGTTTGTTCGACGAAAGATCTGTATTCAAAGAGTGGAGAGTTGCACAGGTCACAGAAATATTCAAGAAAGGTACTAGGAGTAATCCACTAATTTATAGGCCCATGTCATTAACGTCAATATACAGCAGGATTTTGAAACATTGTGTTCGAACATTATGAATTACCTCGAACAAAACTGTCTATTGACACACAGTCAACACGAATTTAGAAAACACCATTCTTGTGAAACACAACTAGCTCTTTACTCACACAAAGTGTTAAGTGCTATTCACAAGGGATTTCAAATTGATTCCTTATTTCTAGATTTCCAGTAGACTTTTGACACTGTATGATACAAGTGGTTTGTAATGAAATTGCATACTTATGGACTATTGTCTCAGTTATGTAACTGGATTCGCGATTTCCTGTCAGAGAGGTCACAGTTCTCAGTAATTGACGGAAAGTCATCGAGTGAAAGAGAAGTGACTTCTGACGTTCCCCGAGGTAGTGTTATAGGCCCTTTGCTGTTTCTCATCTATGTAAACGATTTAGGGGACAACCTGGGCGGCTGTCTTATATTGTTTTATCGACTAGTGAAGTCATCAAAAGATCAAAACGAATTGCAAAACGATTTAGAAAAGATATCTGTATGGCGGGAAAACTGGCAATTGACCCTAAATAACGAAACGTGTGAGGTCATCCACATGAGTGCTAAAAGAAATCCATTAATCTTCGGTTACACGATAAATCAGTCAAAACTAAGGGCTGTAAATTCAACTAAATACCTGTTGATGTTGTTGTTGTGGTCTTCAGTCCTGAGACTGGTTTGATGCAGCTCTCCATGCTACTCTATCCTGTGCAAGCTTCTTCATCTCCCAGTACCTACTGCACGCTACATCCTTCTGAATCTGCTTAGTGTATTCACGAATTCCCACTATATCTAACTTTAACCTATCCATTTCACTTTTTAAATTTTCTAACCTACCTGCCCGATTAAGGGATCTGACATTCCACGCTCCGATCTGCAGAATGCCAGTTTTCTTTCTCCTGATAACGATGTCCTCTTGAGTAATCCCCGCCCGGAGATACGAATGGGGAACTACTTTACTACCGGAATATTTTACCGAAGAGGAAGGCATTATAATTAAATCATACGGTAAAGCTGCATGCCCTCGGGAAAAATTACAGCTGTAGTTTCCCCTTGCTTTCAGCCATTCGCAGTACCAGCAGAGCAAGGCCGTTTTGGTTAGTGTTACAAGGCCAGGTCAGTCAATCATTCAGACTGTTGCCCCTGCAACTACTAAAAAGGCTGCTGCCCCTCTTCAGGAACCACACGTTTGTCTGGCCTGGTTGCACCTATGGTACGGCTATCTGTATCGTTGAGGTACGCAAGCCTTCCCACCAATGGCAAGGTCCATGGTTCATGGGGGAGGAATTACAATTACGAACAACATAAATTGGAAGGAATGCACAGAAAATGTTGTGGGGAAGGCTAACCAAAGACTGCGTTTTTTTGGCAGGACATGTAGAAAATGTAACAGATTTACAAAATAGACTGCCTGCAGTGTGCTTGTCCACTCTCTTTTAAAATACTGCTGTGCAGTGTGGGATCATTACCAGATAGGACTGATAGAGTACATAGAGAAAGTTCAAAGAAGGGCAGCACGTTTTGTATTATCGCGAAATAGGGGAGAGAGTGTCACTAAAATGATACAGGATTGGGGGTGGACATCATTAAAGCAAAGGGATTTTTCGGTGAGGCGGAATCTTCTCATGAAATTTCAATGACCAACTTTCTCCTCCAAATGTGAAAATATTTAGTTGACTCAGACCTACTAAGGAGGAACGATCACCATAATAAAATAAGGGAAATCTGAGCTAGCACCGAGAGATATAGGTGTTCGTTCTTTCCACGTGCTGTATGAGACTGGAGTAATAGAGAATTATTGTGAAGGTGGTTCGATGAACCCTCTGCCAGGCACTTAAATGTGATTTGCAGAGTATCCACGTAGATGTAGAACATTCCATACACTGCAATCGATTTTCCACCAAATGACCAATCGACTGAGTCTTTTTCCCGCCAATTTTATGGTGTGGGAGGTGGAGGCCTGGGGGATTTGCCAGATGGGGGTTAATCAGTTAATCGATCTGATTACTTATTCAATCAAATTGATATCAAAAGTTTGCTTATATCGGTGAGGGGAGTTCCCAGAGAGGTGGAAGGAGGAGGGGGAAGGGGTGGAGGAGGTGGAGGGGGATGGGTAGGAGAACAATAAGATAAGGACCTGGCAATCAGAAGGAAGTATTATACACAGAGGTTCGCAATCCTTCTAGCAGAACAATTAGTTAAGGACCTGTCAAACAAAAGAGAACAATAGGTTTGCCCCTGAATGTATACCTGCCTCTGATGTAGATAACCTACAATGTGGGGTGACACGAACTTTGCCCTACTATTATCGGACGCATTGTGACCAAGCTGTTGGCCGTTGTTATTGGGTGACCTCTGGTGCCTAAAGACTGTGTTCTGAGTGACAACACCATTCTGTGACATACTCAATGACATTCGTGGTGACTTTGAATAGCGAGATTACAAACAGTTCGTTTTACTCAATTTAGTTGAAGTTGTGCAGACATACATCATTTAACCTTCAATGACTATCACACAGAATATATGTGAAATACAAACATAAGGTTTGAAATAAGATACTCTGAATTCCAAAAGCATTGAAAACTGGATACACATACGCCACTATTGCAAACCACTTCATGTAACTGAATCACAATCCTACTGGGATAAAAACGCCAGTAAGTACTAATAATAATTTATGGACAGCTAATGGCTAGTTATCAAAACATATCCGGTAAAGTAAATTTTAACATAATATACACCACCTTTCTTACTTATTACCATATAATCTATGCCTAATATTTCTGATAAAGATTTTGCTTCCACATTGTTTCCAAGAAACCTGTGATTTGAACCCATAGATTCCAAGCTACATCCCGATTATGATATTTTATCCTCAGGATTCCACAAACTGTTCTTTGACTAAACATATCACTTTCTCACAGTTCATATTTCCTGTGATGTCAGCCTGTATGGCCGAAGAAAACAAACTGGTTTGAATTTCACCGATTGTTGTCTGAAGTCTTTGTATTCGGACAGTGAGACTGGCTACATTGTTACCACTCAATTAGTGACATACTGATTTGAAAAAAAATCGGCTGTCTTTGGCAAATGTAGGTCGTTGGCGGTATGCATCGATGTCAGTGCCATTGTGACAGCAACCACAGACACATCATGTAATATGGGCTTTAGAGTGGCTGATAACTTCCCAAAAGAAGTAATTGTTTTTCTCATTACAGTGTACTACTTCGTTAATTTCTGTTGCACAAGGTCCAGTGGAAATCAGTAATGACCCTGTCTCATCATCAATTAATTTCGAAACCAGTATTCACCCCCTAAAAAGAGTTGTTTTCGAAGAAATATTAAGTTCCTACTAGTTCATATTAGGGACTGATATTGGAGAAATGCAAGAGAAAGAACTATTGAAACAGGATCAAAAGTATCTGTGAAACCAAATAAATGGGTTCTTGGATACAGTTCATCAAGTAAGGCAATAAGTAAATTTGTTGATTTCAAGTATACAACTTTCATCTACATTAGGTACTAATAAATTTATACATTTAATGAACTACTAAAAGAAGTATATTGTTGCAGATCTGCCTCCAATATTTTACTCCCTCAGTCAGAAGAAAAGACCAGCAGTGCAGTTTCAGACCTTGTGACTGATTCTGGAGGCAATGCAGATATTGAATCTCTTAATCTGGGTAGTCTGAGATGAAAGGGAGGGAAGCTACATTAGAAGAAGATACAACTTCTGTGCAGATGGATCAAGATCTTCATCCTAGTAGTACAAATTTATGAAAGAGGAAGAAGATGATTTCCAAGGATAAAGTGCAAGCCCTACTAGAGAAACAGCGTTTGAAGGATGAAAAGACCTAGAGGCAGTTGGGAAGGAAGGTAACATGGATTTATTAAAAGCAACAAAGTGTGACTATTAGAACATTTCACCCCACTAATTCAGTGGGATCAAAAACAGAACTGTATTAACGATGGATATATAACTGGTAAGAGAGTAGTTTCAGACAGCCAGACCAAACTGAAATTATCTGAGGTTGATGATGTTAGGAACATGATGTGTTTATTTGTAATATAAAATATGTAGATGTACATTGTGTTCTCGCTCAACTTCGAAAAAAAACACATGAAATCTCAAGGAAATGTAATGGAAAATGATCGAAATTATGACAAAAAACACATTTTTCCCATGATTTCCCAAAATATTATAAAATCACAGCAAAAATGGTCAGTGGAGGTCATAGAGTAAAACCAGACGTTTTTACATTCATTTTCATCAGATTTCATAATTTTTCAAATATTTCTATGTTTTTCGAAATTTTCATAATTTTTCGAATACTTTCACTGTTTTAAAATTTTTTCACCACATTTTTCGAAATTGATTTTAATGACCCAGTATTTCACCATCATTTCATAAAATTTCCTATGATTTCCCATGATATTTACATGTTACTTCATGATTATTTTCATTTTCTTGGAAACTAAGCAAGAGCATACACACTACTCTACTAAAAATAAGCATTAAAAAAATACCTACAATATATCAAGCTTATAAAGTCTAGGTATAAAAGTTTCAAATAATCTTCCATTTTCACTCCTTTCTTTTTTCTTGAAAATAAAATAAGAAAATGGAAGAAGTTACTGAAACAAGTAATAATTTTTTAATTTCTCTCATTCATGTATTATATTTTAAAAATTTTGCATTTAAGAAATGTTTTTTCAATATAAACAGGTCTTCTGAAAGGCGTTATTTGATAAGTCTATGACAGTTCTCACATGCAGATTCTATATTGAAATAATGATGAGAAATTTTTTAAAAATTTTAGTGAATTTATAAGTTTAAAAGGTGATTATGGTGGCTGGAAATACAGGACTGGAATCTATGGACACATAATTGACCTATATTTTAATGAGTAACAGAAATATATCAAATGTAAGTTTTATAAAAATTAAAAATATATTAATTATGTGTATTTAGAAATTCTTTTAATTAATTACTTGGTAATGCCCATATGTTAATGCATATATTTTATTTCACATAACGTATCTCCCATCATCATGAGGACATCAAGTTTTTTTTATTAAACTCAACAGAATAAATCACATGTTTATTGCTTCATACTAAATTCTTAGTTTTCTAGTCTTCAGCATTATTAAACAAACAATCTTTACACTATTATAATGTTACTTTATATTTCATAATGCATTTCATAACTCCTTTAAGATTTTTCTCCAGAATACCACCAATTTAAAACATACATTCTTTATTTTAAATCACAAAATTCCTTCATTATTTTTCCAATACATTCGTCTTTACTTTACCTAAAACTTTTTTATTTACTTGGGAAATCTTGTAAATATTATTATTTGGATTAACCACTACTATGAAAGTTATCAAGCATCTTCTTCATATATTCAGAAACATCTTAAATTTGCATGGAGTAGATGTAACTGTTAGTACCTCAACAACAAACCTCTGCTTTTTCTACAGGTTTAGGATTCATTACTCTAAAGGGGTACTCATACATCAATTGCTTAGATCAATCGAGTATGCTCAATACAACGTAAATTGGCTTTTTAAATGTGAGTTTATAGTTATATTCATTCGAATTGCAGCAAGATTTTCATTGAATATAGCTCTTCAGTTGAAACTTTGTTTTCCTATAAATTTTTCACACTTATTTGCACCTGAAGGTAAATTTATATCCAAGCTGTTTCCTATATTTTGCATCGTTGTTCCAGGTACTGTATTGTCCATGAGCAGAAAAAAACCTTTTTCAAAATTGTTTCTTGCCCCACTTCCTATTTATGCATTTCGATCAAAATATTTCTGTACTCAATAGACCGTTTAAATTTTGATGCTCTTTTTACTTTTGTTGTCTTCATTCTTAGAGATAAACACTGTTTCAGATTTCGATAATGAACTACATAATTATTTTTGTCATTTAAAGTAGTCAATAACTTTGTTTCGTTAGTGACAGTTACAATTCTATTTTCAGGAGTTAATGGTAAATCTTTATGTCAATCATGTAAATTTTTTGGAAATTTTAAATCTACATCAAGTATATAACCTGCAGAAGAGATATTAGCAATTTTTATTACATCAATCACTAAATTGTTTACCAACTGAAAATTTGAATTTGGTAAACATTGACTAGTAGCCCAACCATATAAGTTATTTGCATCTAAATACATTGAATAATTTGGTTTCTTATTCAAATCATATTTCCAATACTTATTATTTGCTTTGATATGTCTCTTACAACATTGAGATACGGCTCTTCTAATCCGTTTTCAAATGTTAATATCATATCACAAAGATCTATTAATTTTAACTTAACTTTAGTCATTTTAACAACGTATCTCAACTTATGCCAGGTACCATAAAATAATAAAATGGATACAAGCATAAGCTCTTATATTGTAAAATTTTCAAAACATCAAACAACATCAAAACATCCAGTTTGAGATATAAATCATGATATTCAACAAGATTTTGTGTATTAAATTTTTCCCAAACTTATTATGTATGTTCATAATCTTCAACACTAATATGACATTCATTTAATTTGTCACAGAAATCTTGTTTCGATTAAAGGTTTGTTTCCACAATTCTTTTACATTTATTAATAACTAATTTTACTAGTTTTTCTGGGAAAAATTTTCTAATCACAGTTATTTTTTTGTAACTTTGATGAAAGATTTTGAAACTTGAAACCATAAATTTACATGCATTGAAAAATTTCATTTTCAAGTTTTCTGTTTTTTTACAAATACTAATGTATCTAACTTCATTGTTAGGTATACATCTATCTTTTTTCATCAAGTCTGAGTTCTTTTATGAACAAACAAGCATCGTATTATGAGAGATTATGTAAGTGAAATGGTGCAAAACTAGGATGTTCTAGTTTTAAATGATTATTATTAAATAATGACCTACATATTTTGCTCTTAAATGACCATGATGATGAACCTTCTTATTTTTTCCTGAGTGATGACATTCTAAATAACGAATAAATTTTTGATTGTGAGTGTATTGATACTTCTTTAGGTGTTAATGGTTTCATTTCTTCAATTTCAGAATATAAATTACCAATTTCTTCTACTTGTTTTTTCATAGATTTGGTAAATGTTTTATGACTGTTTGGTCCCTTTTTATACAACTGGATATTTATAATGTCCACTCAAATATCTAATGCAATAACAAAAACCAGTTGGTTCATATATTTTATATTTCTTGTCATGATTTTTCTGTATCAGATTAATAGTTATCTGCCTTTAAAAGGATATCTTCAAAATCAGCACAAATAAAAAAGGGAATATCATTGTAGGTCAATAACATTTAAAACTTATATATTAATTTCTGGGAATTCAACTTTTGGTGATTCATTAACTGAAAAATATATGATATGATTATCTCATTTCTCTTTATAGTTAAAACTGCATTAAACACATTTATCAAACAAACTTCACTTCTGTAGATTGTGTTAATTGAATTGGACTAATCTTGACAGATTTTTGTACCCAGCAATAATGTGAAATACTTTCATCTTTAAAATATAATACATTAATACTATTATCCTGTCTACATTTAGCTATTTTCAATGGATCTAATTGATATTTCTCATCAAAGGAATAAACATTAATAATGAGATTAATTTTAGTCTCATTCTCGAATTATCTTCAAGTGTAATTGGAAATTTAAATCTGTCAAATTTCTGGCCAATATTAAATCCACATTTTTGTCTGCAGGATATAATGCAGGTTTTTTGATCACAGAAAACATCTTTGATCATTATTTTCACGTTGACACAAGCTCTTTTTGATTTTTTCTGGTAATTCAGTGTTAGCTGAACCCTTCAGCCATATCTTTGAGTATGAAATTCAGGCAGTCTTGATACAATTTTTTTCCATATTTATAATATTTTATCAGATCTCTTTGATTCATAATTGTATAATTATGCAGCAGTCATTTAAATTACACTGTTTTTTCAGATGCCGATGATTGCATCTTATATTCAGAGAAAAGTGTAAAATTTACTTTCACTCCAATATATAATTTATAATTTTCTAATATTATTTTCGTAATTTTTTGTTTTGATTCACTCAACAAGGAATATGGTTTAAGCTAGTTAGCATTTGTCTTTCCAATTTATATTCTGGAATCTGTTGTGAAATACTCTATTAATCACATAATGACCAACGGTTTTTGCATTTTTATTTGTCTATTATATTAACGGAAAATGAGTAGATGTTGTTCAATGGTTTAGTTTCATCATTTTTAAAAATTACATTATCCTTTTTAACGTCGAAATAAGTTAATCTTTTCCAAACGTTTTTCTTAATGTAATGATGTTTGATTAGAAAAGCAGTTAAATAATCGTTTCTTAATTCACTATACTCAGTAAATTTATTTCCCTTATAGTGATCATAAAGTAGACAGTTCGTTAACTGTCACAGTTTGGTTACAATTTATAAGGAAAACTATTATTAGAAAAATGAAAATAATGATGACAATAAAGAATAAAAAATATATGTATTCAAGCACAATTTTATGAAATAGAAATAAAATTTTGAATATTACAGAATAATAATAAAAATTAGCAGTCATAAATTCTTTATTTGGATATATATTAGAATATAGTTTTAACATTTACTTGAATATATTTTAGATCACATGTTTAAGTAAAAACAACCAAAATTTTTCATTTCTTAGTCCATTTATAGGTAAAAAGAGTTTGTAAAGTAATTTTACATGTAACACGAACTACATCACCTACCTTTTTTAATTTTTACAATATGTATATCTGGGCAATTCATGTTTTGTACCTCTTTCTCACAAAACATTTCCTCTGATATCGTGTAACTTATATGTAACATGATCCAAAAATATAATACCTTCAATTTCAAAAATTGCTGTTGACCATCTTGCAATAAAACGTTTTTCAAAGATCCCTTTCAATTTGCTTATTCTCGCTTTGTATCATTTTACAATTATGATTTATAATAATTAGATACAATTTTAGCACAATTTAAATAAGATTTACCCACACTTTACGTTTCATTTTTACTGTCGATTATTCTGCGTTATTATATTCTTTAACAAGTTTTATAACTATATCAACTCACTTTTAATTATCCAGAAGAGCAAATTTTGTACATATTTTTAACTTCAATGTACTGTTGAAACATTCAACAGCAGGCTCATGTAATAATGTAAAGGGTGAAGAATGGTAAATCTTTTATTTTTTTATAAAAGTTCTAAGAATCTTACTTGTAAGATTCATTTCTGATATATGTTTTAAGATTTCTCTGAGATCTTCTCAACAACACTTTTTGAAAGATTTCTGAAATATTTTTACCTGATTTTTCTTTAATTGCAATAGCCCAAGATAATTTTGAAGAAAAAGTCACTTAAAGTTAGAAATATTTATTTTCTTTATGTATTTCTCAAATTTTATCACATTTCCAGAATATGGTTCTTCTAATCTACTGGCCAAGAGTCATCTTTAACAAGTGTAACAACATTTCTTCTTTTAATTTTTTATATTAGCTTATCTGACTAATTAATAATTCCTTCATAAATATTTATAATTTTTCAACGAAATTTCTTTTTTTAGTAATGTGTGCCCTGCAGATACCTTCAATCCTCTGTCCCCCATTTTCTGGCATTGTTCTTTGACAATGGTGGGTTTCAGTAAATCCTACCAAGTAGAATTGCATTTATTACTTAATACAATATCAAAACAGTTAAATGTGAAGTATTCTTTGTATTTTCACAACCGGCAAAAATTTTTCAGTGTAATTCACACTCAATATTTCTCATATGTTTCTCATATCCTCTCATAAATGAAAATTGAATTATCTTTTTACCATTTATCTTTCTTTCGAGTACATGAACAAAATCTATTGCACAGAGTTCTAATTCTCTTTTTAAATTACTAATCTCTTCTTGAAGATGTATTTTAGTGATATATTTATCATAATGAAGCTGATTAATTTTTCATTAATATGTGTTTTGTTAACATAGTTTTTAAACCATTTTAAAATAGTTGTGTATTCAGCTTGTATAAGTATATTATTTAATTCTTTTTCTGAAAGTCTTTCTTATCAGCTGGATCATTTACATCTAATGAACCTCTAACACTGAAATCATTATAACATTTAGTTACTTGAAACCTGTATAACAGTTCACTACAAAACTGTTTAATTAAATTTTTTATCTCTTTTTTTATTTTTTACAACTCTATTCTGTTTTTCCAATGCTTTGGGCATTTATCTTATTTCGAAAAATGTCCAGTTTTAAAACTGAAAATATTACAGCATTTGTAACCACGTGACAATAACTTCAACGCAAATATACACAAATGACTACATTTTAATTCATCGTAACCTTACATTCTCGTGGAGTTAAAGTATAGCTCTTTTTACCACATTATTAACTAAAAATTTTGGTAATAAAAAAAATTTTGTATATTTGTTTTACAGGAACAGATCCAATCTGTACCAATATGCTCTGAAATATCTAAATTAACACTAGTACCCCCAAAAATTCATCTATACATATTCATGTGGTTCTTTTGTGTCTTTTTAACTAATCTCTGAATTGATTTCTCATCATTTGAAGAATCTATACTTGATACTGATTTATCTGCCTCAAATTTTGGAAAATAAATCCAGACAATTTCGTTTATCAAATTATTGTGTTTAATACCTGTACTTGATTTTAATTTATTCAGACTAGTACATGAACCATGGACCTTGCCATTGGTGGGGAGGCTTGCGTGCCTCAGCAATACAGATGGCCGTACCGTAGGTGCAACCACAACGGAGGGGTATATGTTGAGAGGCCAGACAAACGTGTGGTTCCTGAAGAGGGGCAGCAGCCTTTTTAGTAGTTGCAGGGGCAATAGTTGGTTGATTGACTGATCAAGTCTTGTAACACTAACCAAAACGGCCTTGCTGTGCTGGTACTGTGAACGGCTGAAAGCAAGGGGAAACTACAGCCATAATTTTCCCGAGGGCATCCAGCTTTACTGTATGGTTATGCACTAAGCAGATTCAGAAGGATGTAGGTTTCAGTAAGTACTGGGAGATGAATAAGCTTGCACAGGATTCGAGGGTCAGCAACTTATAAAAAAAATCTGTCCCCCGGGGTCCCAAGGTCGCGATGGTGGCGTCACTGTCCCGCCGAGATAATTTGTCCTTTTAGGACAATTATCTGAGCAGGTACCCACACCAGCAAAAGGTTGCCCGACACATGTTGATAACAGGATTTGTTTTAACCAGCTGTACCTGAACTTTAGTATATAAGGAGGATAATTTGCAGCACAGCACATCATGTCCTCTGAACCGACTCCGAGAACTTCTATTGTCGCTAACAAGCTGCTGGAAATAGTAAGTACACTTCTATTACAATGGAAACTTCGTACAAACTTGCACGAATTGCTGTTTGTGGAAGACTCCAAAATGCCTTAGATGTTTGTCAATTGGAGTTACCACAAAATATACGGGAAGATATTCTATTGGAATTTCGTGTTTCAAAATTTAATTTCATGTTAAATTCGTATAGGTTGCCAGAATGTTATATACTTAATAAAAGTGAGAATGTTCCCATGATTTGTGAAATCGTAAATGATGCAGTAGAAGCTTGTGCAAAAATAAGAGCGGGAATTCCAGTTCTATGGGAAACACTTGGTTTGATTACAATGTCTTCTTTTGACATTAGTACATTCTGGCAAATTAGATTCAAAATTAAAGTATTTTTTTACGAATTTACTTACAAGCATTTCGTATATACTATTTGTGAGAACTGTTTATACAAATTATCCAATTCATGGCAAAACGCGCTACTGCAACCTCTTCTTATTGGAATGAAAATTAATATGGTAACCAAGACACCATCATTTTCATATGGTGTAACTTGTCCGCCACATATTAAACAATATAGTCATTGGTGGATGTTTTGTGCAAATAGTCCATTGTTCAGAAGTGTACGTTGTGGTGGCTCATTAGGCAGTGTATCGGATTCAGAGGATGACGATGCTGATTTGGCTGATATGTTTCTTGCAGACCTCTGACGGAGACCCTGGCTGACATCTTCCAAACGATCTTCACCCTGGTTCAAGCACACGTGACAAGTCCAACGCTGAAAATCTTCATCTGGATCACTACGAGATTACACTGCCAGTTGGGAGCCACCAATGGACCCTTAGGGACATACATATTCACCATTTTGAATTGTTTGACGAACTTCGAAGATTCCTGTTCACAATTATCGTTTGGTTGTCAGAACTTTTGCGATTATCTGAAATCTCAGAAAGATGGTATTACACTGATGTCATTGTCATCAGAGGACCGGACGACATTGTTGAATTTAGTAGACGAATTGCTTCTATCGCATCAGTCTACCCTGGAGAAATTATCCTCTGGAAACATGATGACGACCACATCCACCTCGTCCACGATTGGATCTATTCCTCTAGACGATGTAGATGCCGATTTAGGATTGACCCCTTTATTGCCAGCAGAATTAAGAAATATCCCCAACGAAGGCGAGCAATCACAGCCATGTCGGACCTCGACTGGTTCAATATACTCATATATTTCTTCCTGCAAAAAAGACCAAGTCGGGGACAAGTTTGGATTAGAGGAACCCATAAGAGAGTGCCTGGTGAGTCTGAAATTGTACAATGGGTCAGTTTCATCGAGGGATCCCTCTCAGTATTGGAAAGGGAAAACCCTCGAATTAATGATCAATTGCAACAAGAACTCACCAGAGATGACTCACATAAATAGCCTCATACAAAGCGCAAGCCAATCTCTGACTACCAGAGGTGCAACCCTGAAGCAACGGCAAAAAAGATACTTTCCATATTAATGTCATACAGTTGCATACCCCCAGAAAATATAGTCAGTGTAATACCATCTGGACACCATTATTATATTAATTTCATTGATCCTAAATTCAAACGTTTTTTTGACATGGGCCTTGAGTTATACAAAAAAACTATAAATGAATTAGATTTCAAAGGTTTCGAGAATCTTTTATGTTCTGGCTCAGAAGACAATATATCTTACAGCCACTCTACAAATGTTTGGGAATATTATTATACTTTAGCAGATTCTCTTGCATGGCTAAATAAATTTTTGTTATTTCAATGTAATGATGACACAGATGAAGTGTCTAAATTTTTGTTAAATTTGGTATCATGGTTTAATAGACAGGGCCTTTACCAATGGCAGGATAATAATTATGTACAACATAAAAAATTAAACACTCTTTGTATTATTGGCCCACCAAACTCTGGAAAAAATTGGTTTTTTGATTGTTTCATTTCACTTGGATTTAATGTAGGCCACATTGGCCGATGCAATAATAAGACGAATCAATTTGCTCTTCAAGACGGCGTAAATAGGCGTATAATCATTGGAAATGAAATTTCATTAGAAGAAGGTGCTATAGAGGATTTCAAAAAAGTTTGTGAAGGAATTGCATGCAACATTCGTGTAAAATATAAAGGAGATGCTATTTTAAGACGTACTCCATTACTGTTAATTTCTAATTCTCAGCCAATTGTATGTAGTCATCCAGATTTCAACAATGTCCGTGAGAAAACTATTAGGTGGAAAAAGTTTGATGAATTGAACAATGCAATAAAAAAGCCTTATCCTTTAGCTTTCTTTTCATTGTTGCAAATGTATAATATTCCTTATTAAATAAAAGACAAGAATTTCTACAATGTATAATTTTTATTATCAATTATTACAACAAATAAAAATAAATTACAATTGTTAAATTTCAATTACAATTGTTTAATTTCATATTGCCCCTTATAAACAGATGATTCTTCATTCCTTTTTACATTAGACATATAAATCATATCTGATACTTGAACATTTGATACAGTTGCTCTAGGGTAATGTGTCTCTAGACCATCTGCATACACTGAACATTCTGCAATAACTTCATACAACATTTGAGTATCACTATATTTTGTAACATCACTATTTAAACTGCTTGTACTTAAAGCATATGTAAGATTAATGCCTACATGAAGACTCGGTTGAACATTTGTATCATGAAGTCTAATATTATACCCGGCAGAAGCAATATCAGCTTTTCTATTAAATTATTATATTTAGATGCTTCTGCATTTGTGACTGGAGTAACAGCTCCTACTAATAGTTCTTCCATTCTTGCTGGTTCAAAAGGGGTTAAAGAAAAACTATCACATGACATAAAAGGATTACAGTGCTTATCAGCATTAATATTATACCTTTGAATTACATTTTGAGCAGTACTTGTAATAGGAAAAATATCAACATTGGCTACTTTTGGAATTTTGAGAAAACCTAATGTTGGTGTATAAGTATAGTCAACAATAACACTTCCTGTTCGTGCATCTGCATCTACTTCAGAAACACAAGACTGTACACATTTCCAACCCCAATTATGTAAACCCTTATCTTTTGAGCTAGAAACACACGCATAATAATATTTCTATTTAATGGGTTGTCCAAATTGATGTGAAGGCACTTTAGTAAGAAACTGTGCTTCATCATTTCTATAACCATACCATGACTTCCAAATGGAATCAAACTTTCGTTTATGATCGATGGCAGTTGTATCCATAGGTGCATTTGCTGTAAATGCTGTAGGTTTTACATTAATACCCGGTATTTTCAAATTAATCCCTACACTTGTAATCATATTTTTATTTTTATTTAATTTTGCAAGTTCTGTATCACTTGAATTAGTGGGAAAAGCAATTCTAGGATTTCGTGCAATTTCTTTTACAGAACAATGAATAATTCTACTACCATCAGGTAATAAATCGAATTCAGAAGGTGTCATATACAAAAATCGCCTATCAACGGGAATTTCTGCCAAAGGAGTAACCATGCATACTACACTTTCATGTTCAATCACTTTATATGCTAAACCATATGTGAAAAATCTATGTACTTTGCGATATCTTGTAATATTAGCCGTATCTAATATAGAAGGAGCAGGTAACGGATCAACACGAGTATTAGGAGAATCACCCAGTGAGTTAGCAGATGGTGCTGCAGTCCCTCTCATCTTTTTTTTTGCTTTCTTAGATCCACCAGATTGAGCTGCTGCAGCCTGACGTTTACCTGAATCTACCTGCATTGGCGAACTCATACCTTTGTCACTATCAGAATATGGTACTAAACGTTGTGGTTCAGAATGTTGTTGTGTTTCTTCTGGTCTTGTTCGTCTTCTTCACTGTCTGATACCTCGTGGTCGACGTAATGTTCGTTTACAGAACTTGTTCCAGTGGCTGAACCAGATGTTGATTGGCGGTCGTGATCTATAGGCAAACCACGGCGAATGGTTTAGCATATAAAGTGATTGAACATGAAAGTGTAGTATGCATGGTTACTCCGTTGGCAGAAATTCCTGTTGATAGGCCATTTTTGTATCGATTTATTACCTGATGGTAGTAGAATTATTCATTGTTCTGTAAAAGAAATTGCACGAAATCCTAGAATTGCTTTTCCCACTAATTCAAGTGATACAGAACTTGCAAAATTAAATCAAAATAAGAATATGATTAGAAGTGTAGGGATTAATTTGAAAATACTGGGTATTAATGTAAAACCTACAGCATTTACAGCAAATGCACCTATGGAAACAATTGCCCTAGATCATAAACGAAAGTTTGATTCCATCAATCCATCTATACCTTTATGGGTTTTTCACCAGTTTTTAAACTATCTCCTGCACATTCTACTGTAAATGACCACTATAATTTAATAATACCAACAGATCTTAACTCAAAAATTTTATCTTCACTCTTCTTAATGTATTTCAACATTCTTCCACTTATATTTATTTTCAAACTCCATTTTTCTTGTCTTCTTCACATTTACTTAATTCATCTTATTTATCTGATTAACTGGCTGTATTTGAATTTGTTTAATTGGTGATAAATTTTCAAATTTCTCTAATTAATTATGATAAGGTAGTGTTTGTTTCTCAGATGCTCTATTTTCATCAATATCTTTCAGAAAATTCTCATGTAAACCTTCAATACTTTGTTGAACTTGTGCCATTGCATCAATAACAGGTTGATCATCATTTTTCTATTTTTCATATTCTGTTCACAATTGATTCCTCAGCGTTGAAAAACTTTTTAGCTCTTCAATTTTTTTCTGTTTTATTCAGTTCGTTTAAGGTTCTGGATCATATTCTGCTAGCATTCAATTAATATAAAAACGTTGGAAATCATTACATTTTATGTTTAATAGTCATCTTTATGTTTCTTTCTAAGCATTTATGTTTATAATTATGTTCACATTTAATCCTTATGTTTAATGAATGAAACATCTACAGTAATAATTATTTAACTTCTTCATTTATAATGATGTTTATTTAACTTTATGTTATCAACACATAGTCTTAGAAAATCAGTTAAATTAGATTCACGAATTTATAAAAATTAATAAGATACAAAGTTTTACCTTAATATTTGTAAAAATTATAACAACCACATGTATCTGGCCACATTTAGCTTCATCATTAGACCATGGACACATTGTGTTATTTTGATGAAGTTTTTTCTAATCTTTCAATTTGTTCTAAATAATCAAGAGCTTCTGTACATTCTTTTTTACATTGATGTAAAATATGATCAGTATGGTTGATTAATAGAATTTTAATACCTTTCTTTAGGGCCATTTAATTAAGAAAACAAGCATTAGCCATGTTGTTAGAAAATTTTTAATCTTATTTCGATACCTACCATCATTACTTTTCCTTGTCATGTCTATTGGAAAAAAATGCGACTGATGCTCAGTCCAACCTTTACTACATTTTTCCATAAACTATAAAATATAGATTATCTCTAACTAACTGTTTAGGCATTTATGAAAATCACTGAGCTAAATAAATAATCTGTTCATTTATGTGTACCTGTAGAAAGATATTCTCTAGCTATATCTTATTTTCAAGAATGAAATCACCAAATAAAATAACTGAGTTATCTTTGCATTCATCCATAGTGTAATTTCACTATAGCATTATCTATAGGCTTGTTAACGTTTTCCTGAATTTCATAAACTCTTGATATATTGGTATATTTAAACTTTTTGGATATACATATAAATGATCACTTTTACGCCATCTTAACCAACCTGTAGAAAAATATAATAACCACTCATTAATGTTGTTTTCCCCCATCTGCTTGGTTCAGTTATTGGGTATTGGTTTACAATATTTATTTTTTGATTTCTCAACTGGCCGTCCTATTTTAGGCTCCCAATATGTTTTTCTTTAATCAGTAATAATTTATTAGCAAGAGATGAAAAGATTGAGACAGTCTGAAGACTGCATCGACAGTTGCTTACTTCTATTAAATGGTAATTCATCACTTCTTAAGAAACGATTTACTGTACCTGTAAGAGATAGTTATAAAATTGTTCAAAAGTTGTTTTTTACAGAAATTTTTCACTCCAAGTGTCATACAAAATGTAATGAACTGTATTATATATATATATATATATATATATATATATATATATATATATATATATATATATAAGCACACAAAAGATTAAATAGAGTTATTACTGAGAGCAAAGTAAAAACATATATTAATAAATAAGATGGAATTCGAAGTGTGTTAGGATTTAATAAACAATTCGCTGTGCCTCAAGAAAAGATAATTGCTAATAATATTAAGAAAATTATACCATTAATGTTAGTTTTAATTCAATTGTGGGAATATTTCTGATAAATGATGATTATTTTCACTGTGAATATAACATTATTGCTTCATTTAATCCTAATGACGAATTGTGTAAACATAAAATTTATGAATCGCATTATCCTTTATTCATTACAATTCTTGACAATATTCAGGATTTAGAGATAAATATTACTGATTATAATGATAATTTGATCAATTTCAGTGCTGCTATTGTAACAGTTATTTTAGATATGAATTAAAAATTTCTAATCTTTATCAACGAAAAAGACTGAGAGCTATTGGTTTTATTCTTATCTTGTGAAGAAGAAAAGTAAAATTATCCACCATATTCCTCATAAAGATGTACAAATTAACATTCATATTGATGATGGCTGGCTAAATCGAAATAATGCTGATAGCACAGACTATTCAAGATGTGAGGGAATAATCTACTAAAATATTTAATTGATAACTATGTAGGAATGTTGTTTGATTGAGAAGCAAATAATGTTTCATCTAAAACAGAACATCCACTTGTTTCATCATCAGGTGTCATAGATTTAACTTTGTCTCTTGCTGGGAAATGTGGATGGATAGATATATACTTAAAAAGTACAAATGAACCAACTGTATGGATGAATGATGAATGTGATTTAATTTATACATTACTGCTAATTCATGGGAAGAGTTAGATGGAAATAAAAATTAACATTATGAAAAAGTTGGTATATCAAATGTTAACTACTAAATTCAACGATTTAATCATCAACAATTAAAAACTGTACCTTATTTAGTTAGATTTGTGAATAATTTATCATATATCTTTGGAAAAATAGAAAATATTGCGAAAATTTAATAAATACATATATTAATAACTATAATTGTTGTTCTCCAGGAACAAACTGTGGGAGCTAGAACAAAATTATTTCACAACAAACAAATATATTGTGCAGAATTAGAAGCTCAAAAAGATATATTTTAGCAAATCGAGAATGAATGTAAGGGAATATAAAGAATGGAACAAATGATTAAGACATATGGTACATCTCAATAAATCTGAGCAAAAAATTTAGTTTCACAATTGAATGTTAAGGTTATTTGTGATTTTCTTATGATTTACAAATTATGTAATAAATCAAAAATTTTTGGATATGACAGTGTTAATTTAGGAATTTCAAATGATGTTGCTACAGACTGGATTTCTTACTATGAAACAAAAAATTCAAAAAATGTTTTTTATTAATTTGGTGGCAACTACATCCACATCTATGTGATTAGTCTGTTAGTCACAATTAAACGCCTGACAAAGGGTTCAATGAACCGCCTTCAAGCTGTCTCTCAACCATTCCATGTCAAACTGTGTGTGGGAAAAACAGCACTTAAATTTTTCTGTGCGAGCTCTGATTTCTCTTATTTTATCGTGATGATCTTTTCTCTGTATGAAGGTGGATGCCAATTGAATGCTTTCGTAATTGGAGGAGAAAACTGGTGATTGAAATTTCAAGAGAAGATCTCGTTGCAACGAAAAAGGCATTGTTTTAATTATAGCCACTCCAATTCATGTCTCATGTCTGTGTCACTATCTCCCCTATTTCGAGAAAGTACAAAACGAGCCGCCCTTCTTTTAACTTTTTCAATGTCATCCATCAGTTGCACCCGATTCGGATCCCACACCACACTGCAGTTCTCCAGACTAGCGTGGACAAGTGTGGTGTTAGCAGTCTCTTTAGTACACCTGTTGCACCTACTAAGTGTTCTGCAAATGAATCGCAGTCTTTGGTTTGCTCTATCCACAACATTATCTATGTGATTGTTCCAATTTAGGTTATTTGTAATTGTAATCTCTAAGTATTTAGTTGAATTTACAGCCCTTTAGATTTGTATGACTTATCCTATAACCGAAATTTAGGAGAATTCTTTAGTACTCATGTGAATAACTTCACTTTCAATTGCCACATTTTGCACCATACAGGTATCTTATCTAAATCATTTTGGAATTTGTTTTGTCATCTGATGATCTTACAAGACGGAAAATGACAGCGTCATCTGCAAAAAATCTTATAGGACTGCTCAGTATGTCTCCTATGTCGTTAACATAGATCAGGAACAATAGAGGTCATATAACACTTGTTTGGGGAATATTAGATATTACTTCTGTTTTACTCGATGACTTTCAATCTGTTACTACTTACTGTGATCTTTCTGACAGGAAATCACGAATCCAGTCGCACGACTGAAACGATATGCAATAGGCAAGCAGTTTGGTTAGAACACACTTGTGAGGAGTGGTGTTGAAAGCCTTCTGGAAATATAAAAAATGGAATCAATTTGAAATCCCCTGTCGATAGTTGATTGTGTTTCACAAGAAAAATGTTTTCTGAATCCATACTGTGTGTCTATAAGCCAGCCTGTTAGCCGTGCTGTCTAACGCACTGATTTTTGGGCGGGAGGGCATACTGGACCCTGGCATGAATCTGCCTGGCGGATTAGTTTCGAGGTCTCGTATGTCGGCCAGTCTGTAAATGGTTCTTAAGGCGGTTTTACATCTGTCTCAGAGTATGTGGGCTGGTTTCCCATATTCTGCCTCAGTTAAACTATGTAGGCGATTGCTGTGCAAACACTTTACATTCATCTGATGAGACGTTTCCAGGTGGGGGGGTGGGGGGGGGAGGGGGTCCCAACCTGAACCGCATAATAGCCCTGGGTTCAGTGTGAGGCGGCGGTGGGGTGAGTGTAGTGTGGACTGCTGTGGCCTGTTGTGGGGTTGTGAACCACTGCAGGCTATGGCAGGGACGAAACTTCCCCATCGTTTCTAGGTTCCCAGTTCCATACGATACAATGTGTCGTTTTCTTCTAGGTAATTCATAAATGTTTGAACACAGTATATGCTACAAAACCCTACTGCAAATCCATGTTAATGATGTGGGCCCGTATTTCAGCAGATTACGCCTATTTCCCTTTGTGGGGATTGGTGTGACTTGAGCAATTTTCCAGTCTTTAGGTACAAAGGTGTCTGTGAGCGAGTGGTATTATATAATAGCTAACCCTGGAGCTACTTTAATAAAATATTAAACTCTGAATGCTTCAAGAAAACAAAAATGTTTTTCCCACTGCATCCAAATTTTAAATCTTTCTCAAAAGCTTTGAATAAAATAAGACAATCAGTATGATTACTGTTTCAGGGAGCCAAGTACTTTAGTTGGTGAAACACAGATAATAGTGTGGTTGAAACATAATACAACACTCACGGCTAATATTATCTAAAACTGAAATACACTATTTGCTTAGTAAAGGTCAGGCAAAACAATAAAGTATCAGGTAAACACAAAAACTAAAACAAGAATGTACTGTGTACATTAAATTACACCCTAGTTGGGTGTCAAAATGTAATAAATTAGGATAGAGATATGACATCACATGGGTATTATGCAAATCAAATCAAATTACTGAACACCAAAAATATACACTACTGGCAATTAAAATTGCTACACCACGAAGATCACGTGCTACAGACGCGAAATTTAACCGATAGGAAGAAGATGCGGTGATATGCAAATGAGTAGCTTTTCAGAGCATTCACACAAGATTGGCGCCGGTGGCGACACCTACAACGTGTTGACATGAGGAAAGTTTCCAACAGATTTCTCATACACAAACAGCAGTTGACCAGCGTTGCCTGGTGAAACGCTGTTGTGATGCCTCGTGTAAGGAGGAGAAATGCGTACCATCACGTTTCCGACTTTGATAAAGGTCGGATTGTAGCCTATCGCTATTGTGGTTTATCGTATCGCGACATTGCTGCTCACGTTGGTCGCGATCCAATGACTGTTAGCAGAATATGGAATCGATGGATTCAGGATGGTAATACGGAACTCCGTGCTGGATCTCAACGGCCTCGTATCATTAGCAGTCGAGATGACAGGCATCTTATCTGCATGGCTGTAACGGATCGTGCAGCCACGTCTCGATCCCTGAGTCAACAGATGGGGACGTTTGTAAGACAACAACCATCTGCACGAACAGTTCGACGACGTTTGAAGCAGCATGGACTATCAGCTCGGAGACCAAGGCTGCGGTTACCCCTGACACTGCATCACAGACAGGAGTGCCTGCGATGGTGTACTCAACGAAGAACCTGGTGCACGAATCGCGAAACGCCATTTTTTCGGATGAATCCAGGTTCTGTTCACAACATCATGATGGTCACATCCGTGTTTGGCGACATCGCGGTGAACGCACATTGGAAGCGTGTATTCGTCATCGCCATACTGGCGTATCACCTAGTGTGATGGTATGGGGTGCCATAGGTTACACGTCTCGATCACGTCTTGTTCGCATTGACGGCACTTTGAACAGTGGACGTTACATTTCAGATGTGTTACGACCCGTGGCTCTACCCTTCATTCGATCTCTGCGAAACCCTACATTTCAGCAGGATAATTCACGACCGCATGTTGCAGGTCCTGTATGGGCCTTTCCGGATACAGGAAATGTTCGACTGCTGCCATGGCCAGCACATTCTCCAGATCTCTCACCAATTAAACACGTCTGGTCAAGGGTGGCCGAGCAACTGGCTCGTCACAATACGCCAGTCACTACTCCTGATGAACTGTGGTATTGTGTTGAAGCTGCATGGGCAGCTGTACCTGCACACGTCATCCAAGCTCTGTTTGACTCAATGCCCAGGCGTATCAAGGCCGTTATTATGGCCAGAGGTGGTTGTTTTGGGTACTGATTTTTCAGGATCTATGCACCCAAATTGCTTGAAAATGTAATTACATGTCAGTTCTAGTATAATATATTTGTCCAATGAATGCCCGTTTATCATTTGCATTTCTTCTTGGTGTAGCAATTTTAATGGCCAGTAGTGTTGCAATTTGGAATAGGATCTGTAAAAACCATTCATTAAAACATGAGACATGAGTTATCACATTAACATTCATTCATTTGCACTGAAACACATACACTACAAGCTCCAAGCTCTCACAGGGATCAGAGTAGATACTTAGTTTTAGTTCCAAATGTATACATATATAGTGAGGAGAACCTCACAGATGTAGACTACTGTAGAGAACAAATACTTAGATGATTTCTTTTGAACTGTCACAACAACCTCAATAAATCTGAAGAACATTATTCCACGTACTGTAATTCAAATTACATTGAGGAATAGTGGAACTCCAGAAAATGTATTTCAATTTAATAGTATCAATTCATCAGTCCAAAGAAAATGACACAGGACAGCAATGTTAACAATTTAATAGCGCTAAGTTGCCTCCAATGAGGCTACTCAAACTTGGAAAAAAAATCCATGAGAATTCCAGGCGTAATAATGGTGATTGTGACAGTATGCTGCTAATAAAGTATTGGTCAGAAGGGAAGAGGGGGGCAGAATAATACAAGAATGACTTTTCCTTTATCTCAGTTACACTATATACCAACCATAAGCAGTAGTTTAACCAGTTTGTAAACACTGAGAATTTATATGGAATAATATTCATATAATTAACACACTTTTAAATATTAAGTATTGCAAAATTTGCGATTAATAAAATTCAATTTCAGTGTTAAATTAAAATGCAGAATTCCCTGGGATTCTATAAAATTCTTGAAATTCCCTGAGATTTTCCAGGCAAACTGTAATTCCCTGAGAATTCCAGGTTTTCCAGAGAATCACCACCCTGTACATGTTAGCAGTTTTGTGTAATTAAAAGTATTTCAAATGAATGCTTTTAATTGTGAAGGTTGTGGAAACTAGTACAATTATCATAAGACTTGGGCAGCATAATTCCGAAGTGCACCCACAGCAGCTGAACGAAATCGTAACTCATGTTAGAAATAATGAATCTTCATGTCCCTACCAGTACTACATATTCAACAGCAATTTAACTTGTAAAAGAAATTAAAACACCACCAACAAAACACTCATGGCATAATGTGACAAAAAACACTGAACTGAATGATGTGAACATTTGAAGCTGATTCTAAAAAGTTATGGGTTCATCGCAAGTTGGGAAGAAGAAATGGAATGCACTACATAACCAAAATTCGTCAAACACTGTGCCACTAAATTTGTTGGCAATTGTAAGTATGTTTGCCTTTCTCCAGATCAGTTTATCTCCAAAGGTGAAAGGATAAGACAACTAAAATGGTGTGAAGCAACAAAATCAATGCACAGCGTCCTGCAGAGATGAAAGTCCTCTGTATGGAAAGTAAGTTCCTTGTTAATTTTAGGCCGACTCATGTTGGACACGATCTAGACTTAAGTATCTAAATCTGACACCACAACAACCAGAGAGTGTTGTTGCACATTTTGCTGTAGGACTCCTGTTTCTCATTTTCTTGACAAAAGTTGATCTACAATGCAGCATTCAAAATTGGTGAGATTATATCTCACAATGATGCAGGGCTTGATTAATGTTGCAGCTTCTTGTAATTTGGCTTCATACTCTGTCACACACGAATGGTGCAATCACTGTTGAAGCTTGGGTACACAAAGTTAAGCAAAGCGATAATCCATGTGTACTGCTCGTTTAAGCCATAGTAACCTTTACCTGGAGTTAAGAAGTAAGGGCATCGTGTTTCCTCCACCTGGAATGAAGAATCGAAGATTTAATGTTAGCAATATTTAATAATGCACATGGTGAATTATTAGCAAAATACAGAAATGATTATATTTGTGTTGATGGGACTCTAGGTCTAAATGGCTATGATTTTGAATTTACCATGATACTAGTACTAGTATGGTATGATGCAAGGATTTCGATGCACTTTTCTCAATTCTGACAGAAATGACAGTAATGTGTTGATTGTATTTTTCAACTATATAAAGTCACAGTTTGGACAGTTTTGGCCCAAGGTATTCATGTCAGATCTGTCAGAGTCCTATGGTATTGCTTGGAACAGAATAATAGCAGCTCCTAAAATGCACGTGGCATGTGGATAGAGCATGGGGAACAACACCAAGGGTAAAATTCTGCACAAGGACAACAGAAATGAGTTGTACAAGGTTGTTAAGACATTAATGCAGGTGAGAGACGTTGCTATGTTCATTATTCCGAGACCTACTATGAAAAAAATGTGACATGTTTGGCACATTGTCACAGGAACCAAGCTGCACTCAACAGAAAAGTGCACCGAGAGAGTATGCACAAGGCTTTGAATGGAAAGCAAGTGAAACAACTGGACAAAGGTACCATATATCTGCATCAATGTTTGTAACAGTGAAGCTGTTTGATATGATTATTGTGATCCTGATAGGAACGATAACTAGTAAAGTAAAAGACATTCACATTAGGCACAAGTCTATTTTAATGGACAACTTCAGTACTAATATTGATAGTGGTTGGGAAGTACCTGCTTCAAGATCATCTGAAGTTTATCTTATGAAAGTCATTAATGTCTATTGCTAGTGTAGATCGGTGTGCAGTAAATCTGAAGTATGCATTCATTGGTATTCTTGCACATGCATTGATTACAGTATAAAATATGTGTAGCCACATTCATATTGTTTGTTTTAATGAGAGGGATGCAATTATAGACCAGATAAATGTAAATGCTAACTCCATTACCCAAGAAGCACTATCAGGTTAAAAGAAAAAGATTATTTGAAAGCTGCTGGAATGTCATTTAGCCAAAAAATCGTGACATCAGCGATGGCAAAAGTAGATGATGCTTGAACCCATAGCACCAGTTTTTTCTCTAGCTCAGAAATGAGCCACAAGAGAAAACGTGTGCCACAGAGGAGGCTGTTTTCTAAAAGGAAAACAGATTCTTATGCCACATCCTATAGCAATGTCTGCAGCTATGCTCTCACGTTCTTGTGGTGTCAGATTCAAATGCCTTAAGTCTAGATCGTATTCAACATGTTTCAACACAAACTTAACGAGGCACCTTCCTTCCATATGGACTTTCATACGTTTTTGCAGCCATTCTTCAAACATAGCAACTTCTCTCACCTGCATTAATGTCTTAACAAGCTTGTACAACTCATTTCTGTTGTCCTTGTGCAGAATTTTACCCTTGGTGTTGTTCCCCCATGCTCTATCCACATGCCACGTGCATTTTAGGAGCTGCTATTATTCTGTTCCAAGCAATACCATAGGACTCTGACAGATCTGACATGAATACCTTGGGCCAAAACTGTCCAAACTGTGACTTTATATAGTTGAAAAATACAATCAACACATTACTGTCATTTCTGTCAGAATTGAGAAATGTGCATCGAAATCCTTGCATCATACCATACTAGTACTAGTAGCATGGTAAATTCAAAATCATAGCCATTTAGACCTAGAGTCCCATCAACACAAATATAATCATTTCTGTATTTTGCTAATAATTCACCATGTGCATTATTAAATATTGCTAACATTAAATCTTCGATTCTTCATTCCAGGTGGAGGAAACACGAAGCCCTTACTTCTTAACTCCAGGTAAAGGTTACTATGGCTTAAACGAGCAGTACACATGGATTATCGCTTTGCTTAACTTTGTGTACCCAAGCTTCAACAGTGATTGCACCATTCGTGTGTGACAGAGTATGAAGCCAAATTACAAGAAGCTGCAACATTAATCAAGCCCTGCATCATTGTGAGATATAATCTCACCAATTTTGAATGCTGCATTGTAGATCAACTTTTGTCAAGAAAATGAGAAACAGGAGTCCTACAGCAAATTTTGTAACAACACTCTCTGGTTGTTGTGGTGTCAGATTTAGATACTTAAGTCTAGATCGTGTCCAACATGAGTCGACCTAAAATTAACAAGGAACTTACTTTCCTTATAGAGGACTTTCATCTCTGCAGGACACTGTGCATTGATTTTGTTGCTTCCCACCATTTTTAGTTGTCTTATCCCTTCACTTTCGGAGATTAACTGACCTGAAGGATGGCAAACATACATACAAGTTGAGTAGTCATCAACGAACTTAACGCCAGAGTGCTTGAGGAATCTGGATTGTGTAATGCGTTCTATTTCCTCTTTCCACTTTAAAAATTCGCCTTTACAAGAGAACACCAGATTTCAGAACATTTGATGAGCAGATTGGAAATGATCAATCCAACACTTTTTAGACTCAGTTTCAAATGTACACATCACACACTTCAACCTCTTCTGCAACCTCTTACGGCATGAATGTTTTGTTGGTGTCTTGAAAGAAAAAATGACTCTGAGAGCTATGGGACTGAACATTGGAAGTCATCAGTCCCCTAGAACTTAGAACTACTTAAACCTAACTAACCTAAGGACATCACACACATCCATGCCCGAGGCAGGATTCGAACCTGCGACTGTAGCAGTCGCATGGTACAACACAGTAAAATACGTTAGTGTACGGTAATTATTGAAGTAAAAACACGCATAGTGTGGTCAGCGCCTTTAAAACAAAATTCAAACAATATAGTTGCATGAGTCAGAAAATGATTCACTTTCTAATACGAAATTACACAGACTGAGGAAGATTTCTGCAGCATTTCTACTGAGATGCCATATCATGCTGTAGTGAATTTCTTGTGGCCAGGTTATGTGTTGACAATACGAAATCAAGTCCCAACATCGAGAATGAGCAGTTGTGGACTCCGTTTTCGGTAAAACTGGCGTTCAAAACGCTCCCTCAGCAGCAGAAATCTGGAACCTGCCTTGCTGTGTCAGTGACCTGAGCCAAGGATCTGAGCTACATTTACCCCACTTTTCCGGGTAATCCCGTTCCTCACCACAGCGTTAATAGGGCACGTTGCACCCACACATAAAAGCCTCCTGATGATGCCATACATGAACGATGATAAACAAAACTGATTTACAAAGTTAAGAAATAGCAGCCAAAATCTTTTATTACTCTCGTTTGTTATTTGGGGTTGATTCTCTCAGACTACGAGTAATACTTGTAGATTCTCAGGAGGTGATGTATATTTGAATCTCCAAGAAGCTTCTTGCCGCCCCTAACTGCAGAGCAGCACTCCTCATTCCATCAAGTTTTTCCTATGAGCCTTTTGGAGGAAAGAAGGAAGATAGGTTAATGATTAATAGCTCGTCGATGAGGGTTCAAATGGTTCAAATGGCTCTGAGCACTATGGGACTTAACATCTGAGGTCATCATTCCCCAAAACTTAGAACTAATAAAACTCAACTAACCTAAGGAAAACACACACATCCATGCCCGAGGCAGGATTCGAACCTGCGACCGTAGCGGTCGCGCGGTTCCTGACTGAAGCGCCTAGAGCCGCATGGCTACTGCGGCCGGCGTCGATGAGGGAATCAGCAATTTTCTGTACCCAATTCTGCACGCTGAGCATCGAATTGGGTAGCTAAGTTTTACCTTCTGTTCTTTCTGCTAGATACACCCTGATCGAAAAGTAATTGTGGGAGTGCAAATCGTCAACCATTGCTACCGAGCTCGTGTGTGAAGTGGTAGGAGAGAAAAACAAATGGTGTATGGAACAGAAGAGCCTGTAGTACTGCTTAAGCGTGTGATGTGCTCGATATTCATAAAAGTACGTAGATCTCCATCAACAAAGCCGGCCGGAGTGGCCGAGCGGTTCTAGGCGCTACAGTCTAG
Organism: Schistocerca piceifrons; assembly: GCF_021461385.2. NCBI lineage: Eukaryota > Metazoa > Arthropoda > Insecta > Orthoptera > Acrididae > Schistocerca > Schistocerca piceifrons. The sequence continues at coordinate 400,415,114 of NC_060149.1, forward strand.
AACCGCGCGACCGCTACGGTCGCAGATTCGACCCTGCCTCGGGCATGGATGTGTGTGATGTCCTTATGTTAGGTTTAAGTAGTTCTAAGTTCTAGGGGACTGATGACCTCAGAAGTTAAGTCCCATAGTGCTCAGAGCCATTTGAACCATCCATCAACAAGAAACTACCAGCAGATCGATCTAGGGAATATAGAAGCGCTAACCTGTAGCACATGATGTGAATTAGTATCCATATAGTCAAGAAAAGATCAGGGAAACTGTGTGATGAGATTAGTGAGACCCTTTTGGTCAGTTGGTGCATAAGGTAACTGATAAAAAGAACATATCATTATATTTGGTGTGCTTGTACTGTTAGGCCACTGCTTGTAGGTTGTTGTGGATGGAGGGACCAGGAGTGATTGGAAAAATCTGCAAAAATGGCTGCCTCTCCTTTATACACTATGTGATCAAAAGTATCCGGACACCCCCAAAACATACGTTTTTCATATTAGGTGCATTGTGCTGCCACCCACCGCCAGGTACTCCATATCAGCCACCTCAGTAGTCATTAGACATCGTGAGAGAGCAGAATGGTGCGCTCCACGGAAATCACGGACATCGAACGTGGTCAGGTGATTGAGTGTCACTTGTGTCATACGTCTGTACGTGAGATTTGCACACTCCTAAACATCCCTAGGTCCACTGTTTCCGATGTGGTAGTGAAGTGGAAACGTGAAGGCACACGTACAGCACAAAAGTGTACAGGCCGACCTCGTCTGTTGACTGACAGAGACTGCCGACAGTTGAAGAGGGTCGTAATGTGTAATAGGTAGACAGACATCTATCCAGACCATCACACAGGAATTCCAAACTGCATCAGGATCCACTGCAAGTACTATGACAGTTAGAGGCGGGAGGTGAGAAAACTTGGATTCCATGGTCGAGCGGCTGTTCATAAGCCACACATCACACTGGTAAATGCCAAACGACGCCTCGCCTTGTGTAAGGAGCGTAAACATTGGACGATTGAACAGTGGAAAAACGTTGTGTGGAGTGACGAATCATGTTACACAATGTGGCGATCAGATGGCAGGGTGTGGGTATGGCGAGTGAACGTCATCTGCCAGCATGTGTAGCGCCAACAGTAAAATTCGGAGGCGGTGTTGTTATGGTGTGGTCTTGTTTTTCATGGAGGGGCTTGCACCCCTTGTTGTTTTGCTTGGCACTATCACAGCACGGGGCCTATATTGATGTTTTAAGTACCTTTTTGCTTCCCACTGTTGAAGGGCAATCCAGAGATGGCGATTGCATCTTTCAACACAATCGAGCACCTGTTCATAATGCACGGCCTATGGTGGAGTGGTTACACGACAATAACGTCCCTGTAATGGACTGGCCTCTACAGAGTCCTGACCTGAATCCTATAGAACACCTTTGGGATGTTTTGGAACGCCGACTTGGTGCCAGGCCTCACCGACCGACGTCGATACCTCTCCTCAGTGCAGCAGTCGGTGAAGAATGGGCTGCCATTCCCCAAGAAACCTTCTAGCACCTGTGTTGAATGTATGCCTGCGAGAGTGGAAGCTGTCATCAAGGCTAAAGGTGGGCCAACACAATACTGAATTCCAGCATTACCGATGGAGGGGGCCACGAACTTGTAAGTCATTTTCAGCCAGATGTCCAGATACTTTTGATCATATAGTGTATCTTTACCCACCGATGTCATTTTTCCTGTGTTAGCTACAGTACTTAGGACAGGGATGTCACTTAATTTGGAATGTGCTTGTTGTAAACACAAGGACAAAGATCTGTTCAGTATTAAAAATCCAAGTTCCTCCACCTCTAGCATGAACTCATTTATATTCCACTTATTTCGGATGTATTATTTAATCTTTCTCTTTTGTTTAGATAGAGGTGGAGATACTGTACTGACTGGAGAGTTGTTGAATGGACCTATTGGTACCCTCAGGCAGATGAATTTGTGATTGGGATAATAACTTATTCCCACCTCAGAACCGGTCTGAAGATAGCTTCGTTTTCCCCCGCGGGGGGAGTATAGCCGGCAGGTACAAATCGGCTCAATGTCAACAGTAGAAACATATCGCAGCTTAAGCGTAAATTAAACAACGTATTACACCGAGAGACTTAGTTAATATAAGACACAGAAACGTTGCCACACGATGAACGAACGTAATTGAGAACATAAAACTATTTTGAAATGAAACTTACGAAACTCACAAGAAGATATGAAACCAGATTCCAGGTTTAGAAGATTTTTCATTCGGAGAGCTGTAACTACAAAATTAAAATGCCACATACCAAATCCGGCATCGATAGAACATTTAATCTTGGTGTTGTGTGAAAAAATAAACTATATTAACCAGCCAGTTAGGACGCACCGATAACAAAATATTGCAGAAAATCCGCGATGCGCTCCATTGGCCTCTACATTTGACGATCAATAACTCAATAAATATCCATCGTCGCAATATCTAACTTGCAGGATTCAGAGTACACCAATTCTTTAGTGCAATTACAAAATATGAAGCCAGATTAATGGTCCGATTAGGAGATATAGGCAGATGAATATAACAGAAAATATGCGTCTAGCGCCCTCAGCTGCCAATGGTGGAGGTCAGTAACACAATAAATATTCGACATCGTAATATCACACTTGCGGCATCCAGAGAACACTCCCTTCTTTAGTTAAATAACAAAACATGAATCGAGATTAACGGTCCGATTAAGGGGTATGGCTACATGAATGTGGTAAAAAATACGTGCTTTCCGCCTTCGGCAGCGAATTTTGCATGTCAACAACTGAATGAATATTAGCCGTCACAATATCCCACTTTCAGCATCCAGAGAACATTCCTTGCTCAGATCAACAGTAGAATATGAGGCCAGATTAAATGTCCGACTTGGAGATATTCCCAGCTGAATTTGGTGTGAAACACATGCTTGGCACCTTCAGCTGCCAAATTTGCAGGACAATAACTCAATAAATATTCGCCGGCGCAGTATCCTACTTGCAGCATCTATAAAGCACTCCTTATTCAGTGCAGTAACGAAAGATGAAGCCAGATTAACAGTCCGGTTAGGAGATATGGACAGCTAAATACATCAGAAAATTCGCACTTGGCGCCCTCGGCTGCCAAAATCCGGGACCAATATCTCAATAAATATTTGCCGTCGCAATATCCTCCTTGCAGCATCCAGAAGACACTCCTTCTTTAGTTCAATAACAAAACATTAGCCCAGATTAACTGTCAGATTAGGAGATAAGGAAAGCTGAATATGGTAGAAAATATGCACTTGGTGCTTTCAGATGCCAAATTTAGAGGGCAGTAACTTAATAAATATTCGCCGTCGCAATATCCCACTTGCAGCATTCAGAGAAGACTCTATCGTTAATTCAATAACGAAATATGAAGCCAGATTAACCGTCTGTGTATGAGATACTTGCAATTGAATACGGCAGAAAATACGAGATGCCTCTAACTTGTACGTGTTAAAACTATTGATTCACGTAGGGTGAGCTGGTGGGTACACACGGTATTTGTTTTACTGCGGCATGACAAATTTAAAAGGAAAGGGGAAAGATACCCTGAGCACAACTAATGAATCAATATTTAGCATTTAAATTTGACAACTACTTGAATGACCATTTCACTTATTCAGTTGATAGTGCAAACAACTTTTTTAACTTTGGGCAACGTATAATGACAGGAAAGGATATATGAAACTGGATATGGGTATCATACATGTTCATAAGACAGAAGACGTAGGTTTCTTTAATTTTCCACAAAAATGAGTTAGTATCAAATGAAAGCTGATTTTTGTGAAAACGAAACTCATTGACTGGGACAAATAAAATGGTCACCACTCATGATGAAACAATACTACATTAACACAGGGAAGCTACATCTATCTTATGCGTGAATAATCATTAGAACGGTTATAATTGCAATGTAGATCATAGCACTGCCTGCACACAAAGCCAGTACTACTTGGAGAATATAGCTAGCGACGGTGGCCAGTTTGTCGTCGTGCCTGCCTAGAGACACCGCGGCATGTAGCCCCGGCTGACAGATTTCGCGCAGGAAGCAGCAATAAACCCCTCTGTAAACGACCAGTGAACTCAACACACCATTTCCTTTGTGTCACAACCGGGGCAAGGGAACTGGGCGCGGGCCCAGAGGTCCGTCTCCTTCGGTGGGTCACAAATAGTGACTTCACACAAATTCAGAGGTCAGGTTCGTTTTAAATTTTTCAGTGTTTTGAGGTTTGCAATAAGTACGCAAAACAGAAAGCAAAGAAGAATTAAATTTTTATCTTCATGTTAGTAATTCAACAATATTTTATCGTTTTGGCCGGCCGCGGTGGCCGAGAGATTCTAGGCGCTTCAGTCCGGAACCGCGCAGCTGCTACGGTCGCAGGTTCGAATCCTGCCTTGGGCATAGATGTGTGTGACATCCATGGGTTAGTTTCGTTTAAGTAGTTCTAAGTTCTAGGGGACTGATGAGCTCAGATGTTAAGTTCCATAGTGCTCATAGCCATTTGAACCTTTTTTTTTTTTTTTGTCGTTTTGGTTGACACGTCTAGTTAGGCGCGCATGTTAACGCGCCCACTTCCGGGAAGGAGAGATGTGCTGGCCCCGGATCGCCGTCGCCTGGCAGATTAACGACGAAGGATCGGTATTTCGGCCAACCTGGAGGTGGATTTTAGGCGGTTTTCCACGCCCCACTAGGTGAATACCGCGCTGGTTTCAATGTTGTGCCTCAGATACACACTACGTAAACAATGAAAACACTTTCTCGCATTTGCACATAAAATTTACTCTATACCCAGACAGAATAGGTACACTGCTTCCACCCTGGGGTGTGAATAGGGGACTTATGATCTTCACTGTTCAGTCTCCTTAGACACCAGACAACCAGACAACAATTTTGGTTCATATTTCTGATTTAACTCCTACAACACATTACCGGTGCTACATCTTTCATGAAGAAGAAATATCTTCTGAACAATGCTATAAAAACAAAATGTAGCTATGAGTGCTTTCCTGTTATCCTCCAAGGATATTGTTTCACCGTATGGAAGGCTCTATGTTGTTTTTTCTCTTTATTTGCGACTGCTCCCCAGTATGCTTGCATTTCCACACCAGAAACATATGTGCAGTTTTATACTATCTCAATCCCAGCTATAGTCCACTAAAACATGTGTATGAGAAACAGTCGCAGAGTAATCAGGAACATCTATCTCCTTTTTTACCAGAAGCTATCTTATAGTGTGTGGTTCAGGATGCTATGTGTGCCACTACCATTTCCTCCTTTTCCTGTTTCAGTCGCTAATGGTGCGCAGGAAGAGCGCCTGTTGATATTTTACGTATGAGCTCGAATCTCTATAATTTTAGAGTAACGGTCTGTCGCGAGATATGTGTAGGAGAAAGCAGTAAGCTGATTGACTCTTCTAGGTATGTAACAGTAAACATATCGTACAACGCCTGCCTTGTAGTGCCAACCAGAAGAGTTGAATGATCATCTTCTTGATGCTTTCGGTCTTACTAAACCAGTCCGTGAGAAAACGTGGTGCTCATCTCTGGATCGTCCCACATATGCTCTTCATAACATATTAGCTGCTTTCTGTGTGTTGTAATACACGTCTGGCCTATTAAGAAGGATCCTGCAATTTTCCCGCCGGCCGGAGTGACCTAGCGGTTCTAGGCGCTTCAGTCTGGAACCGCGCGACCGCTACGATCGTAGGTTCGAATCCTGCCTCGGACATGGATGCGTGTGATGTCCTTAGGTTAGCTGGGTTTAAGTAGTTCTAAGTTCTAGGGGACTGATGACCTCCGCTGTTAAGTCCCATAGTGCTCAGAGCCATTTTTTGTAATTTTCCACCGAACTGCAGTGGTCGCTAACCCAGCAACCAATATCGTCACATCATCTGATGGGGGACGATGCTGTAAAATGCTACAACAGCTTTCGCACCTCGTGAGAGGCTAGCTGTCTTCACCAGTTCAGGCAGCCACTTATCGATACAGCAAATGTCCTTTCAAGCTTGTATAAGTCGGATTTTGGAACAATATTTAAACTCCTTTCTGAGCCAGTGACAGCTTTAATAATGGGTAAAATAAATGTAAATGTCGTGTGACTAGGGCCTCCCGTCGGGTAGACAGTTCGCCGGGTGCAAGTCTTTCGATTTGACGCCATTTCGGCGACTTGCGCGTCGATGGGTATGAAATGATGACACAACACCCAGTCCCTCAACGGAGAAAATCTCCGGCCCAGCCAGGAATCGAACCCGGGCCCGTAGGATTGACGTTCTGTCACGCTGGCCACTTCTTTTTTTGCAAGTGCTCTACCAACGTTTTATTTTTTACAAGGAACTACTTTTTTTTGCCAGGAGTGAGGGTTTTTTATTATTATTATATTTTATTAAGGAAGGTAGGAGAAACAGAAACCTTTATTATTCAAAAAATAAACATAGTACGTCCTGACACACGATAACTGTCCTGGAAGGAACGTCACTGCCGTCCTACCATGCAGCATGAAATAACAACAAAATTAAAGTGGGGCCACCTCCGGCACCCTAAGAAAAGTATTTATAGATATGAAAACAAAATTTGAAGTACATCCATTTGCTAACTGTGCAAGCATTAGTTTTTCGTAGGTCGCATACTCGCATAGTGTCCTTAGCTGATTACTTTACTTGGTCGGTTTCACAACGACAGCACCGCCGCTCATCTTTGCGCACCCGGCACACCCCAAGTATATGGCGGGTCCGCAAAAACCGTTACTAGGAAATTGGCATACCAATCCTTGTACTTTTGTAGCCGTAATAGTTTTGTGTGTCCATCTTGCAAGTATTGCCAGTAATCCAGGACGTTCAGTACGTTCTGACGTGTGTCTCTATAGATGTAATGGACCGTCATACCTGTGATCCACGCCACTGCCCTCGTCTTATGACGCGGAAAATACGTTTCCTCTGGAAAAAATACTATGTCAGAAGAAACTGCTGTATAGATAGTGCGCCGCATGAACGATATTATCTTTCTTGCGAGAGTCCAGACAGCCAATGCTTCGCCGCAGACCAGCCGATGGTCGTCCGTATCCAGCACGCCACATTGCTGGCACAAGGGCGAATCCGCCAAATGTATTGCGTACTTTTTATCATTTGTAGGGTATTTTCGGTTCACGACGATGTACCATGTTGATCCGACTGATGTAGGTAGATGCGGGTGGTGGACCGTGCGCCTCACCACGTGCCAATTAACAGCTGGGTGTTTCCGTTCCACCCTATTCCGGGCCATCTGTCGAAGAAGCAGATGGTACACGTCCTTCGATGTCGACTGTCGGGTCGTCGGTAAACGCTCTCGAACGTAACTGTGTTCCACGATGAACGTGCGCACATACGTTAACGGGGGCGATATATGGCCGACACTGACTGGAGGAAGATGCGATGTTGGTACTAGTTCTTCGATGATCGTCCCCGTAAGCGAGTGATTCCTGTTGCGCCACCGTTTGAGCATAGTATTAATATACATGTCACGCGCCTTCTCGTGCACGTTCACTAAACCAACGCCCCCCTCTCGCGCTAGAGGGTAACCGTGTTGTACTGTACCTTAAAGAGCTGTCCCAGGCATACATGGTACTCAAAAGCCGCCTGAATCCTCATAGCCATCGTGCGCGTCAAGTGGCACATCATGGGCGCGAGATAAAGGTTGACGAGTAACACTCGCTGCAGCATATACGAGTACATTGACCGTAGGGCGTTTAGTCGTACTGCCGTGCGGACTCTAAGTAACAGCCTTCGGTAGTTGGCCACTCTGCTACCGGGGGCGGCCAACAATGGGTAATAAAGGTAATTTTTGCCTCTAGCGTTGTAGGTATGGGCCTCGTTGTTCTTCTTAAATTGCGATGGATTCTTTTCCACGAATTTCATGAGTGAGTATACCGTAAGTTTTATGATGATGCTGTTAAAATGCCTAGTTCCTCGCAGAGGTACCTTCATGACGCCCGTGGGTAAGCACTACATATTACTGTACTGCTCGCCTTTGTGCAGTCAGTACTTTCTATCCAAGTAGCGAGTTACCTCAGAAAATAGTTCCCTCAGTCATTATTGAATGGAAGATACGTAAACAGGTGGACCCTGATCTAATGTGGGACAAATGCCGAGAAAAAAAAGATTATACAGGTATCAAATTCAAATATTAATGCTACATAATATTTTAAAGTATTTAGAAATATGGGTACCATACATTCATATGCTGTTTCATGGAGGGGGGATGGGGGAGGGGTGGAGGGAGGTGACCCATAATTTTTGCTGTTCCACGGCCTCAACGGGCCTAAGTCTGCTTACACTCGAGGAATACGGTGCTTAGATTCGGCGAGTATCAGTTTGCCAAATTTATTGTGAGAACCTAGTGTAAGCAACGGCAGTATTCAAAATATTTTCCATATAATTAACCTCTGTACTCAATACTTTACTAGATTTCATCCGATCACTTGATTACATAGATAGTAGGAATGCACCTATGGTTGGCGTCATTGACAATATGTCTACTCCGTTGGAAACAGTATTTCTAAATGTAGTAACTATAACAGAACTGCTGCGCTTCCCACAGGTCTATTGGTTACCCATTTTGATAAGTTGTGGGTTTTCCAGTAGTTATATAACCACTATGCTTGCAGAAAGATAGGAAAACGCATTATTCACTCAGAAAGAGGTGCGGTGTTGCACACCTTACAAGTGAACTGAGTTTTCTGCGTCGTTGAGACTGCAAAAGCCTTCACAGCAATTGTCACGTATTAATCATCAGCACTTTCGGCATTTCAATCTTTGGCGATCATTTGCTTCTACACTACTATAAAGACATCTACCGTGCACATTTACAGATATCTGCAACAGCTACAATTGACAAAACTTTCTTGCATAAAAGGGATTTACGCCTTTGGCGAATGATTTTCCTACAGCCATGTTATTCAAATAAGTAATGACAAATAATCCACAGCACCACCCATATTTTTGCCTTGAATGTTCCACCTCAACTAGCTTAAAGTCCCTGCATGTCACTTTATCGAGCATAGACGAGTAATTCCACGACCTACAGAAGTTTTTGAACATTGTACACTGACAAGCAATCTTCGCCTTTCCCATTCTGGTTTCGCAAGGAATTCAAATACGTGATGACTGTTAAATAGACATCAGTGACTGCCATTTGCATGTACTGGTATGAAAATTCTTTCAAAATCGTTGAGATTCTTCCGATATGTAGGATTGTTTCTACAATTTCCTTGTTTTGAAATGCTGTCGGCTGTCTGAGAGCCAATGCAGAAATCTTTCTCATGATCCTGAAAAATAATTCCTGTGCAATAATCTTTAAGTGGCTCAACCGTGTCACGGAAAACAGCAACAACAAAATCCACATCGTATCTTTTTTCTCAGTGGGCTGGATACTTGACCAAGCCATTCTTTAAACATTCTGTTACACAGTCAAGAACGTTATTACTTCCTGTGCACTTAATTTCTTTGCGCTACGGTCGCAGGTTCGAATCCTGCCTCGGGCATGGATGTGTGTGATGTCCTTAGGTTAGTTAGGTTTAATTAGTTCTAAGTTCTAGGCGACTGATGACCTCAGAAGTTAAGTCGCATAGTGCTCAGAGCCATTTGAACCATTTTTTTTAATTTCTTTGTAACTATGCACAGAATAGTGAACAGCTGCGACATCAAAATTCTGTCTGAAATTAGAAAATTTGTTTTCTTTTTCTTTGCCAGAATTTCTCTGCAGTTGGCACACATTATTTTCAAATTGCTTCCGTCTTCTCTTCCCTTCTGACCCTCCCGCAGCTTCTTCCACTAAATGAGAAGCATTGATTTTAAACTTTCTGAAAACAGATGGTACTTGGGTATCCATGATCTCTAAGAACCGTCTGATTTCAGTTTTCTGACTTAAGGACTTTCCCATTTTGATCTGCCTGAACCAGTTCTCCACTGCTGCACCTTCCGTCTTCCCCGCCGAGCAGGAGCTCTATGGCAATTCCAGAACAGAAATGCACAAGTGGCATATATCTCCTTAAAATATGCGGAACAAAATCTTGGTCATCGAAAAGATTATGGGCAGTATGAATTTTCAGCAATATTTGTTCTCCTATTTCTTCTACCTCTGTTTTGAAAAGCCAATAAAATCTACTCGCTTCGTATAATGTTGATGCTGGCATATAATCTTCACATTCGCTTTCGGAGGTGTCTGTGAAGTACAGCAAATGGTCATTCGTGTGAAAATTATTTAGCATATCCAACGATTCCTGAACTCGTGACGTCATTACGCTGTTCATCAAGGCAGTGACGAAATGTTGACAAATGTAGAGCAGTTATTCCCACTTCTTTGCAGAAACCATTATAGCCATACCCATCACTTTGGAAGGCCTCGTTTCTTGAGATGGACAGATATAATCTTCATGAAACGAGCGCAGCGAAAACAGAGTGTAGCTGAACGTTGGTCCTTAAAAGAGGCAATACCGGATATAATGTCAGGGTACAGGATGTCCAAGTATACCACCAAGTTAACACCAAAAATTTTTTCTAAAACTGTGTATATACCAGCCCAACTCCAGTCCACTACGATCCTGGGCAGACTGGTCATTTGACGCCTCCTTTAAGACAATATCGTTTGAAACATCCAGTCAAAGATGCAGTTGAATTGGTGTCATGTGTAGCACTTACGGTTTCAAGTACAAGTAGAATTATTCTGTAAATATTTACTACTACAGCATAGTAATCAATTCCGTTTTCCTTCACTCCTGGCTGCCTGAAAACTACGCATCCTGTTGCGCCGAAATTCAAAATTGCATACCTTATCGTTTTTAAAAAAGTAACCTGTTTGGAATAAAACATGAAGACTTAAAATGGCACGGATACACGACGAATGTACTAATCTTCTGCATTTTGGCTGAGATACCGTAGTACCATATCCATAATCGTTCTTACCCAAATCACGATCACGAAAAGCTTCCCGTCTGGTTTTCTGCAAAACACATAATTACCGCACATCTTGAATATTACTCAAAGAAAGATTTTCGTTGCAGAGGTAATTTAGTTGAAGATACAACTGCCTTGGAGCGACATCTTTAAGAATACTTTTCATCCATTCTCTCTCGGCATCTCTAAGAACATAGAATTTTTTGTCCTGATTTGTGAGATTTCCAATTACATCAGTTGTAATCATATAAGCACGGACAATATTGTTGTAAAGAAAGCAGCTGAACTTGAAAGTAGTACTGTTGCTATGTTTGTACTTTCTACAGCAAACATAATTGAATACGGTTTTGTATTGTGCCTTCCGTTTGAGTAGTCCTTTGAAACGTATGACACCAGGTAACTTCCTCTCAGTATGCTTGAGTCTAAGGACCAACAAGAACTTCTCCTGATCAATGTTGTGCGTACTTAGAAGACCACAGGTTAACAAATTCTAAATGAACTATGCCTACTTCATAATTAAATGACGCTAACTGCTTATTCCGATTAGTCGCTTTCATGCAAGACATCGCATTTATTTACTTCTTGTAGGCGGCCTTTCACCTTTTGTTGTATTCCACCTTTGTCATTCTGCCAGCATTTACTAAGTCGACGCACAATTACTCTTCTAGCAGAACGCCCCACAATACTGCTGACTTCCTCGAAGACAGAGAGAACTCCAAAATCTTCAAAATCAACGTCTTCATGGCTCTCGCCTCTTCTTTTGATCACCTGCACGATAAGAAATGCGGCATAGCCAACGTCCGAAAATAGTTTGAAAGGCATTACGTTGTAGTAGCGAATCAACGTCTTCATGGCTCTCGCCTCTTCTTTTGATCACCTGCACGACAAGAAATGCGGCATAGCGAACGTCGCCGGTCGTTGTGACCGAGCGGTTCTAGGCGCTTCAGACTGGAACCGCTCGACCGCTACGGTCGGAGGTTCGAATCCTGCCTCGGGCATGGATGTCCTTAGGTTAGTTAGGTTTAAGTAGGTCTAAGTTCTAGAGGACTGATGACCTTAGATGTTAAGTCCCATAGTGCTCAGAGCCATTTGAACCATAGCCAACGTTCGAAAATAGTCTGAAAGGCATTACGTTGTAGCAGCGCAGTTTAAGACCATCAATATACACTGTAAATACGTAAAACCGCAAGCAAATGAGCAGCACATGCAACGGCGGCGCACAGGCAAATGCCGTGGGTGGACGTTGAGGCCTCTGTTCAGTTCCGTGCATAGCGGATTCCGCTCTGGTGATTGACGCGCTTCACCAGAGAAACATCCTCGACTTGTTAGGTGCACTGCCGAGGACGTGGTGAGAATAGCAGAATCGTCAAAATTCAAGAAGTTGTTGAAAGCAATCTGCAGAAGTTATTAACTTAAAAGGTCTTCAGGATGAAAAGAACGCACAAAATTAAGGAAGAAGAACTGTTTATTTACACAAGCGAACTAGAACATTATCGAAGTCAAAATAGCCTGCCTCTTTTCGGTGTAGTAGGAAATGGGGTGGAACACAAACACAAACTGCTCCAGCAGGCTGCACTTAAAAAACTACATTGAGAGGAGCCATCGGGTGCGACGAATAGTATTAGACACTACAAAACCTGCGCCAGTAATTACATCTACAGCTAGATAACTACTCGCAGTTCACGCTTAAATGCCTGGTGGAGGTTTCTTCGAAATACCTACAGACTTTTTCTATGCTGTTCCACTCTCTAGCAGCGTGTGGAAAAACTGAACACTTAAACCTTTCTGTACGAACTCTGATTTCTCTTACTTTATTATGATAATCATTTCTCACTATGTAGGTTGGTGACAGTAAAATACTTTTACATTCAAAGGAGACAGTTGGTGACTGACATTTCGTGAAAAGGCCTTGCCGCGAAGAAAAACTCCTTTGTGTTAATTATTGCCATCCCAGCAATAGGCAGACAAAGAGAGAATCAGCACAGTTTGTTAGTACGGGTTTCCTACATCAGGGGCAGGTATGCACTCAGGGGCAAACCTATTGTTCTCCTTTGACAGGTTATTAACCTATTGTTTAGCTAAGAGGATCCGTTCTTTTGATTGACAGGTCCTTAACCTACTGTTACCCCCCCCCCACTCCTCCTCCTCCCCCAACCCCTCAGGAAACCTCCAACCCTCCCCTCACCAATACAAGCACGCTTTTGATATCAAATTGATCTACTAATTAATTAAATCAATCAATTAATTAAATCTACCCTCAGGGTAACCCTCCAGCCCCCCGTCCTCTCCCCTACCCTCACGAAAATTGATGGGAAAAGACTCAGTTGAGCGGTCATTTGGAGGGAATTCGACTACAATGTATGGAATATTATTTAAACAATTTAGACAATGTATGGAACATTGTTTAATTATTTATGGCTGTGTATGGAATATAGTTTGTTTATTTAGTTAAAGAATTTGTCAGGAAATCGATTGCAGTGTATGGAATATTGTTTAAACAATTTAGACAATCTATGGAATATTGTTTATTTAAACAATTAATAGGATTTAAGGCAGTGTATGGATTATAGTGTATTTATTTATTTCAAGAATCTTTCAGGAAATCGATTCCAACCCCTACCCTTCCCTCCTCCTCACTGGTACAGGTACACCTTCAGGTCTGAATTATTCGAATAGCCCTCATTCACTCTTACCAATATGAATGACTACTTAGTTAAACTGATCAATTAATTAACCCCTCCCCCCTCTGGTAAACCCCCCCATCCACATCCTCCCTTACTCCATCTCCTACCTGGAAATTGGTGGCTCTGTGGTTGAGAGGAAGGATCTCATGACAGGACATTCAAGGGTATATTGTTTCCTCATAAAAAAAATCAGTTTGCAGGAGGTGGATTTCTCTTGCTCATCACTCTGTGCTGTTTGAAAACATGCAAGTTTTGTAAGAAGTAATTAAATCGATCGATTTTCTTTCATTCCGATCGCGCATGGAATTCTGTCATGAAACACCTATCACACATAATTACATTGGCAAAACTCTTTCGATCATGAGGCATGTGCAGTCCACTGGACCGCACAGAACACCACCGCACACGCTGCCAGTAGTTGGGGTGCACCGCCAGACACCGCAAAGCGACTACGCGCCTGTCAGCTGGCAAGACACACACAGGTGTCTATTCAAGTCCCGCAAGCACCAGGCGGCAGCACTCCTTGTATAACTGACACCTGAGAAATTCTTGTCAAAAAACGTGTTTACCTTGCCACCATGGCTGACGAATAGCCGCAAGATGTTTACCTAGCACCTCACTCTCGTAGGTGCAGCTAAGAAGTTGTCAGTGATACACTGACATCTCATGTCCATGTAAATAACACCCAAGTCTCCCTCTGGACACATTATAGAAATCTTTTGCAATGCTTCCCAGAATAACACAGGATGCATTCTTCGTAGCGATCCTAATGAAACAGCCAGTCCATTACCTATCAACTCTTCCCGGAAATCGTAAGGTGCCACAGAAATAGTTAATGGTCGGTTTTACTGTTGTAGGAGCTTTTGTATTGTCTCAGCTTTCCTGCATGGAAATTCTTGCCCTAAAATAACCTAATAACGAAAATAGCCCAGAAAACGCCGAATGCATTCCTCCTGATAATCCTAACGAGGCACTCCATCCACCGCGTGTTGCCCTTCCCAGAAATCGTAACGGCCTGCTTTCAACATACGTCTCAAGAACGGCAACCGTTTCGCTCATGTTCTCACCGCTAAAAGCCTTCATCATGTCTGTGGATGCTTGCAAAAACACCGTTAATCATAAAAGCACCTAGTTGTTTGGAAAGAGAGCACTGTGTAAGCACAGACAGAAAAATCAGAACAATTACACAAACAGAATTCGAAGCACTGTCCTACAGAAGAGAAAAATGGCTGGAATTTTTAGTGTCCTACAGCTACTGGTCTGAAGATGTCCTAATACCACAATGGTGGATGAGGGACAGCATCCCGCCAGAGATGGATGGTTTGCTTCTACTTGTCTTTGAATGCTGGAACAAAGAAGACATCACATTACTCACACTTTCCATAGATACCTTGTCCCCATCTTGTTCAAGCCAGGCCGTAGAGGCTCCTATGTCCCATAACAAAAGATGTCTTGTGAATAAATGGAGCATTCTGATTGGCCCTTACTGAATTTACCTGCAAATTACTGATGCTGCCAGTGTGGCAGCACTGTCCGCCTTTCTTCTGCAGATGAGACTTTCAGTGGCAAAACTATTTTGTACAGATCGCCATGTTGCACTGACATTTAAACCCTGAAAAAATGGTCCACAGATCGTCAATTATGGTAAGACACTTCCTCAATTACATTGCTCTGCCACTGAAGAAAGAAGCTTGAATATTTCAGCGTGAAACCGATCTCCAACCTGGCTATATTTCAGCACATACTGTATTGATGTATAAACACACAGTTTGTATCCTGCAAAATAAAAAATCACCACTTCTTCATCCTGCATATAGCTATTGAACATCAGACACTCGTACATATACCACAAAGACAGACAGCATAAGCACATGGACTGTATATAGTCTTCCCAGCACTAGATATTTCCTGCAAGCTCTGTAGATCGTCCACTGCAGCCGACGCTCATAAGTCATCTGCCTCCACACACACACTGGCCTGACACATGACCAGGGCACCCTCAGCGGACCAAGGTCACTCTCCGAACTGTTGTATGAAAGGCTGGGTCTTTTCCTCTCTGCAAAAAGTGTTACTGTTTCTGGCCCCAACCTGCTTGCTTGCTTTCTTTCTACACCTATTTCCAGACTCTGGGATTACAAGAGCATATGTACTTTTACAGGGTTTACCAGAATATAATGCCGTTTTCGCGATACTTCTCGATATCAAGCACATAGTAATATCGCTTGCATAGCTGTATCGCTTGCACAGTATAATTTCGAAGATATTGACTTGAAATTATTTCTCTAGAAACCTAAAACCTTAGCAAAGTGGAGCATGCTGTAAACCACTGAGTAACTAGAAACTTATGTCGTCTGTGAAGACTTTTACGTCAAAACTCGAAAAAAATAGAGGAAACTGATATTTCCACTTGTGAATGCCGATGTGATATAACAGATTCCAAACCATCCTTATAATTTACAAAGTCAACTAAGGTGTTTCTCATGTCTTGAGAACCAGAAAACGTGTCTTCCACCGTCTATCACCTGCTGGATGCACGCAACACACACCACAATCGATGTTCTCTCAACCAAATTAAGACAGTAAATGTGCAGAAGCAGTCAACCAGGCAATTTACATGGGAGCGAATAGTGGTGCTTCGCAAACACGAGTCCATATTGAATCTTCTCAAATTTCAGCGGAGAACATACACGATCACAAAGGCCTTCCAAGACATACTGACAAGGGAACCTCCCCATCGCACCCCCCTCAGATTTAGTTATAAGTTGGCACAGTGGATAGGCCTTGAAAAACTGAACACAGATCAATCGAGAAAACAGGAAGAAGTTGTGTGGAACTATGAAAAAATAAGCAAAATATACAAACTGAGTAGTCCATAAGTATCATATGCAACATCAAGCTCACTTAAGCTCAGGAGCGCCGTGGTCCTGTGGTTAGCGTGAGCAGCTGCGGAACGAGAGGTCTTTGGTTCAAATCTACCTTCAGGTGAAAGGTTTAACTTTTTATTTTCAGTTTATGTAACAAACGTTTACATTTTCATCAATTTTTGAGAGTGATTATCACATCTACAAGAAAATCTAAATCGGGCAAGGTAGAAGAATCTTTTTACCCATTCGCCAAGTGTACAAGTTAGGTGGGTAGACAACATATTCCTGTCATGTGACACACATGCCGTCACCAGTGTCGTATAGAATATATCAGACGTGTTTTCCTGTAGAGGAATCGGTTGACCTATAACCTTGCGATCAAATGTTTTCGGTTCCCATTGGAGAGGCACGTCCTTTCGTCTACTAATCGCACGGTTTTGCGGTACGGTCGCAAAACACAGACACTAAACTTATTACAGTGAACAGAGACGTCAATGAACGAACGGACAGATCATAACTTTGCGAAAATAAAGATACTAAAATCATCAGTTCAGGGAAGACTTGAACCAAGGACCTCTCATTTCGCAGCTACTCACGCTAACCACGGGACCACTGCGCTCCTTGAGTCCTATACCCATTGATGTTGCATATCTTCGCATGGACTACTCAGTTTGTATATTTTACTAATTTTTTTCATAGTTCCACACAACTTCTTCCTGTTTTCTCGATTGATCTGTGTTTAGTTTTTCAAGGCCTATCCACCACTGTGCCAACTTATAACTAAAACTGGGGGGGGGGGGGGGGGTGCGATGGGGAGGTTCCCTTGTGAGTACTACTCGGCTATTCAGCCGTCTAGAGGACGACACGGTTGGGTCAGCTGCATTCCCATGCCCCAATCAGCCTTTCCACTTGGACGGCTCCTGCCATTAGCTGGAAACGTGAATCATTCCCACCATAGGCCACCGCCGCCGCCGCGTGCCACACACCCACAGACAGAATCGTCCTAGGAAACCAGCTACGTATATATTTGATCGCTATACTTACAATTAAATATTACGATTGTGGTCTCAATTGGACGACATTCAACAATGGCGAAAGTATCGGAAATACCCCCTGGTGACGGCTGCGGCTCTGTGCAACGTCCCCTTTGAACAATTATACAGGACTGTGCTTAACCTGACACACAATATTTTGTTAGCGCAACGCAGTCTGACTTTCAATAATTCGTACAAAAGAATGGGCCCTGACTAACATTAACCTATACCTTTCACAAATCACTTACCTCACAAAAATCTTCGCTGCTCAAGCTACTGCAATACAGCGAGCGCCACTACTGCCAGCTAAATAAAAGATTCAAACTACTGAAGGCACTAACTACTGATAGGGATAGTTAGCAAATGAAAGATATTAATAGAGAACAAACAATGTATTTACCTTAATATCATCACAAGTCATAATATATATATCAGTTCATGACAAATTGCAAACCTCCGCCATCTCTCTCCCCACATCCACCACTGCTGGCGGCTCACCTCCAACTGCGCAACGCTACGCACTGTTCACAGCCAGCTGCCTAACACTACAATGGCGAGTATTACAACAATGCAAAGCAGCCACAGACTGCACACAGCACAGCCAGTGATTTTCATATTGAGCGCTACGTAATGTTGCCAATAAGAAAACATAAACAGCCTACTTACATAGAGAAAACATAAACAGCCTACTTACATAGCCCCCATGCTCCCCACAAAAAATTTTACAAATGTTTTTGGCCAGTGGCCAATAATGATTTGATAAAATTTTTCATAATTACACTAACAAAGAAATCAAATGCACACACTTATTGATACAATGTTGGTCAAAAGCTAAAATTTTCTCACAGTCCATAAAGACAGTCCTGATCATTCATTACGGTAAAATATAGTGTTTTTGTCAAAGTCTGAGCAGTAGAAGAAAATGCACACGGAAGTAGTGGATTTCCATGCAGTCTTGAAGAAGAAGTGTTGTCCTTCCAACGGAAAGACAGTGCTGACTCTTGACATGCATACAGGTAATGGGCCACAACAGAGCAAACCCACAGCAGAGTCAGTCGTAGTTTGGAAGAATATTGGTAGGTAGGTCATCACAGAGCAGACCCACTGTAGTCCTGGTAGAGATTACGGTATTGGTGGGCCACCAGAGGTGCAGACCCACTGCAGTCCTTGTAGAAATAATGGTATTGGTGGGTCATCAAAGATGCAGACCCACTGTAGTCCTTGTAGAAATAATGGCGTTGGTGGGTCATCATAGATGCAGACCCACTGTAGTCCTTGTAGAGATAGCCAGCAGCCATCTGTTGTGACTGTGCAGGTGCACAATCATCATTGAAGAGTCTTGCGGATAATATAGCAAGTCCATAAACCACCACTTGTGCACTCATAAAGTTTTCGGAACTGTCCTTAGAACCAACAATGCTGTTATCCAGTCCCTTGCTGAATTATTAACACACGTGCAAACACTAACAGTCCCTACTTCTCACATATTGTCCATATACTATGACCAACAGAAACGTGTGCAGTGAAATGTAACTTACAAGTTAATAATGTCATGAACTGGTGACAATTACAATTTTATAACATAAGAATACAATTACAAAGGTACAAAATACATCATTAAAAACATAATAATACAGATAACATTTGTAGTACAGGCTTTACAAAAGAATAGAAATAAACATATACATCAGTGTTACAAAAATAGTGACATAAGTACATACATAAAATAATGAGAATAGTTTTCGAAACATTAATTTCACACATGAACATTGAAACAGAACAGAATTGTAAACAACTTTACAAAGAAAATAACATATTATTAATGCAACTTATATTTGAGGATAACAGTATTCCTCCTCATAGTGAATATAGCTTAGTATTAGAAGAGAAAAAAATTCTATGAAATAGTACACAGAGACAGGATGAAAACAAATACTCAAGGGTACACAAACACATAGTGGGATAACACCAATAGGAAAGGACAGGGTTCGTTTTCAGTGTAACATTTGGTACTGCAGTCCAACCCAAAACTTCATATATCTTTCCTCTTATTTCATCCTTTGTTTCCACCAAAAAAAATTCTATCTAAGCATGCTTTCTGTATTTATATGTTCACACATTTCTTACCTCAACATTTATTTCCAAGAAAATCCTACCTAAACCTGTTTTCTCAATGCATTTCTTCCAATTCATCGCAACTCATTCTCTTAGAGGCTACCCCCTCTTAAGCTAACTTAAATCTACTGAGCTCAGATGCTAAACTAAGGGACGAGGCAATGCAGCAGCACAAAATAAGTAACACAAACAGCAATGACCAAAAAATTGGAAAATTGCAAAGCAAGCTACAGTAAATCTAAATTAACAGATAAAATGCAAAATTACAACTAATATGAGCCAATGAGCAGCAACAAAAAAAAATCAGTTGTAAAACTGGCTTAACAGAGTAATGTAATGTGAAATTTAGTAGCACTATGCCTGGCAAACAGCAACAGCAAATGCAATAACTTATATCTAAACATGACATAGCTCAAGCAGAAAAAATAATACAGTAAAAACAACAATGCAGATAAGGGAAATGTATATTCACATCTTAATATCTATGTAATTAAAGTGGTGCACCACAACAACTTATTGTAAAAGAAATATTACCATGTACTTGAAAAGAATATTATGTATGCAGTTACTAGTTCCTTCTTATTGTTCTTTCCTTTCCAAGTGCTCCTTTTTTAAAGAATGTGGATCATAAAATAATTATTTAATAGATCTGTTGACAGAAAGTGTTCACATTAGCAAATGCATTTTATTTTATAAAAGCAATGCTGCAACACAGCTGAAAAACAGGTATCAAATGAAATAAGCAATTACGCAAACCAAAGCATAAAAATATCATTCAATAGTCATGTGGCATTTCGTAAGTCAGTAGCTCTCAACTCTCATAGAAAGACACTTGTCATAATCAGGTGTGCAGATGTACGAATATTTCCCATCAATTCATAAGCATTTCAGCAATTAGCACAAAGTGCGAGTAATCATATGTTTTCAAGTAACAAGGGTGTCGCATTAGCGATGAAAGGCACACCCTAATGGCTTGTTCTCCAGGTGTTTTCCTGTGCTCTGAAAGGCACGCGCTAATGGCTTTTTCTCCAGGCGTCTGACACAGCTGGGTGCCCACGACGCATTATGTGTAGGTGGTCCGTTAACTTTCTTACGGAAATATTTACGACAGCAGTTTCCGCTACAGAGACAGTCGCATATAAAAATATTTCACAGGTCAAGAATTTGCGTTACAAATCTGTAGAAACAAAATGCTATTGATATAACAGTGTCCAAAAAAAATTTTCGTCTGCATTGTAATACATTCACGAATATACACACACATTTCATAACTCTTAAAGTACGTTTCTTGGTTTCCAACATCCTTTTCATAAATCAGAGTCCCTAAACACTACTCATTATTCCTTACCTCATTATACATATACATATTCGTCGACACTTCTTCAATATTTCATCATGAGAAATACGTAGCATAATAAACATTCCTCAACAACATAATACACATCGTCGTCGTAATAATAACATCATAACACCTCAGTCAAATCTCAAAATCGTCGTAACTTCCTCCAATAATTTCTAAGCCTAAAAAAATTCTCTGCTCATGTCAAAAGTGTCAGCTGCCTCAAACGTACTTTAAAAATCATGAATCCATACCAAATACATCATTCAAAGCTCTCATAGTATCACAATGGTTCCAAAAAAATATGAACAGTTTACAAAGTACAGACAAAATACACTTTCATAAGTGTGAAGTTATCCAACTGTGTAATTACATAAACATCTGTCACTGATATAGTAAAATAAATGTTTGTCTCTCTCAGTTAAATGATCAGATAGCAGTGTAATTTGTGTGTTAGAGAAATATGGTACCGATGTGTAAAGTTGTATAAGCAAATACCATATTAGCTAGGGTTCCTTGTGGTTGCCACACACATGGTACACAAAGTAGGCATGTACCCCCCTGAGGATTAATGTAATTATACCCTCAGGTGTTACAGATTACAGCAATGAAATGAAATATATCACGGAAAACTTTCTTTGTAATTCAAAAATCTTTAAAAATAAATGTTTTAGGTATAAAATTGATCACTGAAATGCGTGTCCTGTAGCGCTAAATGTGCATCTTGTTGTAAGATAATCTCTGTGGAAGTGTCGTAGTTATTTTCCTCCGAAAGCTAAGTTCTGCAGAAGCCAATGTACTTACCTCATGATAAACAAAAGTGAAATGCTTTGCGTATAGATATCGTAGTTATTATGCTTATTGGCGTGATGAAGAAAGTACTGTACAGTAATGTATTGTTGTGCCACGAAAAAAGGCTGTCTCATTGTTGCTATACCACAAAAGTTACTACTAAAACATGTTTTTCTTTCCAGAAGAATTCAGAAAACTGTGCAGATATAAAACAGATACACCGCAAAAGCAACATTGTAAATTGTCACTCATTAGTAGCGTCGTGATAAAAATCGTGTAGCTGTCACATAAACTAACCTCTGTGTCATCTGGTATCTCTCAGAAAGCACTTTAAATACAGAATGTATTTTCAGGTAACCAAAATGTTGCATTAAAATCTCATTAGCAGTACTGGTAAATGTTCTAAGTATGTGAGCCTTATAGTCGTTACGTAATCGTACAACTAACAAGCAAGAATGTACACACACAATAACACTGTGACGTCTGTTCACTATAACAATGCATTCGTCATTTCTGTTTAAATAAGTTCTCTTGGTTCTTGATTGGATATTTAACTTCAAACATTGTTGTATGTTAACAGATTCTAAGTCTGACAAAGCATATTAGTAATGTGAAGCGAAAAATTTTATGACAAAGACTAAGTTAAAAAGCAGATTATCTTTCAATAAACGGTTTTACATGTGAAATGTGGTGTAAACCTTTACTCTTCCTAGTACGCAGAGTTTCAACTTCAACGCAATTATCATGTGGTATACGTCGGATTCTGTAAGGTCCATTGTAAACTAGAAAGAATTTGTGACTCAAGTGTTTCTTCTTATGTGACAATGAATGAGCTTTAATGAGAACTTTCTGACCAATATACAACTTCTTTGCATTTGCTTTACCGTGTAGTTTTCTCCTTTTGTCTGCTGCAGATTTTATATTTTTAAGAGCCAAATCAATTATGTCTTTGTGTCGAAGTTTACGTGTATTCGGGAAAGGTACAAGCTCTCTGATTCTGTTCGGTGGTTCTTCATTCTTCAGTACAAGAGTAGGTGGTAAAGCAGTGGAGTCGTGAGGCATTTCATTCAGCACGTTTTGAAATAAGTGTAAATATCTGTCCCAGTGCTGATGCTTTCTGTGACAATAAAGTCTACAAAGCTTATTGATTTCTTTCATAATCCGTTCGGAGGGGTTACAATGTGGTGAGTACAATGAAATAAAAACAGGTTTGATTTTATGGTTGCGAAGCATGCGTGACCAAACAGCAGATCTGAATTGCGGTCCGTTATCTGAAATGACTTTACTAACGTGTCCAACTTCACGTAAGAAATTTTTAACAAAGGCGTTGGATACAGACCGTCCTGTGGCTTTACGTAACGGTGTGAAAGAAACAAATTTTGAAGTAAGTTCAACAGCGACTAGAACGTACGAAAATCCATTGGATGTTCTGACAAGCGGTCCCAAAAGATCAACAGCCGCAAATTCTTTTAATTTAGAAGGAATAATAGGAAACAACGGAGCACGATGTGAGACAGTAGATGGTTTCGCCTTTTGACAAAGTTTACAAATAGACAAGACTCTTCGAATTCTTTTTTCCATATTGTTAAAATAACAAGTCGTTCGAAGAATATGATAACATTTTCGTGGACCAAAATGTGCGTAGCTGAAATGAATGTACCAAATGAGCTTATTAACAAAATCGTCTGGAATGCAAAGTACCCATAGCTTGTCATCAACAGTGCAGCGTTTGAAGAGTATGTTGTTTCTAACCAGATAATAATGCCGAATCTGTGTGTGTGTCCTTTCATGCCATTTGCTCTTGATGTCTTTCCAAATCGGATCTTTATCTTGTTCATGAGCAATGTCCTTTAAAGATGTGGTGATGAAGTTTTCAAAGGCGACTTTCTGAATGTAAAGAATACTGAAATTTTTCTCGAGGTTGCCTTCTTTGTTACTTTTCTCAAGCCCAGCCGGTGCGCGTGACAGTGCGTCCGCAACAATGTTCTCCTTGCCGGGAATGTAGACTATTGTGAAGCGGAATTCTTGCAGAAACAATGCCCAACGTTTTAACCTGTCATGATTTAATTTTGAAGACATAAGAAATTGTAATGCACGATGATCACTGTATACTTTTACGTGCTTACCAGAAAGAAAGAAACGGAATTTGTTAAATGCCCAAACGATAGCCAAAGCTTCTAATTCAGTAACGGAATAATTTTTTTCAGATTTTGTTAGCACTCGGCTAGCAAAAGCAATGGTTTTCTGAACGGTAGTGTCATTTTCTATGGCTTCTTGAAATAAATGGGCACCAAGACCGACTTTAGAAGAATCCGTGCTAAGGCAGAAATCTTGTGACAGATCTGGATGAGCTAAGATTGGCGCGTGAAGTAACGCTTCTTTCAAAGAATTGAATTCCAACTGTGCTTGTTCGTCCCAGTTCCAAATAGTATTTTTTCCAGTGAGAGAACAAAGTTTTGGTGTAACAAGAATTTGCATATTCAGAAAACGACGGTAAAAATTTACGAGACCTAGAAAACTGCGGACTTGTCTTTTTGTGGATGGAACTGGAATGGCTCTGATTGCTTCTAACTTTTCAGGATCCGGCTGAATGCCTTCAGAAGAAATAATATGTCCCAAAAACCTCACCTTTGACCTACCGAATTCAGACTTTTCCAAGTTAACTGTAATTCCAGATTCTGCAAAAATATGTAACACGCTGTTGAGGATGCGATTGTGTTGTTCCCATGAGGCTTCTGCTATCAGAATATCGTCTACATATAAGGTGATGTGACGTTTTAAGAATTCAGGTAATATGGAATTTAGCCCACGAATGAATGCTGCCGAAGAAATGTTCAAACCAAAGGGAAGTTTCCGAAACTGATAACAAACGCCGAAACAAAGGAAAGCTGTGTATTTTCTACATTCTGGATGAAGTTCGATCTGATAAAAGCTGGATCTGAGATCAATGGAAGACAACACTTTTACACCATTAAAATTTTGAAGAAGTTCTTCTAACGTTTGCGGCCTGTCTGTTTCAGGAATAATGATCGTATTGATTTGTCTCGAATCTAAGACAAGCCTGATCGATCCATTTTTCTTCTCAACAACATGTAATGGATTGTTGTATGAGCTTACTGCAGGCTCAATAATGCCCTCATCGAGCATAGATTGTATTTCTGTTCTAACACGGTCCCTATAATGTGCTGGAATTACATATGGTCTAACACAAAATTTAGTATGCTCACGAACACGAAATTGGTATTGAAATCCCTTGATTGTTCCTGTTTTATGAGTAAAAACTGTGGAATGTGCTTGTAAAATCTCAAAAAGGTCCTGCCTATCAGTGTCATTACTATTCTCAATTGTTTGAATTTTATTCTGAATTAACTTATTAGTGTCAAATGCGCCGTCGATATCATCCCTGTCAGTACTTGCAGAGTGATTGTTAGTGTCTAGTTCCGTAGAAAAGTCCGAACTGTTGTCTAACAGAAGGTAAAGCCGATTAATTTCCTCGTCATGGTTTGAGAGCCAATCTTCAAATTTCAAAGCTATTGACTTACCTTCTTTCTCTAAACTTATTTCAGCATCGTGAAAGCTTAAGATTGCTTTGTATTCATTCAAAAAGTCTACCCCCAATATAATTTCCGTCGACAATAGTGGAACAATGAGAAAGTTCATAGAGAAGCTGTGGCTTTGACAAAAGAATTCTAAATTGGTTTGTTGGCGTACATCTACACTTTTTCCAAAGATTGCACCTTGTAATTTAATCTTACGTAACGGAAGTGTGGGGCAATCGTTCGATTTGTTGCATTTGCTAAAGGCTGTTTCACTAATTACTGAGATGGGACTGCCAGAGTCAAGTACTGCCGTAAATTTTACGTCTTTTACAGTAATGTGAATCACAGGATATGCAATGTTGTTAAGTTTTACGTCGTGTTCCTGGAGTAAGATGTCCCTAATGTCTTCCATTTTTACGTAATTACTAGCTACGGCAGCTGCGTCATCAGTTTCATAAGTACGTTTTGTTGCTGCCAGCGGTGTGAGTCATTGCCTATTGTCTCTTTGTTGGCGCGCGTCGTTATTGGGATTTGGAGACCTAACTTCTACAAATTCACCGTGACGAGAGGGCCCTGCTCTGTTTGAATCCCGCCAGTTCTGATGCAATTCAGGTCTGTCGTTACGATCATATCGTCTGTCGTCATGTCGGTAGATTCCATAGTTTCTTTCTTGTCGGTCACATGGTGGAGAATTTCTCCCTGAATCGTAACTGCGCGCTGGTCCGTTGCGTCTAAAGTTATTCTGTCTCCCTTGATAGTATTTATTTTGGTTCCCATATTGTCTGTTTCTCTTATTGTCTCTGTGATAGTCATTACCACGGAGAGGTGATCTTTCCCTGTAGTTATTACTACTCTGCCAACGGTTGTCATACGGGTGGTGTCTATTTTGATCACGATTTGTGTTGTGAGAATAGCCTTGTCGCGTCCAGTTATTATTTCTTTCATCGCGGAATTGCGACTGATGTGATCTGTAATTGTTGTGCTCCTGCGTTCCGCGATTGTCAGTGTCACTTTCCAGTTCTTGTAACAGTCCCTGAAAAGCTTCAATGTCGTCTTTGCAACGTCCTGCCAAAATAATGTGTCGTAAATGTTCAGGTAATTTGATTAAGCAAATGCCGATGAGTTCTGAGGGGCTGTATGGATTTGACAGGTACTGATTCTTGTGCAACATGTCTTCAAAATATTTCACAAGACTGGAGAATTCAGATTGTTCGAAATGTTTCATCATTATGATGCCATGTTTTACACGGTCTTGTGTAGCTTGCGACCAATATGCTGAGAGGAAGGCATGGTAAAATTCTCCTTCACTGTGGCAATCGTGAATGACCGATCGCATTCTTACAGCTGGTTCATTCTCTAAGTAGCCACACATAAATTCTAATCTGTGCTCCAATGACCAGTTGGGAGGAAAACAATGAGAAAATTGATGGAGCCATGCTTGTGGATGAATGTCGTTGCCAGAATTCTTAAATGTTTTGAATTTACGTGTAGTAATGAACAGCTTATAGTCAAAATCGTCATGTCGGCGAATCGCATATCGGTCATTGTTAGGTCGTGTCGGCCGTTCCATCTCAAAATTCGGTGCACATTGCCAATTTCTTTCATAATTTCCGAAATGCCCTGTGTTATTATTTTGCGGCTTTTCCGTGTTTCTAAGTCCCTCTTCCCGTGTTGGAGCGCGAGTGTCCTCTGAAATACGTAATTCTTGTATTACCTGTGTCAGCTGATCTTGTACTTCCCGGATTTCTCTTTGGTGTTGTGTATTAATTTGATTCTGATTTTGTTTGAATTTTCTTATTTGTTCATACTCTTCTGTGTCAGTGAAGGCTACGGGTCTTGTGTCATTCAGATCATCATCTACCTTTGTAGATAAGTTAGTGACCTGATCCGAAAGTTCGGCTACTTTCTCCGATAGTGTACTTATTTCTTCAGTGTGTTTTTCTGAACCAAGTTTCAGAGTATCTACTGTGTCCTTAAAGTTTTCCTGAGTTTTTGCAAGTTGCGTAACCGAATCGGTAGATGCAACTGAGTCAAATTTAGCTTGCAAGGTCTCATGATTTTCATGAACAATAATTTGCAGTTCTTTTATGGCTGTTTCGTGATTCTGTAATGCATTTTCATGCCGCGAAAAAATAGGTTGAAAATGCTCACAAATTTGTGTTTTTACGTCATTACAGACTTTTTGACATTTCGATTCAATGTTATGTAACTCAGTAGTTAAATCTTCACGTGTTTGTTCAAGTGTTTGTTCCAATGAGTCTAACTTTTTAAGATTTTGTTCCACTGTGTCTAACTTTTGAAGCTTTTGCTGTGTTTGTCTCTGATTTTGTTCCATTGTGTCTAACTGTTGCTGTGTTTGTCTCTGATTTTGTTCCATTTGTTGCATTAATTGCAATAATAATGTATTAGTGTCTGGAATCTGTTTCTCTACGCTGTTCGGCAGTGCATTTGCACCGGCAACATTCACATTTTGACAAGCAGAAAATGTGTCTTGACTTATTTGAGAAAACTGTGATAACCCAAAACCTGAATCTACAGTATTTGCGAAATTGTGTCCTGTCATTTCGGATTCCTGAGGCGAGCTGTTGCCGACCGATCGATCGATAATGCTTCCCTCTTCACTAATTGTTTCACTGTCCGTGCCATTGTTTGCCGCCCGCTCCATTTCCCTATGCACGATTACCAAATTACTACTTTGAACATCAGTTAATTCATTACTCGGTGGCGCTAACACACTGCTTTCATTTTCACTGTCATTTCTCAGTTTACTTTGGAGCCTAGTATTACGTTTTTCACACGCCATTATTGTCACAGTATTTCACACGACAACACAGAAAAACACAATTTGAAGAGCAAAAATAAGAGAACACATTAACATAACACTGAAAATAATATCTAGTTAATTACAGCTGCGAAATACTTGGTGCAAATCTATATGCATGCCACAACTGTTTTACTGTACAACAATGAAAGACTGCAACTACAAAGGAGATTCTCTCTACAATTACGCGCTAGCAATAAACAAAAGCTACACTAAATACACAAACTACAAGAAAAAATCAGAAGATTCCAGTGAGGTATCCTAGGCTAAGGGTCGACATATGCAACGTCCCCTTTGAACAATTATACAGGACTGTGCTTAACCTGACACACAATATTTTGTTAGCGCAACGCAGTCTGACTTTCAATAATTCGTACAAAAGAATGGGCCCTGACTAACATTAACCTATACCTTTCACAAATCACTTACCTCACAAAAATCTTCGCTGCTCAAGCTACTGCAATACAGCGAGCGCCACTACTGCCAGCTAAATAAAAGATTCAAACTACTGAAGGCACTAACTACTGATAGGGATAGTTAGCAAACGAAAGATATTAATAGAGAACAAACAATGTATTTACCTTAATATCATCACAAGTCATAATATATATATCAGTTCATGACAAATTGCAAACCTCCGCCATCTCTCTCCCCACATCCACCACTGCTGGCGGCTCACCTCCAACTGCGCAACGCTACGCACTGTTCACAGCCAGCTGCCTAACATTACAATGGCGAGTATTACAACAATGCAAAGCAGCCACAGACTGCACACAGCACAGCCAGTGATTTTCATATTGAGCGCTACGTAATGTTGCCAATAAGAAAACATAAACAGCCTACTTACATAGAGAAAACATAAACAGCCTACTTACATCTGTAAATAGAAATATCTGTGCCATTCCTACGGCTTTACATGCTTTTCCAAGTAAAAAAATTTTCATTCCCTTTCCTATCACAGTATTCCACGTCAAATCCATAATTTCCTTATGACTGGACACAGTCATTTTCCTTGCACATGTCGGAACACATAAACATACTTTATAAACCTGATGTTCAAGGCGAAGCTATCACGCATCCCCTACTACAAAGTATAATACTTCGCCAATAACTGATTGATGGCGATACGAACCAATACTGAGCGAAAATCAGCGATGGGTGGACATGTCTCATACGTTTTTCCTACGAGTGGTACCACTGTGTCTTAGAAAGAGAGGCGTAATTGTCTTACAAGTCGCCAGGTGTTAAAAACACGATCGCAATGACCATGTTAATATCACAATCGGTCTTGGTTATACATGTGCTCACAAGTCTCACTAACGGTGTCCATATTACAAACTATACAATCCTTATAAAAGGAGGTACGGCATTGCCTCCAAATGAAGTGGTTTTTCCAGACAAATACCACCACACTGAATATAGATGGTGATCGCCAGAGTGTATATTATCAGATCAACAGTGCTGTTACACGTCGCCAACAGTGTAAGCTCGTAATAAAATTACTGAATTTAGAAAGTGTTTCAGCTAAAGAATGTGGTATGAAGACAGTATTTGCAACTCTCTAATGCCAGCGCTAGATATTTCTCCAGTATTTGTAATGAATTATGTCTCCATGCCAGGTTCTGTGATGTATCCACTTGGCTATAGCCGATGAGTTGATTGAGAATGATCGCAAACAATAGATTGTGTGCTGATTGAGGTCTTGAGAAATGTACATAGATCTCTAATGCTACTCTTTCCAGTAGAAATGCTGTCTGCAATTTGGAATCAAGTCTTTCCATTCAACCGCATACCTGCGTTGGATCCTATGGAGAAGTCGTTTAATGATTACAGCCACTAGAGAGTCATATTTCTGGCATTCTCATATCTCTAAACAAGTCACCCTTTTCGAACCTATCTGCTACAGTAAAATTCCAACGTGATTTTAGATAGTCCCTATGTATCTTGCAACTGCTCCTCAGACTCTGCTCTGCCATCCCAGCAGCCTTGTGCATGTGATCGTTCCAGTGCTAGTCAGAATTGAGCAGACGTCAGAGAGAGCCATATCTACCACATTCTGCAGCCTGTGTAGAAACAGGGTAAGCTGAGTTAGTGCAACAGAACCGTGTTTTGACCATTCGATAGAAATGGGAACATGTTGAAAGGAAAATCAGCATTGGCCGTATTTTGCTGTTTTATTGTCAGCAAAATCGATTTTCAGTCACTTAGTGACCATCCTCAGTGCTGTAATATAAACTAAAATTGGTAGGCACTGGTATCAAGCTATAACCACAAGCTTAGAGCGATCACATAAACTGAGTACTGCTCTGCTATTCAGCCGTCTAGAGGACGACACGGTTAGGTCAGCTGCATTCCCATACCCCAAAAAGCCTTTCCACTTGGACGGTTCCTTTAGTTTATGTGATCGTTCTAAGCTTGTGGTTATAGCTTGATACCAGTGCCTACCAATTTTAATTGTATATTACAGCACTGAGGTTGGTCACTAAGTGACTGAAAATCGATTTTGCTGACAATAAAACAACAAAATAAGGCCAATGTTGATTTTCCTTCAAATTCTATCCACTATTTGGTCGTGGTGCACGCAACACTCCATGGAGTCGCCAATCAATGGGAACATGTTGTTGTATCTCTGGGAACCATACACAATGTGTAAGGTCAGCGCCAAATGAAGCCCACTCCAGCAACACGAGGTAGTATAAAGACAGTATGAACAGTGATGGTGGTGTTTCTTATTGGGACAATTAGGAAGACTCAAAATCATACAGGTACTGCAGTTCAAAGCAGATCCACATACCTCAGGGACTATTCACGTCTATCACCCCAAAATTCTACCATCCTTATTCTGTACCATCCAACAGAGAAAAATTACGAACTGTAAAAGCTCTGCTAACTTCAGCCGATAGAGAAGATAAGATTTTTACCGCATCTCTCTCTCTCTCTCTCTCTTCCACTATATCGAAAACAAATACCGTCTGCATGCCAGCATGGAGCACATGTGTCGATCCTATTAAATATACAGGTATTGGTCCATTGGAGCAGGCGGCCAGTGTAGTGCGTCAATGCCCATACTTTAGGAGGAGGATGACCGTATCCCACAGAGTATAGTGTCAGTCGCAGGAGACGCTCCCTGTGTCGCTGTTTGAAACATTGTTTCTCTGCTGTAACTTGCTTTCTACACTGCCATACATTTTTTTTCCGCCACGACTTCGAGGTCTGAGTCTATCATCCCAACATCCTATCATCGTTATTCTGTACCACCCAACACAGAAAAATTACGAACTGTAAAAGATCTGTTAAACCGTTCTGATCCATTACCTCTCACAGAAAACTAGACGTCACACAGTGTAAATCATGTTGTTGCTGATGCTACCAGAAAACACACACACACACAGTGGATGATTTTAAATAAAAGTCACAACATAAGGAAACTGGAAGTGTTTTGGGTCACTGTGGAGCGTTTCCAAACTGCTGTCTGAAGCTGACTGACGGTCTCTACATTTAAAATGATCTGCCATAGTGACGGGATAGCTGATGGCTCTGTGTTCTGTTCCGATTGATTCCTCATGTTGCAGTTATGTGCATGATCACTGGTTCGGTGCTAGCCACCCCCAGAAGGTGTTGCCCCTCCACCAAGACTCTTTCACCATCTCAAACGGGCGATTTCAGTCAATCATTATGTAGTAACCAACAGCGTACCTGTGGACAGATGGGATGGAAGAGATACCGTCGATGTACTGTAACAATAAGCATCACAGTTGATAGTGTGAACAATTTTAGCAATTTTGTAGTAATTTCAACACCGACCAAGATACGACAGCCTGTTTCTCAATTTCAGTATCATCACTAAACTGCCCCTCCTCTACTTTGCGAGTTCCATTGCAAATGTAGATAGATGACTGTGCAGTATGTCCATTCATTGTTAATTCTCAAGCATATACATCATCAAAGTATACCAGACGGCGCTCTATATATTTCTAGCACCTCGAGCATAGTGTGTACTTCATGATCATTCTCTATGTGAATTGGAGTCACAGGGCATTCTCGTATTCTTAGGATAAAGTTAGAAACTGAAAGATGCCCTCACACTGTCTTTGACCAACCCGCTCTGCAGCACTGTTACCGATTTAATCTGCAGCTGACCAGAAGTAGACCGCCACAATCCACATCTCGTGAATTAATGGAGAGTGACGAGTCTATAACTGCTGTTCCACACTCATCCAAGTGCACAAGATTTCTCCAGACGTGCACATGTCGAGGAGGTTAGCACCCCTTATTGGTGTATAGTAGTAGATAGAGGAAGGGCGTTTTAGCGATGACACTAAAATTGGGAAGCATGCTGTCGCATCATTCGTCGGTGTTGAAATTACTGTAAAACTGCTAAAACTGTTCGCACTATCAACTGTGATGCTTATTATTACAGTACATCAGTGGTATCTTTTCCATCCCATCCGTTTACTGGTACGCTGTTGGTTACCACATAATGATTGACTGACATCGCTTGTTTGAGGCGGAAAAGAGATGTGGTGGTGGGGCAACACTTTCTGGGGGTGGCTAGCACCGAACCAGTGATCATGCACATAGCTGCAGTATGAGGAATCAATCGAAACGGAACACAGAGACGTCACCTATCCCATCACCGTGACACATGAATTTAAATGTAGAGGCCGTCAGTCACCTCCGGGCAGCAGTTTGGAAACGCTCCACAACTGCCCAAAACACTTCCAGTGTCCTTATTTTTTGACTGTCTTTTATTTAACATGGTCATCATCCTCGTACAATATGGGTGTTGACACTATACACTGGTCTGTGCAAGCGACTTCAATCGCTGGCCGCCTGCTCCAATGAATCAATACCTGTATATTTAACAGGATCGCCGCATGCGCTTGATGCTGACAAGCATGGTACACAATAACGATGATACAATTTTGGGGTGATAGACGTGAATGCTCCCTGAGGTATGTGGATCTGCTTTGAATTGCAGTACCTCTATGATTTTGAGTCTTCCTAATTTTCCCGATAATAAACACAACAATCACTGTTCATACTGTCTTTATACTACCTCGTGTTGCTGGAGTGGGCTTCGTTTGGCGCTGACTTCACACATTGTGCATGGTTGACAGAGCTACAACAGCATGTTCCCATTTCCATCAAATGGTCCAAGCACGGTCCTGTTGCACTAACTCAGCTTACCCTGTTTCTACACAGTTTGCAGAATGTGGTAGATATGGCTCTCTCTGACGTCTGCTCAATTCTGACTTACACTGGAACAATCACATGCACAAAGCTTCTGGGATAGCAGAGCAGAGTCTGAGGAGCAGTTGCAAGATACGTAGGGACTACCTAAAATCACGTTGGAATTTTACTGTAGCAGATAGGTTCAAAAAGGGCGACTTGTTTAGAGATATGAAAATGCCAGAAATATGACTCACTAGTGGCTGTAATCATTAAACGACTTCTCCATAGGATCCAACGCAGGTATGCAGTTGAATGGAAAGACTTGATTCCAAATTTCAGACAGCATTTCTACTGGAAAGTGCAGCAATAGAGATCTGTATACATGTCTCACGACCTCAATCAGCACACCATCTACTGTTTGAGATCATTCTCAATCAACCATCGCCTATAACCAAGTGAATACATCACAGAACCTTTGACATGGCATCGAGACAGAATGCATTACAAATACTGGAGAAATACAAACCACATTCATTGTATTGTTTTGTATTGTATGTTAACCTGGGACCTAGAAACGACGGAGAGGCTCTGTCCCCAGAAGGGCCGCAGTGGCCCATAACCCCACGACGACTACCACAGTCCACTTCACCTCTCCGCTGCCCCACACCGAACCCAGGGTAAACCACATTCCTTAGTTGAATCACTTTCTAAATTCGGTGATTTTATTACGAGCTTACACTGTGGCGATGTGTAACTGCAGTGTTGGTCTTATAATATACACTCCGGCGATCACCATCTATATTCAGTGTGGCGGTATTTGTCTGGGGAAACCCCTTCCTTCGGGGGCAATGCCATACCTCCTTTCATACGGATTGTATAGTTTGTAATGTGGATATCGTTAGCGACAGTTGTGAGCACCTGTAGAACCAAGACCGATTGTGATATTAATATGGTTGTTGTGATAGTGTTTTTAACATCTGGCGGCTTGTAAGACGATTACGCCTCTGTTTCAACGACACAGTGGTACCACTCGTAGGAAAACTTATGAGACATGTCCATCCATGGCTGAGTTTCGCTCAGTACTGCTTCGTATCAAAAATGGTTCAATTGGCTGTAAGCACTATGGGACTTAACATCTGAGGTCATCAGTCCCCTGGTGGAAAATGGCCGAGCAGGGATGGCTACAGGACAAATGTATTAATGTAGAGGCATATATCAATACGGTAAGGTAGATACTGCATACAGGAAAATTAAAGAGACCTAGAGAACTGGTTGTATGAATATCAAACGCTCAGATGGAAAACCAGTTCTAAGCAAAGAAGAGAAGGCAGAAAGGTGGAAGAAGAATATAGAGGGGCTATACAAGGGCGATGTACTTGAGGGCAATATTATGGAGATGAAGGAGGACGAAGATGAAGATGAAATGGGAGGTATGATATCGCGTGAAAAGTTTGACAGAGCACTGAAAGACCTAGGTCGAAACAAGGCCCTGGGAGTAGACAACTTTCCATTAGAGCTACTGATAGGCTTGGGAGAGCCAGCCAAGGCATAACTCTACCATCTGGTGAGCAAGATGTATGAGACAGGCGACATACCCTCAGACTTCAAGAAGAATATAATAATTCCAATCCTAAAGAAAGCAGGTGTTGACAGGTGTGAAAATTAACGAACTATCAGTTTAATAAGTCATGGCTGCAAAATACTAACACGAAATCTTTATAGACGAATCGAAAAACTGGTAGAAGCGGACCTCGGGGAAGATCAGTTTGGATCCCATAGAAATGTTGGAACACACGAGGCAGTACTGACCCTACGACTTATTTTAGAAGATAGATTAAGTAAAGGCAAACCTACGTTTATACCATTTGTAGACTTAGAGAAAGCTTTTGACAATGATGACTTGAATACTCTCTTTCAAATTCTGAAGGTGGCAGGAATCAAATTCAGAGAGCGAAAGGCTATTTACAATTTGTACAGAAACCAGATGGCAGTTAGAAGAGTCGAAGGGCATGAAAGGGAAGCAGTGGTTGGGAAGGGAGTGAGACAGGATTGTAGCCTATTTCCGATGTTATTCAATCTATATATTGAGCAAGCAGTAAAGGGATCAAAAGAAAAATTTGGATTAGGAATTAAAATCCATGGAGAAGAAATAAAAACTTTGAGGTTTGCCAATGATATTGTAATGCAAAGGATCTGGAAGAGCAGTTGAATGGAATGGACAATGTCTTGAACGGAGGATATAAGAGGAAATTCAACAAAAGCAATACAAAGATAATGGAATGTAGTCGAATTAAATCATCTGATGCTGAGGGAATTAGGATAGGAAATGAGACACTTAAAGTAGTAGATGAGGTTTGCTATTTTGGGAACAAAGTAACTGATGATGGTCGAATTACAGAGGATATAAAATGTAGACTGGCTATGGCAAGGAAAGCATTTCTGAAGAAGAGAACTTTGTTAACATCGAGTTTAGATTTATGTATCAGGAAGCCTTTTCTAAAATATTTGTATGGAGTGTAGCCATGTATGGAAGTGAAACATGGACAATAAATAGTTTAGACAAGAGGAGAATAGAACCTTTCGAAATGTGGTGCTACAGAAGAATGCTGAACATTAGATGGCTATATCACGTAACTAATGAGGAGGTACAAAATAGAACTGGGGAGAAGAGGAATTTATGGCAGAATTTGACTAGAAGAAGGGATCGGTTGGTAGGACATGTTCTGTGGCATCAAGGGATCACCAATTTAGTATTGAAGGGCAGCGAGGGGGGTAAAAATCGTAGAGGGAGACCAAGAGATGAATAGACCAAGCAGTTTCGGAAGACTGTAGGTTGCAGTAGGTACTTGGAGATGAAGAAGCTTACACAGGATCGAGTAGCATGGAAAGCTGCATCAAACAAGTCTCTGGACTCAAGACCACAACAACAGTAGGGGTTGCGTGATAGGTTTGCCTTGAGCATCAGGCTTATAAAGTATGTGTATGTGTTCCGACATGTGCAAGGAAAATGACTATGTGCAGTTGTAAGGAAGTTATGGATTTGAGTGAAATACTGTGATAGCAAAGGGGATGAAAATCTTTTTACTTGGCAAAGCATGTCAAGTCGTTAGAGACCGATCAAATATATATGTAGCTGGTTTCCTAGGACGATTCTGTCTGTGGGTGTGTGGCGTGCGGCGGCGGCGGTTGCCTGTGGTGTGAATGATTCACGTTTCCAGCTAACGGCAGGAGCCATCCAAATGGGTAGGCCGGTTGTGGTATGGGAATGCAGTTGAGCTAATCGTGTCGCCCTCTAGACGGCTGAATAGCGAACTAGTACTCAGTACTTGTTGGAAAGCCTTTGTGATTGTGTGTGTTCTCCGCGGAAATTTGAGGAGATTCAATATAGACTCGTGTTTGCGAAGCACCTCCCATATAAATTGCCTGGTTGGTGCTTCTGCACATTTTCTGTCTTTGTTTGGTTGAGAGGGCATCGATTGTGGTGTGTGTTATGTGCATATAGCATGTGAAAGACAGGTAGAAGGCACGTTTTCTGGTTCTCAAAACATGAAAAACACCTTAGTTGACTTTGTAAATTATAAGAATGATTTGGAATCTGTTATATCACAGAAATCGCTATTCTTGAGTGGAAATATCAGTTTCCTCAATTTTTTTCGAGTTTTCACATAAATGTCTTCTCAG